>NW_026694711.1:0-507744 GCF_021218885.2 Marmota monax | reverse complement strand
AGCCAATTGAGGGCTCCTTTGAAAAATTGTACCACCGGTGACATCATCAGCAAAAATACCCCAACACTACCACAAGTCGCTGCACCAACAGATAGTTCACAATGCATACAGGTGAGCTCACAATGTGTCCAGGCAAGTTCTGCAAGCAGTTCAGTGATGGCTATTGCAGAAGCTGTAGATTGGTTTTATCTTTGACTTCACCAGCACTGGGATGAAGATAGGAATTCTGGCAATAATGGCTAAAGAAAAAATTATGTAACATTCCAGAAGGCACTAAAAGAAAACAATTTTCTTAACAATTTACATTGTCTTCACCGGCACTGGGATGAAGATAGGAATTCTGGCAATAATGGCTAAAGAAAAAAATATGTAACATTCCAGAAGGCACTAAAAGAAAACAATTTTCTTAACAATTTACATTATCTTGAAGAGAATTATTAAATATAATGAAAAGGAAAGGTGAAAGTAAACAAACAGATCTGTTAACCTTCTTTTTTGTTCACATACTAAAACAATCCTCAACAGTTGTTTACCCAATTTAAATTAAACCATATAAATCAAGTGAAAAAAAAATATTTGGATCCATTTTATCATGAGCGCTCATCATATATGATATATGGACATACGTACATTCAAACATATAACACAAAACACAAGTGTGCACACATAATATAATACATACAACACATAACATTATAGTAAAGGCCTTATAACTTTTTACAGGTGAAATCTCCATTGCAATGTTTAAAAACTCTATAGTCAAAAAATAGAACTGATCAGCAAAACATTAACCTAGGTCTGTATGAGCTCAAAAAACAAAATAGAACTTCATGATATGGCAAAGGGCAATAATAAAATAGATATTGAAAAAAGCATCCTGGTTCTGTTGCAGATGTAAGAATAGCCAAACTGGAGTTTTGGATATCAGTTGTTATGGATTTGAGCCAAATCATCTTCTTTTTGGTCTGTAGAAATCGCTTTAGTTAGTCTTTCTGGAATCCAAATCGGCTGCTGTTCTCCCTGTGGAAGCACATAAACAGACCCCCGATCTCCAGACAATCACTGGGTCAGGACCTTGGTTAATCTCTCTGGAATCCAAATCGGCTGCTGTTCTCCCTGTGGAAACACACAAACAGACCCCCGACTCCAGACAATTACTGGGTCAGGACCTTTCCATTGTCCCGTTAGAATATCCTTCCAAAGTACCTTGGGCTTATGTACATTTTTTGGACACATATGCCTTTCCGCAGCACTAAGTCCTGATGAATCCAAATTTAAAAAGTTTAGAGTAAAAAGGGTTATTTTAAGTTTATCTTTGGGGAATATATACCCCTTCCCAATTCCTTCTTTTTGCTTTAATAAGTACATTTTAATAGTTTGATGAGCTCTTTCAACTATGCCTTGTCCCTGTGGATTGTATGGGATTCCTGTTATATGAGTAATGCCAAATGTTGAGCAAAATTGTTTAAAAGAGGTAGAAGTATAACCAGGGGCATTATCTGTTTTTGACTGTTTTGGAACACCCACAGTGGCAAAATTTTGTAAGCAATGAGCTATAACATCTTTAGTTTTTTCTCCGGCATGAAGGGAGCCCATCAAAAATCCAGAAGAAGTATCAACTGTAACATGCAAATATTTTAATTTTCCAAATTCTGGCAAGTGTGTGACGTCCATCTGCCAAATATGGTTAGGTATCAATCCTCTAGGATTGACTCCAAGTTTAACTTGTGGTAAAAAGGTCACACAATTTTGACATTGTTTTATTATTTGTCTAGCTTGTTCCTTAGTTATTTTAAAACGCTTTTGTAAAGTATTAGCATTGACATGGAACTTTTTATGAAAATTTATAGCTTCTTCTAGTGTAGAGAAAATATGTATGTCATGTGTAGTTTTATCTGCTAAATCATTGCCCAAACTAAGGGCTCCAGGCAATCCTGTATGTGCCCTGATATGTCCTATAAAGAATGGATCTTTTCTGTCCCAGATTAGACTTTGTATAGTGGAAAGCAAAGAGAAAACAGTAGAAGAAGGGGAAATCCTACCAGCATCTTCAAGAGATACTATAGCATTAACTACATACTGACTATCAGAAAATAAATTAAATACAGAATCTTTAAACATCACAAAAGCTTGTAAAACTGCATTAAGCTCTACCTTTTGAGCTGATTGTTTGGGTACTAAAAATGTAAAAGTTTGATCAGGGGTAACTACTGCTGCTGTACCATTATTTGACCCATCAGTGAATATATTTGGAGCATTCATGATAGGTGTTTTTCTTGTCATTTTTGGAAAAATTACAGGATGCAATGACCAAAAAGACAATAAAGGATTAGATGGTAAGTGGTTATCAAATGAAACATTAGATTTGCACATGATTATTGCCCAAGTATTTAACTCATTAGCTAACTCATCAATTTGATTCATAGTATATGGAGTAATAATTTTATTGGGAGAAATTCCAAACACTCCCTTTGCTGCTTTTATTCCTTTGAGTATTAATTGTCCTACAGCCTCAGGATACCTAGTAAGAATAGTGTTAGGAGAATAAGATAAATGTATCCATAATAATGGACCTTCTTGCCAAAATACTCCTGTAGGAATATTTTTTGTTGGTAGTACAATAAATAATAAAGGCAAACTTATATCAATTCTATCCAAATGCATATTTTCCATATATGTTTCAATGATTTTTAATGCCTTTCTTGCTTCAGGCGTTAACATTCGGGGTGAATTTGGATCTGATGGACCTTTTAGGATATCAAATAAAGGTCCCAACTCTCCTGTTGGTATACCTAAATAAGGCCTTATCCAATTTATGTCTCCTAATAACTTTTGAAAGTCATTAAGTGATTTGAGTTGATCTACTCGTATTTGAATTTTTGGTGGACGGACCATGGTTGAGGATAATAGAACTCCTAAATAATTAATTGGAAAATTTAATTGTACTTTATCTATTGCTATCTCTAGATTATAATTTTTTAATAAGTTTGTAAGTGTGGCATAACATTCTAGCAATGTGTTTTTAGCTTTGTGTGCTAATAATACATCATCCATATAGTGAAATATTTGTAGTTCAGGATTTTTATTTCTAAGTGGCTGGATTACTTTGTTAACATAAATTTGACACATAGTTGGGCTGTTAGCCATCCCTTGAGGGAGTACTTTCCATTCATATCTCTGATCAGGACCTTCATGATTCAGTGCAGGGATAGTAAATGCAAAACCTGGACTATCCTCAGGATGAATTGGAATCGAAAAAAAACAATCTTTAATATCTATAACTAAAACATACCAGGTTTTTGGCAAAGCAGACAACTGAGGAATCCCTGATTGAGCAGGTCCCATAATAACCATCTCATTATTAATGGCTCTTAAATCTTGCAATAATCTCCATTTACCAGATTCCTTTTTAATGACAAAAATGGGAGTATTATGGGGAGATACAGAAGGTTGTATATGTCCCTCCGCTAATTTGTTGTTTGACCAGGTCATGGGCTATTTGTATCTTTTCTTTAGTCAGGGGCCACTGAGGAACCCACACTGGTCTTTCTGATTTCCAAGTAATTTTGATTGTCTCAGTGGCCCTTTCTGAAAACCCAATCCATGTCTATTTGTTTCTTGATCTATTTGAATTGGTGCTGTCATACCTTGTTCTTGTTCTCTTAATCTTTCTTCTTTCCTAAAGCCTTGTCTAGCCCTAGTAGTGGGCGCATTAGGATTGATGTTATTTGTTAATGTCAAACCTAATTGATCTAGGACATCTCGTCCCCATAAATTTACGGGAAGATGATCCAATACATATGGCTGTATAGTTCCTTCACATCCTTCAGGATCCTTCCAATCTAATACCATTGCACTTCTATGGGGATTAGTCGCCACTCCTAGGCCTCGAAGCGTTTGAGTGGCTTGTTGTAATGGCCAATGTTTTGGCCATTCTTGACGAGAGATGATGCTAAGGTCTGCACCTGTATCCAGTAGCCCATTAAATTCATGTCCTTGAATATTTAGTTTTAGCATGGGGCGAGAATCTAAATTTAAAGAAAGCATAGCCCAATCTACACCTGTGGAGCCTAATCCCTTGGAACCTCTTTCTACAGTACGACTGGAAAATTTATCATGTAGGCTGGGTATTATTAGTAACTGTGCTATTCTATCTCCTGGTGAAATTACTGATATACCCTTTGGAGAACTGGCTATAATTTTTATTTCACCTTCATAATCGGGATCAATTACCCCAGTACTTATCATAAGTCCTTTTAGAGTAGAAGAGCTGCGTCCCAATAATAAGCCTACTGTTCCTTTGGGAAGAGGTCCTTTCACCCCTGTGGGAATGATTTGAACTCCCATCTCTGGAGTTAGTACTGCTCTGGCGGAGGCGCAGATGTCCAACCCTGCGCTCCCTCTGGTTTGTCTGATGAGGGATCTGATGGACAATGTGTCCTGGGCACTACCCTGATGGGGTTGCTGGGTTCCTCCAGTGCTCCGTATATTTGTGGTTTTGGGCCCCGGAGCATTGGGCCCCCCTGTCCATTTTTTGGCAATGGAGCCCGATGCCTTTCTCCATGATATTGTGGATAAACACCTGGTCCTTGTTCATTTTTTGATAATGGAGTACCCTCTATGGTGGTTTGAGAACGGCATTCATTAGCCCAATGTCTCCCTCTACAGCATCGTGGGCAAATACCTGGTATTCTACTCCTTTGATACCTAGTTTTGTTAAACCCTCCTCCAATGGGGCAATTCCTTTTAAAATGTCCTGTTTGTTCACAATTGTAGCATGTTCTTGGCCTGGCATCTAAAGCCTGTTTTACTGCAGCTGCCACAATTTGCCCTTGTTCATTAATGTCTCTGGCATCTAAAGCCTGTTTTACTGCAGCTGCCACGACTTGCTCTTGTTCATTAATGTCTCTACATAATTTAATATATGTGTTTAAATCTTCATGTTTCCATGGTCTAATGATATCTCTGCACCAACGATTCGCTTGCTCATAAGCCAGGTGTTTTAGTAATGGCATTGCTTGTTCTGTATTCCCAAAAACTCTGGTAGCTGTTTGAATAAGCCTATCTACAAATTCAGCATAAGGTTCATTAGCTCCTTGTATTACCTTAGATAATTGACCTTGTAAACCTCCATGTCCTTGTAAAGTCTTCCATGCCTTAATTGCATCTGCAGCAATTTGTGCGTATACGCCAGGATCATATGCAATTTGTTGCTGCTGATCCTCATAAGGTCCCTTTCCTAACAACATATCTAGATTTCTCTGAGGATAGCCAGCTGCTGCATTTCGCCTAGCCGTCTCCTTGCAAAATTCCTCATTGGCAACCTTCCATAACAGGTATTGTCCTCCATTTAGCACAGCTTTACACATATTAGCCCAATCTGCTGGCGTCATGTTCAAGTTGTTAATGGATTCGACCATGCTTACAGTGAAGGGTGCTTGAGGACCATAGGTTGTTACAGCCTCTTTTAGCTGCTTCACTGTTTTGAAATTTAAAACTTGGTAAAATCGCTGCCCTCCTGCCTCAAATACAGGGCATGTAAGTATTTGAGATCTTGTCTCAGGATCCCAACTATCAA
Organism: Marmota monax; assembly: GCF_021218885.2. Lineage (NCBI taxonomy): Eukaryota > Metazoa > Chordata > Mammalia > Rodentia > Sciuridae > Marmota > Marmota monax. Next base: position 502,166 of record NW_026694711.1, on the reverse strand, counting down.
CTGCGGGGGTTGGGGGCCTCCCAGCATATGGAGGTGGCGCTGTTGGTTGGACACTTACGCCCTCTGGTGATAGAAAGGTGTTAGTAGCAGTCTCCTGTAGAGGTGGTGCTGTTGGTTGGACACTTACACCCTCTGGTGATAGAAAGGTGTTAGTAGCAGTCTCCTGTTGTAACTTTCCCCCTGATGGCTTTTTCTGTTTTACACTTTCTTTCTCTGTCTGACTAGCTTGAGAGGCCTTCTCTTTTACTTGAATCTTTTACTCTGTCTGACTAACTTGAGAGACCTTCTCTTTTACTTGAATCATTATGTCTTCTCCTTCCTCTACCATTGTCTGAACTGAAGGCTTTGGACTAAGCAAACAAGATACGAATGTCCACAATGGCAATGTGCCAACTGGCAGAGTCCCTGGGCTTTTCTTTTCTATTCTTTTTAAATCTTCACCATGATGGTTCCACTGTGATATATTTCACAACTCCTCCTTAAAAAGCCATGGGCTACATTTTTGTATTGTATCAACGTATGCCCTGACTGCTCTTGATTTTACTGGGATGCCTCCTTCCTCTAACAATTTACTTAACACTCTTTCAGTTTGTTTTTTACTAATTTCTGATCCCATATTTCTATATAATACAACCCAACAAGATGACGCCAAACAAAACCGAGACAGAATGAAATAAAAAGGGAACAACAAAAAGTCATTATAGCCTTTCTATCCTCCTGACATGGGCATCCGTCCTTTCTCCCTATCTGTTCCTCAGACGTAAATAGTTTTTCCTCAGATGTGAGCGGTTTTTCTTCCGTCTCACTCATCTCCAGGGACAGGCAACTTAAAACAAAAGTGAAGCAAAATAAAAGAGGAATCTTAAAATGGCTACCCATCCTCTCGCCCTGCCCTCAGGGGCGAGCAGTTTCACTTACCCTCAGTCGCTCCCCGTGCGAGCCACCAAATGCCGCAGTCTGGCTGGGCACAATCAGGAGCCACTTGTCAAAAGAAACTAACTTTATTTTTATAACCACACACGCCAAACAAAATAGCCTCTCAGGAAAAACCCTCAGAGCCTCAACTGCCACCACCGGCTTTCCACAAGCCTCTCTCTCCCACACAAGCTTCTCTCCACCTCCCACAATCCTCCTGCTCTTGAGGCCGATTGGCTGGGTCACGTGGGCGGAGCCAAAAAAGTCCCCCAATGAGCAGCTCCGTGGTCTGAAAGGGCAGGGAAACAGTCCAATGAGCATCACCGCAGAGGAGCCAATCAGCTAGATGTTGCTGGGGCCGAGGAGCCAATCAGCTAGATGTTGCTGGGGCCGCTGTGAGCCAATCATCAGCCAGCAGCTGGAAGTTTGCTGGCAGCTGGAAGTTTGCTGGGGCCCCTTAGGCTGTGGCTCTCTACAAAGAGGAACTAACACCAATACTTTTCAAGCTATTTCAGGAAATAGAAAAAGAGGGAGAACTTCCAAATTCATTCTACGAAGCCAACATCACCTTGATTCCTAAACCAGACAAAGACACTTCAAAGAAAGAAAACTACAGACCAATATCTCTAATGAACCTAGATGCAAAAATCCTCAATAAAATTCTGGTGAATCGGATACAAAAACATATCAAAAAAATTGTGTACCATGATCAAGTAGGATTCATCCCTGGGATGCAAGGCTGGTTCAATATACGGAAATCAATAAATGTTATTCACTACATCAATAGACTTAAAAATAAGAACCATATGATCATCTCGATAGATGCGGAAAAAGCATTTGACAAAGTACAGCATCCCTTTATGTTCAAAACTCTAGAAAAACCAGGGATAACAGGAACATACCTCAATATTGTAAAAGCAATCTATGCTAAGCCTCAGGCTAGCATCATTCTGAATGGAGAAAAATTGAAGGCAGTCCCTCTAAATTCTGGAACAAGACAGAGATGCCCTCTCTCACCACTTCTGTTCAACATAGTTCTCGAAACACTGGCCAGAGCAATTAGACAGATGAAAGAAATTAAAGGCATAAAAATAGGAAAATAAGAACTTAAATTATCACTATTTGCAGGTGACATGATTCTATACCTAGCAGACACAAAAGGGTCTACAAAGAAACTATTAGAGCTAATAAATGAATTCAGCAAAGTGGCAGGATATAAAATCAACACGCATAAATCAAAGGCATTCCTATATATCAGCGACAAATCCTCTGAAATGGAAATGAGGACAACCACTCCATTCACAATATCCTCAAAAAAAATAAAATACTTGGGAATCAACCTAACAAAAGGTGAAACACTTATACAATGAAAACTACAGAACCCTAAAGAGAGAAATAGGAGAAGATCTTAGAAGATGGAAAATATACCCTGTTCATGGATAGGCAGAACTAACATCATCAAAATGGCGATATTACCAAAAGTTCTCTATAGGTTTAATGCAATGCCAATCAAAATCCCAACGGCATTTCTTGTAGAAATAGAGAAAGCAATCATGAAATTCATATGGAAAAATAAACGACCCAGAATAGCAAAAACAATGCTAAGCAGGAAGTGTGAATCAGGCGGTATAGCGATACCAGACTTCAAACTATACTACAGAGCAATAGTAACAAAAACAGCATGGTACTGGTACCAAAACAGGCGGGTGGACCAATGGTACAGAATAGAGGACACAGAAACCAGTCCACAAAACCACAACTATCTTATATTTGATAAAGGGGCTAAAAGCATGCAATGGAGGAAGGATAGCATCTTCAACAAATGGTGCTGGGAAAATCTTGATTGCCATATCTTAAGTTCTTTTCCTATGCAAAACCCTTCTGCTATGATGTTCCACTCAGCTTAGGCCCAGAGCAATGGAGTCAGCCATCTATGGATTGAGACCTCTGAAATCATGTGCCTCTTCTAATTGTTCTTGTCAGGTCTTTTGGTCACAGTGACAAAAAAAAAAAATCTATAATAGAAGTTCGTACCAAGAAGTAGGGTTGTTGCTGTGACTAACTTGACCATGTGTTTCAGAAGCCTATGGAAAAGTTTTGAGGGAAGTGGAATTTTGAAAATTTAAAGATGAAAGCTAGAATATTGGATATATGCGAATTGCTTTTGATTTTTACAGTGGTTCACACTGGATCTTAAGCCTTCACAGGAGATGTTAATAACTTTTAAATAAAAATTTCTTCTTCTAATTTTTCTTGTAAGGTCTTTTGCTCACAGTGACAAATATTGACTAAAACACCTACATGCCAAGTGGATAGCACCACAATCCATGGTAGCCAAGTCATGGAACTAGCCTAGCTGCCAGTCAATAGGTGAATGGATGAAGAAAATGTGATACATATATACAAAGGAGATTTATTTGGCCATAAAGAAGAATAAAAGTATGTCATTTGCAGGAAAGTGGACGAAACTGTAGAGCATCATGTTAAGTGAAGTAAGCCAAACTCAGAAAGACAAGGGTCAAATGTTTCCTCTCACATGTGGAAGCTAATGAGAAAAAGAATTTGAAAAAAAGGGATCTCCCAAAAGTACAAGAGGGAATAGTAGAGTAGAGGAAAAGGATAGAGGGGGAGGGAGAAGGAAAGAGAAAGGGGAGATACTGGGGAGTGAAATCAATCAAATTATGCTATGTACATATATGAACACATGTATAACACAATGCATATTCATGTATTAAACAATGAATCCAACTGATATGTAGAACTATAAGCATCAATTTAAAAACTAAATTATTAGAAGGGAGATCAGCAAAGCAGAGGTGGATTGTGGGAGGGAAAACAGAAAGGAATGGGAAGATCAAAGTGGAGCAAACTATGGTATGTGCATATATGAATATAAGTTAGCAATGAACTCTATTATGTATATGTTTTGGTTAGCTTTTTGGTGCTATGACCAAAAGACCCGATAAGAACAATTTTAGAGGAGGTCTCAGTCCATTGATGGCCTACTCCAATCCTTAAGGCCTGAGATAGGCAAGATTAGTGGAAGAATGTGGTAGATAAAATCATCTCAGGACATGGTACTAGGATGGGGAGAGAGAGAGAGAGAGAGAGAGAGAGAGAGAGAGAGAGAGAGAGAGAGAGAGAGAGATCTCCAGGGACCTACAGTTACCAACCAGTTAATACCTATCAGGGGATTAATGCACTGAATAGATTAAGGCTCTAATAACTCAATCATTTCACCTCTAAACTTTCTTAGATTGTCTCACATATGACTTTTTGGGGGAATCATATGTCTGTTATGTCTGAACCATAACAGCATAATTACAATGCACTAATAAAAACACAATAAAAAAGAAATTATATTGAAGTAGTAATAAAAAGACTTCCAACAATAAGAACTCAGTACCAGATGAATGGATTCACAGCTGCTTTCTATCAGACCTTTAAAGATGAACAAATGCCAATGTTCCTCAAATTATTACATAAAATAAAATAGGAAGAGAACACTTTCAAATTTATTCTACAAAGTCAGTGTTTTCCTGATCGCAAAACCTGATAAGGATTCTTTAAGGGAAAAATGAAACACCCACATACTTTATGAGCATAGATGCAACGATCTTTAATTAACTATTAGTAAATCAAATTCAATAATACATTAAGAATCTTGTACATCATGATCAATTTGGTTTCATTCTAGAGATGCAAGAATATTTTAACATATGCTAATCAATGAATAGAATAAATAATATAAATAGAATCAAGGACAAAAGTCACATGATCATCTCAATAGATGCAGAAAAATAATCTGACAAAATTCAACATGTATTTATGATTAAAAAAAACCCCTGAATAAACTAGGGTAAGAAGGTCATATACAAAAAACCTAAAACCAGCATCATACTGACTTGGGGAAATTGAAAAGCATTTTCTCTAAAATCAGGAAGAAGGTAAAGGTGTACTTTTTGCACTCTTATTCAAGAGAGTCCTTGAAATTTACCCAGAAGAATTAAGCAAGAGAAGAAAATAAAAGGAGTACAAATAGGAAAAGAATGGTTAATTTTTCCTTGTTTGCAAATGATGTGAGCTTATATTTACAAAATCCTACAAGCAATACCAGTAGAACTTCCAATAAACAAATTCAGTGAAATAATAGGATATAAAGTCAACATACAAATATCAATAGTTTTTCTATATGCCAATATAGATCTATTGAGAAAGAAATCAAACAATTCTATTCACAATAGTAAAAACATTTAGAAATAAATATAACAAAAGACCTCTGCACAGAAAAGTACAGAACACTGAAAAAAAGGAATCAAAGACATCAGAAGATAGAATGAATTCCCATATTCAATTGACAATACCACCAAAAGCAATCTATAGATTCAATGAAATCACCATCAAAATACCACTTATGGTCTTCCAAGAACTAGAATAAAAATACTAAAATTTATATGGAAGTACAAAAGACTCAAAATAGCCAGAGCTATTCTGAACAAAAGAAGTAAAGCTGGAGGTATCATAATATCTAACTTCAAATAATACTACAGAGCCTTAGTAACAAGAACAGCTTGGTCCTGACATAAAAATGGACATATAAGCCAGTGAAAAAGAATGGAAGAATACGAACACAGACATAGTCATTTGATTCTTGACAAAATGTCAAAAATATAGGTTGAAGAAAAGATAGTCTTTCTAACAAATGGAAAACTGGATATCTATATGTTACAGATTGAGACTAGATCCCTATTTCTCACTTTGCATGTAAGTCAACTCAAAATGGATCAAAGATCTAGAAGGAAGACTTGAAATTTTACAACTTCTAGAATAAAATATAGGGGAAACATTACAACATACAGGCATAGGAAGCAACTTCCTCAATAGGACTCTGATAGCTCAGGAAATAATACCAAGAATGATTAAATGGGATACCAGCAAACTAAAAAGCTTTTACACAGCAAAGGAAACTATTAATACCAAGAAAAGAGGACCTAATGTATGGGGGAATTTTTCCAGCTAACTTTCCTAGAGTTGATTAATGTTTTGAATATAAATTCATAAAATTTAATATAAGAATGAATTATTTAATAATTGGACCAATGCACTAAATAAACAGTTCTCAAAATCAGAAATAAGAAATCAAACAATTGATTTCTTATCAAACAATTTTTTTTCATATAGTTGAAAAAGTGTTCAACATTTCTAGCCGTCAGAAAATTAAAAATCCAGACTACACTGAGATTTCATCTCACTCCATTTAGAATGGCAATTATCAAGAATAAAAATAACAAATTCTGGCAAGTACGTGGAGTAAAAGGAACTCTTATATCTATTGGTGGGAATATACATTAGGGTGGATGTTATGGAAATCAGTGAAGAAGTTCCTCAAAAGACAAAGCATGTAAACACCATATGATGCATCTATACAACTCCTGGGAATTAAAAACAAACAAACAAACAAATAAACAAACAAACAAACAAAAAACCTCCTGGGATTTACCAAAAAAAAAAAAACTAAAGTCAGCAAGTTATAAAGGTACATTCAAACATGTTTACTGGCAGCACAGTTTATAATAGCCAAGTTATGAAGCTAGCCTAGGTTTCATCCATATAATACACATATTTGAATTTTATTCAGCCATAAAGAAAAATGAAGGCATGTCATTTGCATTTGCAGGAAAATAAATAAAAATGGGGAGTATCATTTTAAGCAAAAGTCAAGGGTCATATGTTTTTCTTCTATGTGACAGCTAGACAGACAAAAGCAAAAAGAAAAAAACATCTCATGAATATAGAAGGTGACCAGAGGGATAAAGAAAGGGGGTCAGGGGGAAAAATGAGGAAAGTGCAAGAGGAGGTAGTGGTGATTGAAATTGATGAGATTTTGTTATATGCATCTATTAATAAGCCAAAATGAAACCCTTGTTCTGTATAATTATTACTCACCAATACAAAATAAGCAAACAAAAACGACATTGAAGGCTGGTGTGGTGGTGCTTGTATGTAATCCCAGTGACTCAGAAGGCTGAGGCAGGAGGGTTGCAAGTTCAAGGCTAGTCTCAGCAACTTAGCAAGGCTCTAATCAACTTAGTGAGACCCTATCTCAAAATTAGAAACAAAAAAAAACTGGGGATGTTGCTCAGTGGTTAAGCACCTCCAGATTCATCTCTGGTACCTAAACAACAAGAACAAACTACATCAAGATTTCTTTTCACTCCACTAGAATAGCATTCATAAGAAGAATATTAATAATAAATGCTTGTGAGAAAGGGAAAAAGAAACCCTTTTACATTCTTGGTGGGAATGTAAATTACTACAGCCCCAATGGAAATCAGCATGTACATTCCTAAAAACATTAAAAATTAAAGTACTGTATGGTTCAGTGATACCATTCCTTGGTATTAATCTGAAACAATTTATTTCAGCATACTTTAGAGATACATGAATACCCATGCTTATTGTAGCACATTTTACAGCACCCAAGTTATGGAATGAGCCTAGATGCTCATCAAAAGATAAATAGGTAAGGAAAACATGGTGTATAGATAGTGGAGTTTTATTCAGCCAAAAAGAAGAATGAAATTATGCCATTTGCAGGGAAATAGATGGAAGTGGAGACGATTATGTTAAGTGAAATAAGCCAAACTCAGCAACCTGACAAGTGTCATATGTTTTCTCTCATATGTGGAAGCCAAAGGGGGAAAAAAAAGAAGAAAAGTGATGTGATGAAAGTAGAATGAAGACTGTTAGGGCAAAAAAAGTCTATTGGGGAAGGGAGGAGTGGAGGGTAAATGTAGTTATAGGAGAGTGAAATTGATCAAATTTTTTCTCTCTCTCTCTCTATATATATGAACAAATAGCCACAATAAAACCCAGTTTTCTGTATATAATGTAGCAATAAAATAAATTAAAATATTTTTAAAATATATTGTTCTGATCATGTATCTCAATGGTAGATATTATCTAGCATATGTCCTGGGTTTGATCCTCAGTACCTTAAAAAAAAATTCCAGGTTGTAACATATATTACAACTTATGTAGATAATTAAAATCCTAATACATTACTTGTGGAAATGTAAACTGATACAACTGCATTAAAAATATTTTGCATTATACAGCTAAGATTAAAATGTTTAAAAGCAAATGCTCTGTGTATGAACAATTGTGCCACTAGATATTTTCCTTAGAGAACATTTACACATGTACACCAAGAGATATTTAAAAACATTCATTATAGTTTTGTTTCTCTAAGCATTATTGCTTCTAAATCTGAAGCACTGTAAGGGAACTTCAAAGCTCAGAGGAATATATATATTTATTTATGTGGTGGAATATCTTACAGCAATAAAAATAAAAGTACTACACATTAACACATATCTACATGATTGACTCTCACGGGAATAACTCTGAGTAAAAGAAACAAAGCACAAACCCCCATAAAATAGTATTCCATTTATTTAAAGTTCAAAAACAGGCAAAAGTAAACTATTATTTAGGTTTGCATTCATCAGTTGGAAAGATACATTTTTAAAATAATGGAAGGAAATGATTATCACTGAAAATAATATAATGGCTACCTCTGATGAGGGATTGGTACTTGGATGCTTCTGAAGTCTGAACAATAAATGTCTTGTTCTCAATCTTAATGAATACATGTAGGTCTATGCTATCATTATTCATTTAACTGTAGATACATGCTTTATTTGCTCTTCTTAAAAATTTGAATGCCCATCCAAATGGAGAATGTTCCTCCTAAACACCTAAATAAAGGATTTCCCTCCCAGGCATCCAACAATGAAGAATACCCAGATAAAATTTTGGAACCTCAACCAAAGAAACAGAAGTTTCAGAGACTGAAATAACTTACCCCTCTGACTGAAACTGAAACCATTTACTCCTACGACCAGAAGCTGCCAGAGAAATGGTGAAGCATAAAAGGGCTTCTTTACTCACGTCTGACAGCATTGGAGGTAGAGATGAGTCACTTTTGATCCCACTCTTGACACAATATAATGACAATCAATGCAAACTCAGAAACTGTGAAAGTAAAAAGACTTTATTTGGTCTCACAGAAATTGAAATTTGGGAGACAAATATCACATAGCTCTGAATGAGAGTTCCAAGGAAAGCAATAAAAGTGGGAGCTTCTATGTGTTATTGGATATTGAGAAGGAACAGGAGCTACATGACTGATAGAAGATAAATAAAATAATTTACACACAGAATGGAGATCTCCATAATAGTGTGGTAACTTTTTGATATATATCTTGTGCCACTGGGTACAATATAATTGTTCACTTCTTCTTGTCATTCTAGATGCCTGTGGTCAAAGTAGGGAAGAGACCAAGGTTCATGTTCCTAGGCAGCAGTTTAAATTGTGCATAAGTCTTGCTTTCTTAATGGTCCCCTCAACTCCATTTTTAAAAGTTCTTTTAATGTTGCTTTCATCATAATATTCCTTTTATTTTCACAAAAGAAATATTTCTGAAAAAATCCACAAAATCTGATGTTCATTATTTTTATCATTTGCAGTGAAAATCCCATTCTCTGGGAACCATCACTTCAATCGTTCCTTCCAATTTGGCCTTGATTTCCTTCACAGAATTCCCTTTTTTCTTTTTCTCCCAGTGTTTCTCTGAAAGACAAAACCTTCCAATGAGCCAACTTCCCATATCCCTACAGAAAGCTTATAGCTGTATTAAGATATCTTTAGAGTTTACATTTTCCCAATATTCTCTTATCCTTCTTCCTAGGAAAAAACACAAAATAGTGAGAACAGGGCTGGGTAGAGAAACCTAATCAACTGAGCACATATCCTTGTATTCTATAAACTCTTGTGGAATCCCATACAGGAATTATACCAGAAAATAGCATACAGTCTTCATGGAGCCCCATTCATGGACATGGTTAAATATATTACAAAGAATGTGTTGGGCCTCATGGGCTTAAACAGATAATTTATTGTGTTTGAGTCAGTCTGATTTCCTTTGTTGCCCCATGATATTAAACAGTAGTTTCATCAGAACTTTACTCAGCTAGAGGGAAAGAAAATAATTTCATCACCCCATGTTGAAGAAACACTATTTGGAGACAAATTCAAGATAATAGCCATGAATTCTGAAGTTTAAAATATTTTTATTAATAAAAAAGTACAATAATAGAACTAAACAAGATTGCTTAGTACCCAAGCACACACCCTGCCTGGATGTCACAACTGGAGAGTCCCATGGAACTAGAACAAAGTAACCTTTAAGTGGCCATGCTAACTGAAGCAATTCTTGAGGATCTTGAGGTCCATGACAAACTTGTACATGAGAGATTGCTCAAAGCCATGCTTCTGGAGCAGGAACTAGTATAAAATAGAGGAAAAACAGGGTGTTGCTCTAAAACACTATAATAAAGAGACAAAAACACAAAAGTTAAAGCTTAATATACTGTTTTATAATTTCTTTAAACAAGTTAACAATGACAAAAGTTCAATCAATCCCTTCACTGCAGGCTCCTTTCCCCATCACAAAAATGAGTCAGTTTCTGGCACTGCTCTCCAGCTGTGACTTCCTGTGAAAAAACAGGGATAAACACCACTAGGGACTCTCTTCACCTTTTTTTCAGGAATACAATGAAAACAGCACTGCATACAACATAGTTATAAAGTAATGTCCAACAAAGCTACTTGTAGTGACCCTAGGAAACATCTATGGAAGTGAAGGAGAGTTTAACAGTTAACAAAATAATATCTCTTCCCCTGACCCCAGCCCACCACAGAAAGTGAAACCAGTGTTTGAAAAACAAATATCCTGCCACTGATATGAATTTCATCTTTTCCCTGCCCATTCCCACCCTAACCATCCCACCCCCTCATCCCTCCTACCTTTACTGTTTACAGTACAGTAAGTGGAGAAAATGTAATTAATGAATATGAACTGATCAAAGACTGAAGGAAAGGTTTTAAGAAACTGCCTTTGTGCTTCTGACAGGGTGTCATGTAATATAGTCCAGGCAGAATAAGAAAGAGGAAAATATAGCTTTGAAATAATGGAATATACCTATTATATCTATTATGTTTCAAGTCTAGAAACACTTGGTAATCCTATAGTTAGTAACCAAGAAAATATAGGGAAAGTGAGAACAAGAAATAATATTGCTTCTAGTGGCCACTCTTCAATTATCTTTCTTACTGAATCAAATTTAGCTCTTTATCACCTAGGAGGCCTAATCCTCTCCTTTTCATAGGGTAAATATAGGGTACGATAATTATCATTATAGTAATGTTTATAATACTTAGTTGTTCATTTAGAGATCTCTCATGATTTTTGCCAACATCTATTAAGAAGAAGCCTCACAACATTCCTGTGAGGTAGATACTTGGATTCCCATTTTGCAGATGGGTTAACTGAGGCACAGAGGTGATGTGACTTGCCTAAGGTCAACCATGTAAGAGACTGGGAAAAATATGGAAGAGAGGCAACTTAGGGTAGCACCTCATTATCAGAGAGCCATATTTAGCTGTGAGAAAAGATAGTGCAGTTTCTTTAAATTGGGCCCACCCAGTTTCTTTTGTGTCCATCTGTCTATAGTACCTCATCAGGGATTAGCACACTATGAAAGATAAATAAATTCCCTTGGTTTATTCAAGGTTAGGTCAATTTCCAATGGAATTTCTTTTACTAAAGTACATTAGAAAACTTTCTGGGGACAGGAGAGACCCCAGATTCTTAGAATTCAGATCACAGAAATCTCTAACTCCAGAATGTTGTAGACTACTTTGTTTTAAAGAATTATTGGAATGCCAAAAATGTTACTATTATGTACATAAGCACTGGGTTTTAGTGATAAAATTCTTTCTCATTGGTGTCCAGGTTAAGGATTCAGATAATGTTATATGTGTGTATAGTGGAATTGAATAATTAAGTAAATAGAGGGCAGAAGTTGGGAATCATGTTTTTCACTGTTGGAATGAAAGGCTACAGATAAGTAAGGGGCAAAAAGCTAGACTAATTCATGTAGTAATGGATTAGGGTTGCAACATCAATATGAACTCATGTATAGCTAAACAGATATGGATAATTACATCCAGAAATATTTATAGATGTGTATATACATAGGTTAGTAGACACACATATATTTCCTTGCTCTGTCAGCTGAGAAGGCCTCAAAGCAATAGCACTCTAGTAGCAACAAGCATACTTAATGCCCAGATCTAGGTTTCTAATACAATTCTATAGTAAAAGTAACCAGGATTCCTTGATGAAACGGCTGATTATAGTAGTGGGCCTGAAAATATGCAAAATGAGAATGGAACATCTTGCAGTGCCAGAAAGTATGGACATTCTAAAAAAGTGATGGGCATATGTCAAAAGGACTTGGGAGTCAGCCCAAAAGACCTCCCAATGGCCAAAGTCAGAACAATTTGAGTTACAAAATAAATAAACTAGCATTGGATTACTACATAAAAGTATAAGATAAATATCTGAGTCCATGCTGATATAAATAAATGATTGTATAAATAAATAAATGAAGATAAATCACCCATGCAGAAAAGTTCTAAATAATTTATATAGATACTTGCTCTAAAGGATGTGGTACATAACTAACACTCTCTAGTACGGGCTGCACATAGTGACTTCCTTCCAAAAAGTAAAGTATGGAAGGGAGGAATAAGAGTATATGGGAGAAACCTGATAAATACAATCAATCTCAGCCAGTTCATCGAGTTGACATCAAAAGTCATAAGTCATGTAAGTACCATGTGATGAAAATAGCACTTCACCTTTGTGATCTTCCTCGCCCAAACCCATTATGCCCATCTCTTCATGAGAAAAACATCAGACAAATCCCAATTGAAGAACATACTCTTCAAAACTGCTAAGGCCATTAAAAATGACCTTGAACGGTAAATCTGAGAAACTGCCACACCAAGAGGAACTTGAGGAGATATGATTATTAAATGTAATATGGTATTCTGAATGGGATACTGAAACAGAAAGAGGATACGAGGTCAAAACTAAAGAAATCTGAATAAAGTATAAACTTCAGTTAATATTAATGTATTGATATTTTTTCATAGTTGTAGAAAATGTACACTACTAATTAAGATGTTAGTAATGAGGAAATTAGATGTGTAGTATAGGGAATTCTACTATCTTCACAATTTTTTGGTAAATCTGAAAACGTTCCAAAATGGAAAGTTTATTTTAAAAAGTTTCTATGATAAACTTTTATTATTTTTTTACCCATAACACACTTCACCTAATCTATCCAACCAGTTCACATTCCTCATATTTCCCCCATATTTTATAGTCTTAATTATCAAGTTATGTTTAACTGCCAATCTTATACAGATGAAGGAATTCCACTGTAACAAATTCCATGATATTATTCAATTATTAGATAAAGTCATTTCTATATCCTAGGCAACTGTCACACTAACAGTGCTTAGCTGGTATAAGCACATCAAATTCAATTAAACCCCAAACGCTACCCAGGAGAGATACATTTTAGTTCCTTTTCCACCTCGATTTCTACCTAGCAAAGTTTTATGTGCTTCTGGTGCAGTAACTCTGCTGTGTAGTGTATTTGAATACATGTATTCTATGAAAATTCCTTTTATGAATCTTGACACATTTCTTAAAGCTTATGTAATTGGAAAGATTTTATTTTATTGAGAAGACAGGGCAATGAGAATAGGGTTAAAAATGCTTCTTGAGTAAAGACAATTAACAAATTCTCTCATTACTTTAAGGAAAATTTTAGAATAAAGTCTTAGGGATGTCAGGGACACCAATATTTGGGATCATAATTTGGTCATCCTAATTAGTGTAACAGTATGTTTGATAGCTTTTACTTAGAAATAAACCAAATGTCCCAATGCAAATGATCCTGAGGTCTGAAGGGTATATATCAGGTCTGAACTCTGGAAAAGGAGTCCTAGGATCCAAACTGTGGAGAAAATGAATATGCCCTTGGGCTCTATTGTGAAATACTGTACCAACTACTCAATCATAAGCTTAAATCTATGTATGATGATAATCTACCTTTGCCAACCTGTTTTACAGCTACAGAGATGTCTCCATGAACATACTGGCTCTAGATATTTCCTAGTGCTTTAGTAATTAATATACAGTTTGGAACTTGCACACCAAAAGTCAGGAAAAAGCCCATATCAAAATAAGAATGATAATAGTAAAAACCTACATGTCATTTTGAAAAATACAAGCAGTCTTAAATTTATGGAGAGTTTATGGTCTAGAAAGACATTGCAAGTTGAAATGAGGTAAATAAAATCTAGATACTATAAAAGTGCTACAATAGAAAAACTGTGAGCCTAATGTTATATGGCAATGACCACAAGCACATTTTACTACGTCATCAACTATAAATTATTTTTGGGTGGTGTAAAGATTTTTTTAAGTATAACATATAAAATTGGACAAATATTGCAACCAACCACGAAAAATTGTCTTTAATTTGGTTTAATAATGTGATCCCTGGAAGAATGAGTGTGCAGGTCTATAAGGCCTCAAGGAAACATCTGGAGAAAAAAATCTGACCCGTATTTGTCTTATCTGTAAAATACTAGGGATGGGTAGGACTAGACAGCTAAAAGGATCCCTTCTTGATGCTAGAAATCTGACTTAGAATGAACAGCCTCAGGAGGTAGTAACCTAAAGTATTCAAGCAGGGACTGGTTGAATATCCGCCAAGGAAAAGGGGTTCAATATGAAGATAATCTTTAGGAGAGAGGCTGAGACCAATCCAATTGATACAAAGCCCCCTTCCCCTCATTCTGGGAGAGGAAATATGCTATGTGGAGGTAGATCTGAGGTCCAGGGCCAGGAACAGGGGATTTCATGCCCCAGATAATATCATGAAACAGACTGATTGGGCAACCAAATGTGAATTTTGCAACCTGCTGTAATGGCTAAAAGAAATGGCTTAGGTGGTCATGCAGTTATAAAACATCAAATTGCTTTTTGTATGTCAGTTTTCACAAAAGCCCCTTATATTCCATTCAAAACACAGGAATGAATGCCAGTAATGCTATGAAGTGAACATAATTCCTTTCTTTCAACCTCTCACCTCTGTATAACATGGCCTCAATGTGTGATTTCTCATCATGTATTATACTGAATAGTTGCTTTATGTAAACAAAAGAATAAACAGTACAGTGAAGCCCCTCAAGACACTGTCTCAACAGGCTGGCATTTGAATGAGGTTTGTGATTAACAGCACTTTTAATATTTTATCCAAATTAAAGTCACCCTTTATTTGTTCTCAGGTTTGCCCCAGGTTTGCTTGTTCCTGTCACTGCCCAACATATTTTCCTGGAACACTTTTCTCCCTACTGAACTGAACTGAACTGTGCTTTGAATGTTTGTCCAAATCTCACCTAACAAAGAATGTAACTGTGCCACAAAATCTTGAATCTTAAAGGAGCAGGAGGAGAAAGAGGAGAGGACAAGAAGATCCTTTCATTCCTTTTGATGGACTTAAGAAGCACCAGGACTGTCTGAAAACCAAACTGTAAGAAGAAATTAAGTTGGATTTATAAAACTTTTAAGTTTGGTGTGAAATTCACCTTATTCACTGAGAAGATGCCCTATACTTAGGACCAAAATTCCTGTAAATCTTACCAGTCCACTATATTGTTATGCCTCCTTCATCTAGGAACTTGAGAAAAGTCATTTTAAGACCCCATCAACTGCCTTTAAGTACTGATTAAAAATACATACGTGTGTACATATACATATATACACACATATATGTACATATATATGGATATGGATAAAAGTTATAGAAAACAAGAGAAAAAAAAGAGGGAAAAAGCAGCGTATGTTTGTTCACAGCCTTGAGTTTGATTCCTGTTTTGTAATTGTAGGAAAAATGTCTATTTCAGGGAAGGGGTGTTGGGGCAGGGGCAGCCATGGGTGCCGCACTGGAATTCAACCCATGCGGAGGTTGAAAAAACTGAAGTCTGGATAGTGGAGAGGTGAAGGTGGAATATGAAGAGCCTCATGGGAGACTAGCTATTTTTTTCTCCAGTCTCCACAACCTGGCTCAGTAGGATCCTCCAACCCCATCCCAGAGGCAAGTTGAAGTCAAAGAGGAAGATATGGTCTTGACCTCTGCACACACACAGGAAAGAGACCAGTGCAGCTCCTCTAGTGTGGCCTATGGAGTTCACATGGTATCGTGGCGCCGGCGGTGCAGGGACAGGTGGTCAGAGCGAGAAAAGCTTCGGTTGCAGTCTGTACACCTGAAGGGCTTGATGCCTGTGTGCTTCCGGAAATGGCGGGTGAGCTCATCTGAGCGAGCAAACTTCCAGGAGCAGCCATCCCAGGTGCATTTATAAGGCTTCTCTCCTACAAAGGGAATTTGCCAAAACAATGGGAATCAGAGAGATGCTTGGCTCCTAGAAAGATAACAGAATCCATAATTTTTTTAAATCAAAACTTTAGTCAAAAGGCAAGACAATCACTTTGAAGGCATGCTCTGGTTCACCTTTTTAATTAATTAATTCAACAAACACCTATACTTATCACGTATAACATGATGTTTTGAAATATGTATCAATTGTGGATTGGCTGATTGCATTACCTCACATAAATTTTTTTGTAATGAGAACCCTTAAAATTTACTGCCATCAATTTTCAACAATACAATATATTTTTATTTACAGAAATCATAAAACAAGGTCAAGATGGTAGGGTGGAAAGCATATAGCCTCTGACTCAATAAGACCCTTTTTTGAATCCTGGCTCTACCACACTAGCTGTGTGAGCTTAAAAAATCACCATTCCCTGGTTGAGTCTCTGTTTTCTCATCTGTAAATGGGAGCAAAAATATCTTACAGTGTTGTTTAAAACATTTGTTCTTTTAATGATAGATACTAAATACTAAAACTGGGACCCAAACTAGATCTTTATTGATACTTTCCACTGTACTATATGATAGTAACCACATCTTCTCTCTATTACCTCCCACTGAACAGTCCAAAATAGAGCCATACTCAAGAACTCAAGAAGACTCTATGACTCAGTAACTCAGTAGAAAGAGCCCTCAGCTAAAGCTACAGGTCTTCTTTTGTGTATGGTTAGAAATGAATTTCTAATGCATCAAATGGTATGGGGAGAGGGCTCTGGTGAAAATTCCTGAAATACCTCTATGTTTAGAGTCTTTTGGTTGCATTTGGGATATATATATATATATATATATATATATATATATATATTGCTCAGGATAGAAAGCCAAATGAAAAAAAAAGTATAAAACATTAACATAGTTATGTCTTAATTATATGTATAGGTCACATGCTACATACACATTTGTATACTCAGAATAAAGGCAATACTAACACCAATACAATTAAATGTAAATTATTACAGAAATTGTTAACAGTGAGGATGAGAGCTGGTGGGAAGAGTATTTTTTTCTTTTTTAAAATATCTTTTTGTACTGTCGGAATGTTTTAAAATCATGGTATATCTTATAAAAAATTTAAAATAAAAAAGTGAAGGAGCTATGTGAGTACAAATACATACTCACTGTGGTTAAGTCTGGGTTTTGTGATTATGGTAATATTTGCTTCCTTCTGAATGTATTTTGCTGTCCTATTTGCTACAATGAGCATGTATTATTTTATAATCAGAAACAAGTGATAACATGAACACATTGTTTTAAAATTCTGTTTTTCAATGCTTCTCCTTCCTTTCTATTTCTCCTCATAAATTTTCCAGGGCATTTGCATTTTTGCTACTTTAAATTTTGGTGGAAATCCGATATGCACATACTGTTTTTCAATTTACTGCTTACAATCTACTAACTCCCCCAAGTGTTTACTAATTAACTTTATAGCTTTCATATAATGGACAACAGAATGCATCCATCCTAACTCACAGCTTTGGACTATACCCAAGCAATCATTTTGATGATTGAAATTGTCAATTACTAATCATTTCAATATGCAGAATTTTGTCAGCAACTAAGAAAAATGAAATAGAGCTATATGTATTGAGACCAAAAGATGACCAATGAAATATTATCAAATGAAAAGAAAAAGCTACTGAATAACCCCCTCCCCCACACACACACCAGACAAAGGGAAAATATGTGGAAAGCTATACAGAAAGTATTTAGAGCAGGAAAGAGAATGAAATTTCAAAGGGTATAGAAAATATGTAAACGTGATTTTCACTTTTTATTCTATATAATTTTGTACATCTCCACACCTTCAAACTGCCTCATTGTTATCTATACATATTTTTGTGATCTCTCAAGAATTTCCCTTGAGAATTCCTATCTTCACTACATCTAAATGAAGAAAATTTGAATTGTAAAGCAGTGACACCCTGTGGCAATTGGGATCATTGCTAGAACACACAAGGTATAGGAATTTTCCTATTTCAAAAGCATTACCTTTTATTATCATTGAACAAGCTCGTAGTGAGCTAATTTCATATGACACAACCCCAAACCTCCATCAACTTATTATGTGAATTGAAGAACAAAACATATAGGGAAAATTAATTCATAATTAAAAGCTCACACACAATGTGACAAAGATAGTGTAGTGTAGTGTAAGTTCCAAGGATAGATATAATAACCTCTGGTCTAGTGTTAAGGCATTAAAATAGAAGGGTAAGTTTCATATGAGTGATGAAGAAGACAAAAAGCAACCCAATCAGCTGGGGGCAAGCTCTGGTAAGGCAGTGCAGTGAATGGTTAATATAAGGTCAGCGATCCTGGAGCATGAGGCATCTTTTCAGAAGTACTATAAGATGAACCCTATTATAAAAGCCAGGCCAAAAATCTTGGGGAGTAAAAAGGAATTTGGGCTTAAGTATAAAAAGCAGTAATATAACATAGAAAGTATGCAATCCGCACTGCATACAGGCTATAATCAAGATGTATTGACTATACAGAATTTTAAATTTTAAAACAATAATAAAATAGGCTGAGTTGGTCAGCTTTTTGTGGGTGGGGGTACTGGGGATTGAACTCAGGGGCATTTAACCACTGAGCCACATCCCCAACCCTGTATGGTATTTTATTTAGAGATCCTCCTGTCTCAGCCTCCTGAGCTTCTAGGATTACAGGCGTGCGTCACCATGCCCAGCTGGTCTGCTTTTATTATTACCATGCACCAATTTTAAACCATGTCCATGACATTCCTCTCCCCACTAGGAGAGAGAGCTCTGACTATCTTCTCCTTCTTGGTAAAGCACTTCATGAAGGCAATGGGGTATATATTGGGGTAACACTGAAGATTTTTTTAAACTTAAGGGTTACTTGTTCAAAGTTGTATGTTAAAATTATCTAGCCATGATATGTAATGAATAAGAGGCTACTGACACAAAATAAGTGATCAAATTGTTGAAAAGATAAAGAAATCAAGAATGAATGTAAGAAAAAACCTATGGGGGTGCAGTGGGACTGGAGGAAAGAATATTAATAATGGCTAAAAGTTATCAAGTGTTTAACTATATGACAGATTCTAAGAGATTTACACTATTACTGTTCCCAGATAAGGAAACAGGTAAAGAAAGGTGAAATAACTTTTGGCAATTAGTAGTAGACTGAGATGTCAAATATGACAGTGTAGTTTACAATACATGCTCTTAGCCATTATATTTGCATCCCCCAATGAAAAAATTATTCAAAACAAGAAAGAAATAATAGAGCTTTAAGAAAAATGTCTAAGTATATAAGAGAATATTAAGATTCAATGATAAACCAGGTGCAGTGGCACAAACCTATAATCCCAGCGGCTTGGGGAGCTGAGGCAGGAGGATTGGAAGTTCAAAGTAGGCTCAGCAATTTAGGCCCTAAGCAATTTAGCAAGGCCATGTCTCTAAATAAAATATTTAAAAGGGCTGGAGATGTGGCTAAGTGATTAAGTGCCCCTGGGTTCAATTCCCAGTACAAAAAAAAAAAAAAAATCAATGATAAATTTTGACTCTGAGTGAATGAGTTATGCTATTATTTAAAAAATGGGACTTGAAGGTATGTTTAATGGGACCTGTTGTATCTGTATTTCCTGCTTTGTATGAGTGCAAGCTTAGAGATGAGGGTTTCATTGCATGCAAGAAGGGTCTCTGAGATTCTTGGATCTCTTCTAAAAGAATTTCTACCAAAAACAGGGATATCATTCTTAGGATTTATAGCAATGAGCTGAAATCAATCCTGCCCTCTTCTCTCTCCCCTTTGGAGAATACAGGTGCTCTACTACTGAGCTGCATCCACAGCCCTTTTTATTTTTAATTTTGAGACAGGGTCTCACTAAGTTGCTGAGGATGGCCTTGAATTTGTGATCCTTCTGCCTCAGCCTCCCAATTTGCTAGGATTACAGGTATGTACTATTGTGCCCGGATTCACATGGTTAACTTTGTGTGTGTTTGTGGGTGGTGCTGGGGTTTGAGTGCATGCAAGACAAGCACTCTACCAAATTAGCTATATCCCCAATCCACATGGTTAACTTTTTAATGGCAAATCCAGGGAAATTTGATTCTCCACCATTGCTTTTTCCATTCCATACTATAGTTTCTCCACATATAAAATTAATCCTTAAGTTAGTGATGCTTAGTTTTGACTGAAAATGGGGAGCTTTAAAAATTACTGACACCTGGGTCACACCCAAAGTTTCTGATTTAACAGATTTGGAGTGTGGCCCAAATATGGAAATTTTAAAGGTTACATTTTCCCCACTGGAGATTGAGAACTCGAACTAATAAGACTCAACTGCAATCTTTGGAAGGCAATGAATTAAGCATTTCTGCAACTGCCTTAGTCTCAAGGAACATGTAGAATAGTAGCAATAGAGAAAAGGATACCTAGTAAGTTTTCATTTCAAGGAAGTTTTCCTGCTTACTAGCTGTGTGATTGTTGACAAACTACCCATCTTTGTAACTGGCACTTCCATCTACCCACCTGGCCCAAACAGAAACCTGAGTCATCAGAGTCCCCTCAATCATCATGTATATATCTCATTTTCTGTACCTCCACTGCCAACATCCTAATCAGACTGTCCTCATTTTTGGCCTAGGTTGCTACCTTAGCCTCTTAAAAGGTCTCCCTCCCTTCCACTCTTGCACCTCAATGCTTCCCCTACCCACCATCACACTCAGTATGCTCTAGCTGTGCTGGACTTCTGTCAGTTATGTGAAAAATGCAAGCTTATTCCCATCTTGCAGATTTTGTACTCCATCTAGTTAAGAACACTCTTTCCTCAGTTTTTTTTTTTTTTTGTATAGTTGACCCGTTCTCAGATTGATTATGTTATTTCCCAACTTAAAAATCCTTCCTACCAACAAATTAAATAGGGTATTCTTATGTTGATAATTGGGAGAGGATACTGCTTAGGCTTAAGGAAGCCTTTCATGATCAGAAGACATTTAAACTGAGATATGAAAGATAAGAAGTGTCATAAGATGAAACTTGTCAGAGGCCACATTCCACAGGGCCTTTTAGGATATTGTAAGGAATTTGGATTTCATTCAGAGTATGATGGGAAGTCACTGGAGTATTTTAAGCAGAAGCAGTTATATGGT
Organism: Marmota monax; assembly: GCF_021218885.2. Lineage (NCBI taxonomy): Eukaryota > Metazoa > Chordata > Mammalia > Rodentia > Sciuridae > Marmota > Marmota monax. Next base: position 480,705 of record NW_026694711.1, on the reverse strand, counting down.
TTGATTTACATTTAATCTAAACAGAACAAAAACATATGAAAATCCTCTGACTACTGTCTGAAGAATGAATTGTAGTGAGAAAAGCATTAAGGCAGGAAGATTAGTTAGGGTACTACTACATTAGTCCAGGGAAGGAGATGAATTAACAAATTGCCACCTCATTCCCCAAAATGGCTAACCCTATTGTGATTCAAGTTGTTAGGGCAAATTAAATTGCTTCTGAGAAGTGCCTTCAAGATTACCCTTGAGATTATATATCCATGGAAAGATTGCATGTTAATTCCTGGGACCTTCTAGAAGGGTAAACACTAGGATACATTGAAATTTAGGCCATAGGGTTGCAGATAAAATAGTCAGATAGGGTCATCCAGTTCAACCCCTTCATTTTACAGCTGAGGACCCTGGATAGTCGGAGAGATAGGATTAGAACTCAGGCATTCTATACCCCCTGTTTATTGTTTTTGCCTCGATAACTTCAAGGGGAACAATTTTAAGGCTTAAAGAGGAATATGTGAACAGATGTGATCTGATGTGTTGTTGAGTGTATAAGAATGAATTGAAATTGAGAAAGGTCATCTGAACCCTACTATCTAGATAAATCTACGATATATGTATGCTAAAACCATACCATATTGCCTCTCATTAAATGAATTTATTCAACTGCCTTCAGATCTGCTTTATAGCTTTATAACTATCTAGAAAATACAGTTCAGAGACCCAAACCCATGGATCTATCTTAACATCACACAGAAACAACTACGAAGCATGTGCCAAAATGCTATGCAATAGAAAGTACACAGCACCCTTTGATATATTGTTGCCAAAAACTTAACGTAAATCTGATTAATCTTCCAGGTATAGTTATCAGCTTGTAGGAATTATGGGGAACAAGGAATAATTTAAAATGACTGAGAAACTTAGAACATGGAAACATTGGATTAGACTAATGATCTGGGCTCTTCAACAAATAAAACAGAAGAGGAAGAACAATTAAAGAATTAAAAGATAACTAAGAGAAATATTAACCAAATTCAATTAATGACCTCATTTAGATATTGATTTGAACAACCTTTTAAAAATAGTTATTAGATATTTAGGGGAAACTTGATATTAAGAAATTTTATGTGCTGATGTTATTGTGCTTATTTTAAGTGCCTGTTAAAAACATATTCTGAAGTATTTATGACTGAAATTGCAGGATGTTTGGAATTTGTTTTCAAACAATATAATGGGCTGGGTGTGGTAATGCACACCTATAATCCCAGTGGCTCAGGAGGCTGAGGCAGGAGGATCACAAGTTCAAAACCAGTCTCAGCAAAAGTGTTGTGCTGAGCAACTCAGTGAGACCCTGTCTCTAAATAAAATACAAGATAGGGCTGGGGATGTGGGTCAGTGGCCGAGTGCCCCTGAGTTCAATCCCTGGTATCCCCAAAAAAGTAAAATAAAATAATATAATGGGAAGTGGGAGAGTCAGTGGGACTATAGAAGGAACAAGATTGACAAGTATTAATAAAATTCTTAAAGTTGGATGAAGGGTACATTGAAGTCTAATAAACTATTCTGCCTTTTCATGTTGAAAACTTAGATTTAAATACTTAATATCATATATAGTCAGTGGAGTTAACATCCATCTGCTGAAGAAGCAAACAAAAACATCAATAAATAAAAATAGTACCATGCAATCTGAAGATATAGTCACTAAGCCTCTGGGCTCTTCTATATGAATTTTAACACAGCAAATAAAACACAATAGATAGAGGGCATCTTCTTTGTTCAAGGTGTCTAAGTCTCAATTCTGAGCTGGAGGTTGCTGAGAGCAGTCATTAAGGCAAAGTATACAAAATGATCAGACATTCTGTGTCTGGATTCTGGGCAGGTTTCTTTGAATTGCTGATGTTATAAAAATTTTTTGAACTAGATGTCAACAGTCAAAATCTAAGACATTTTAGCCAGGTGTGGTGGTGCACACCTGAAATCTCAGAGGCTTGGAAGGTTGAGGCAGGAGGATTGCGAGTTCAAAGCCAGCCTCAGCAACTTAGTAAATCCCTAAGTAATTCAATGAGACCTGTCTCTAAATAAAATACAAAAAAGGGCTGAGGATGTGGCTCAATGGTAAAGCACCTGTGGATTCACTTCCCAGTACCAAAAAAAAAAAAAAAAAAAAAAAACCAACAACAACTAAGATTCTTCAAATAAAAAAAAAAACTTGATTTAAACTTAGGAGATTTCCTAATACTCAGTTGGAGTAGGGTGGCATCTGTCCTTCAAATGAAGCAGGAGTCCCCTTTGACACAATCCTTACCCAGTCTGCTTTAATTATTTAGGTGCATCTTTCTTCAGATGTAAACAAAGATAAATTATAGGTTAGTGTACAGAGCTGAGCTTCAAAAGCCTTCTTTAATATCATTAAGTTTAAATTGCTTTTGTGCTTTTCCATGCTCATTAAAATTTTGGGGACCCTAGTCACAAAGGAGGTAATAATGTTTTAGTTGCCTTAATTTTTGCTTCAGTGTTATGGCTTCTTAATTAGAAAGACCCATGGGTGCTCACCAGGAAGGATGACTACTCATAAGAAACCAGGTTTCATGTTTTGCTAGTCTCGTTTTATAAATGTTGTCATAGAACATGAATAAGACATGGAGGTTAAAACCATGAGTTGGGCCTGTCCATGAGTATTAATGAATCCATCTCTTTTTAAAATATTTTTTTTAGTTGTCAACGGACCTCCATTTTATTTTTTTATATGGTGTGCTGAGAATTGAACCCAGTGCCTCATACATGCTAGGCAAGCAGTCTACTAACGAACCACCACTCCAGCCCCCAAATGAATCCATCTTTGCCTCAAGACTTCCTTCTCTTCCTAGCTCTCAAAGATTCATGTGTGTAAGTCTCTCTCTCTCTCTCTCTCTCTCTCTCTCTCTCTCTCTCTGAGTGTGTGTGTGTGTGTGTGTGTGTGAGAGAGAGAGAGAGAGAGAGAGACAAAGTGAGTTTTGGAGTTGAATTGGGGGCAGGCAGACCTGTATGGATTCTGCGGTGAGCTTTCAGGTGAGAGCTTTTGGTGTACACTTTGCTGCATCCTGCAAAGTCACATTGGTGAATCCGTCTTCTCTTCAAGTCAAGTGACTCTTCCCCCTGCATTTGGGCCAGTGTTGCTGGTCTGAGCAAAGAAAGAGAGAGAGAGGCCAAAGAATGACTTTAAAGTAGAATCTAAAGAAACAGAGTTTATTAAAGTGGTTCTACCTCATACCAGTTTTTAATTTATGCAAATTTAATGTTAGCTCTACAAGTGAAGAAGTAATTGGAATAATGCAAGCAATTCTTTCAACTAGGCCATTCTATTCAGGAAGTGTATGTTCCTGAAAAAGCATGGGAAATGGTAACGTTTCCTTGGGTGGTTGTGTTCCCAAATGGGGCAACCATTTCACCGTGATGAGTGTCATTTTTCATACACATGGTTGCTAAACATAAACCAATTACTTCCAATTAGTTTCAACATTAGAAAGTCAGGTTGTTTTAAACTTACAGAGAAAAAGAGTACACAACTGAATTTATGGGGAATTTGGAGATTTTTTTCAAGGGTAAAATTAATGATCTACAATTAGAATATAACTCTACCATAACCTTTATGCACGTGTTCATGCACATGTGTGCACATGAACTCATATATCTTCTCTGGGAAGGCAGTTTGCCTATATTGCCAATTTTTTTTACCCTGTTTCTGAAAATTAAGTCCATCTCTATGCACTCAAGCACATGCACACACACACACACATACACATAAGATACAGACTTGAAGTAAAGACAAAAGTACTCACTCTTGCTGGAGTCCCTGCAGACTCTGTAAGGCTGAAGATCCACTCTCAATTGCACTCTCTTCACTGTCACTAGGAATCTCCAGTGGAGACATGGAGGTGGGGTCAACTTTCACTAAAAGCAAAGAAGCAGTATAAGCCAGAAAGAATGTATGTGCCTCTACAATCATTTTCAGGATTCTCAGTTTGATCAATATTGAGAAGTATCAGTGAAAAAGAAAAATAAAGCTGGCTGTGGTGGTGCACACCTGTCATCCCAATGGCTCTGGAGGCTGAGGAAGGAGGATTGAGAGTTCAAAGCCAGCCTTGGCAACTTATTGAGACCCTGTCTCTAAATAAAATGTAAAAAATGGCTGGGGATGTGGCTCAGTGGTTAAGTGCCCCTGGGTTCAATCCCCTGAAATGCTCGCCTCCCCCCAGTAGAAAAATAAAGAAAAAGGAGAGCTGGGAGAAGTGTATATGTGAGGAAAGATGATAATATATAAAATTTTAGCATAGCAAAGAACAGAAATGCCTTTAAAAGAAGAGTGGTAAGAATTATTTTGGTACCACTAGAATGTGAATTTCTCTAGGATAGGATCTGAGTATGATTCATTTCTCCATCTCCAGATTCCAGGACAGGGTCTGTTGAAAAGTCAGATTCAACATGTTTGTTGAACTGAATTCTCTGAATGGTTCCCTGGTTGTTCTAAAATAATTTCTAGGATTATCCTAGAGGTTTGAACATCTCCTTTGGCCTTCATGCTCCTAAATGAAAATAATAAGTGCAATAAAACATGTACCTAGCACCTAGTAGATGCCTGACACATGTTAGCACTCTTCTTTTGTGCTACTGTTGGGAGAAGCCCTTAAACATTCCTTATTATCAACCACTGCTGTTTTCCTTTCCTAGCAAAGTTCAGTCAGGTGCTCAATAGACTCCCAGATCCACTGAAAGCTTCAAAATTTACACCCACCTGAGGGTGGGTATAAGTTGAGAGGAAGTATTTGGCTAGTCCAGGTGTCTTTATACTTTATTAATCACTAAATCATTTTAAACATACATCTCAGTATATGTACATGTCTATCTCTCTGTGTCTGTATGTGAATGTGATATAAATGTACTGGTGTCTTAAAAGTTTGTGTACATTATGAAAAACAAAAAGTGACATGAAAAAGGGTAAGAATATAAATTTTGGTAATTTGTTATTACACTCCAGTTGTTTTGTGTGCCTCCCTAAGGTTTAAACACCCCATTTTGGAGGCCATTGAATTAATGTCCTTATCTTGGAACTCTATTTTACACCTTAAAAAAAATTTTAGTTTGTTTATTTAAGGTGGCTCTGGTGAATTGATGAATTCTTTGAGTGGGGGTAGGGAAGAATTCAACGCTCCTTCAAACCACCCCTTGATGATCTGACTGCCTTATCTCAGAAAATTTTCACACAGGGAAAGTTTGTTACCTTTTTCTGGGCTCCTCTTATACAGAAACTGATATCATACCTCAAAAACAAGATAATTATGAATATTTATCAATACCATAATTAACCACTATTCTATAATAATATTTTTATTTAGAAAAGCACTGCAGAGTCTCAGAAACTTGATGCTTTGTATGTTGGTTTTTAACCTCTACATTTAGTGATGGAATAATCACAGGACATTGAATTTCAAAGGAAGAGAACTCCTTGAAAATTCCTTATTATAATGAGCTAAAATTTTATTCCTAATAATTTCCATCCACATCTCTTCCCTTTGGCCCTTTTAATTCATGCTAAATATTGTCAACTTTACAATTGACATGGGTTTGAATCCTCTTATCATCCTGATTTCAATCTTCTGATTATCCTCCCAATTTGTAAATGTCTTTCCTAAGGCACAATGCACAAAACTGACTATAATATTACAGATGTGGTAAAGCTAAATATCTTGTACCACCTCTGAGGCTATATAATTTTCTTTGATCATTCCTGATTACAAACTAAAATAGATATACCTCTCTAGGAGGGGAACAGCATTGCTGGGAGATAATGGTGAAAAGGAGACTTTATTTATACCCTTATGAATTCTGAACTTAAAAATTAAATAAAAAGAAAGATTACAGCATATGATTTCTCTTCTGGAAATATTCATTTGTTTGCTCATTAAATCATATGTTGTAAGATAACTACTATGTAACACTGTGTTAAGGTCTCTGGAAAGGCACATGCACACACAAAAGAAGACAGTATTATTCTTGAGGAATTTATAATTCAGTAGGGAATAAGGCCCATATATTTATGATTCAGGTAATCAAAAAATAAAAGGGGGGGTAATAGATGCCCAATGAGGTGAAATACAGGAAAGATGGCAATATTTTAAAGATACTATTTTGTAGGAAAGAAAAAAGGTATGATACTTATAACTTATAAGTTAACTAAGTATCATAGAAGTAGAAATTGTGTATATGGCTCAGTGGTAGATCATTCACCTAGCACATGCTAGGTCCTGGGTTCAATCCTCAGCGCCACATAAAAATTTAAAAAATAAAGACATTATGTCCATCTACAAGTAAAAAATTTAAAAAAAATTTGTCCCCCCCCCCTTTTTTTTTTCAGAGTCCCTCTAAGTAGCTTAGGGACTTATTACGTTTCTGAAGCTGGCCTTGAATTTGCGATTCTCCTGCTTCAGCCTCCTGAGACCCTGGGATTACAGTGGGGTTACAACCACACCTGGCTCATTATACATTCTATATTGGGGGAGGGTACGGGGGATTGAACTCAGGGGCACTCAATAACTAAACCAGATCCCCAGCTCTTTTATTTAGAGATAGGGTTTCACTGAGTTGCTTAGCGCCTTGCCATTGCTGAGGCTGGCTTTGAAGTCACAGTCCTCCTGCCTCAGCCTCCCAAGCCTCTGGATTACAGGCGCCACCGCCTTCTTATACATTCTTAAGCATTAAAGAGATATGATAAAAACAGTGTTTATGAAAGACTATCCTTAAAGCAGTGAGGAAGAATAATTGGAGGGGGTGAAAAGAGGCAGGAGATAGAATGATTTGAAAAGATGGAGGAAAATAAGGCTGAGGACAAGGGAAACATTAATGCTCACCTGATCCAGCATTTTTGCCATCTCCTCCAATGAGCGGGACTGTAATGGCAGCAGGGCCTCCATCTGTAGGCAAACTGGTATACACCATGGGCAGGGACTGCACCACCACTGGTATGGTCTTCAGTCCACCCACTTTATTTGGCAGACTGACTGAGGGGATGGTGTGAATCACATGTAATATCTGTTGGCCACCAGTCCCCTGAGAGGAGGCCAGTATAGAACCTGGAGTCAGAATAGTAGGGATGTTTGCTGAAGTGGTGGTTTCAGATGTTGAAGTGGACACCACAAGGCCCTGGGGAGCAGACTGTGGCTTGGGAGGACGTATTGGAGCTTGCAACATGCTAGCAGGCTGGAGAGGAGCCTTGGGTTTGTGAAAGGAGAGATCAACTGGTTCCACTTGGGGCAAGTTGAAATCATTTGCTAGAAGTTCTTCTGGGGGCTCAATCTTGATATCATTAAATAGGGCTGGGTTCTCCATGGGGCTCGCATCCAGGAGTGGTGGAGATGTCATATTACTTCCGTCAGCTGTGTCAGTGGGATCTCTGATCTGAACAGGACCAGTGACCTAAAATAAATAATCAAATGAAAGATGCTAAATACTGTAAGTATTCTAAAGAGACATGTGAGAAACAAAAGAAAAAAATCTCTGTTCTCACTGAAAAAATATAGCTGAGTGCAATCACATACCTATAATCCTAGTGTCTCAGGAGGCTGAGGCAGGAGGATTGCAGATTTCAGGCCAGCCTCAGCAACTCTAGTAAGGTTCTGTCTCAAAATAAATAATAAAAAGGGCTAGGGATATAGCTTAGTGTCAGAGTGCCCCTAGGTTCAATTCCCAGTACAACAAAATACATGTGCCCCTCCCCCAGCACAAAGTGTTGGGGAAAATTAGGTACAAATACATCAAAGAGAAAAAGTTTGCTAAGCTTTAGTAAGTACTGGTACTATATCAGGTAACTGATAGAAATCATTTCATTTAATTTTCACAATAATCCTGCAATATTAATTAAAGTCGATACTTTCTGTGCATGTACTATAAGCATTATGCCAAGTCCAGTGACAGCATACATAAAGAAGGTACAGCTAAGGAGTTCATACTAACATAAAATAGTGTGTTAGTATAGAATAATGCAAGTATCTTATGAATTATACCATAAATGTGATTGACACATAAACAAAGTATTTTGGAAAAAGAAAAAGGAATGGTTCATTTTATCTAGACAGGGAAAACTTCATAGAGGAAGTGACATTTTAGATGAGCTTTAAAAATAATAGGATTTCTCTAGGCAGAAAGAGGTAAGAAAGATGTTTCTTGTCTGCAGAGATATAACACCAAATATGTTTAATGAATATCAATGCAGTTTAGTTAGTTGTATCATATGAAAAATTAAATCGTCCAACTTCCAAATTGTTTTGTATTTAAAAAATACAAAAGCCTATGACTGCATATACATTTAAAGAAAATGAAATATATATGTCATAGAGACACCTGCACACCCATATTCACTGTAGCACTATTCACAATAGCCCAGAAATGGAAACAACCCAAGTGTCCATCAACTAATGAATGAGTAAAGAAAATGCTGTACATATAGCAATGGAGTAGTATTCATTCATAAAAGGAATGAAATCCTGTCGTTTGAAACAACATGGATGGAACTGGAGATTACAAGCCAGGCACAGAGAGATATGTACTGCATGATTTCATTCATATGTGGAATCTAAGAGTTTATTCCACAGAAGTTTAGAGATTCTACCATTCTAGGTGACTACCAGAGGTTGGGGACAGTGGTAGGGGAGAGATGGGAAAGGTTGAACAATGAGTACTAAGATACAGTTAGATAGGAACAAGAGACTCTGGGCTATTTATTGCCCGTTATGGTGACTAGATAACAATAAAGCATTTCAAAAAGCTGAAAGAAAGGAGTGAAAAATTTCACAACTAAGAAATACTAAATATTTGAGGAGATAGATATGTTTAACCTGATTTAAACATGACTCAACAGATGTGTATTGAAACATTACATGGTACCCCATTATTATGTAAAATTTTATGTTCTATGTCAGTAAAGAAATATTTTTTAAATACTAATAAATTACCACTGTATGTAATATAAAACAATGTAGAGCTCCAACCTAACTAAAAACTTTCTAAGAATTCTGTAATTTGAAACATGAAAAGATACTGTGAAATATGTATGCCATTGCCAAGCAGCACTCTGGATCTTGACAACAAGTCTCCATGATATTCTGAGTCATAATAGTTTTAAATTATGAGAGATGTTCAAGAATGTATCCTTTATATAAAATAGAAACATCCTTTGGTGTTTTATATTTGGAAGATTAGGGAAGGCTGAGTTCAAGGAAAGGTTGAAGACAATTGTTTGAAGAGTGGAGTGATATGGCAGAACTATTCCTATGAGATTTTTTTTGTGTGTGTGTGTGTGTGTGTGTGTGTGTGGTGCTGGGGATTGAACCCAGGGCCTTGGGCATGCAACTGAGCTATACCCCTGCCCTCTATGAGATTTAACTAGCTCCTCAATGAAGGTAGTGTTAAAGAAAAGATTGGACGCAAAAGGACCAAAAAGAAAGCAAGTATAAACATCTTAGTGAGATATTTATGAGACATTTGGAGAACTCTGAATATTGACTGGATGTTGGATATTAAAGAATTATTGTTAAATGTAATGTGTGGGGCTGGGGTTGTGGCTCAGTGGTAGAGCGCTTGCCTAACACTCCTAAGGCACTGGGTTCAATACCCAGCACCACATAAACAAAAAGCTAAATAAACAAAATACAGGTATTGTGTCCATCTATAACTAAGGAATATTTTAAAAAATGTAATGTTTGATAATAATATTATGTTCATAAATAATTTTTAAATTTAGCTGAGATCATAAGGGCCTTAATTCAGAGGAAGGTGAAGGGTCTGGGGAGGTACTGTTCTCTTGCTCTGACTTTATTTAAAAAACCCTCAGAGCATGCTGGGAATGAGGTAAAGGGCACCCAAAGCATCCACGCTTTATCTTCAGAATTTAACCAGAATGTTGCCTATTTTTACCTTTTGCTATGCTGAGAAACTATTTGGTTCTTGATTTTAAAATCCCTAATTCAACTCAGGCCTAGTTTGTAATCTAAACCCTTGCTTTAGTCTACTCATCCAGGACATAATTTTTGTGATTTTTCGTAGTATTGCATATACTTCTAATATAATCCATCCTTAATGGGTGGATTCAATTCATCTGGGGAAGGGGAAGGCAGTAGAATCCTGTAGGCAGTGGTATTTGTGGGGTGTAGCAAGAAGAGAGAAGAAAATATCAAGAATGGTTTTGCCGGACATAAAAATCTCAGTCCACTGAATCCCCCAAACCAATTTAAGTTTTTATTTTTCCTACATTTCCCACTTGTTTTGTTTTATTCCCAGATAAAAGAGGCTAAATCCAAGGAATCTCTAAAAGAGAACAGGAAGGGTTTCTGTTTCCATAGTCTATCACAGCTGTCAATGATATTAAGAAATAGAGTTTAAAAAGAGCAGGGCACGGTGATGTATGCCTGTAATCCCAGCGGCTTGGGAGGCTGAGGCAGGAGGATCACTAGTTCAAAGCCAGCTTCAGCAATTTAGCAAGACCCTAAGCAACTCAGACAGACCCTATCTCTAAATAAAATATATTAAAAAAGGCTGGGGATGTGGCTCAGTGGTTAAGTACCCCTGGGTTCAATCCCCAGTACCAAAAAAAAAAAAAAAAAAAAAAAAAGCTTAAGTAGTTAGGTATAATATTATTTTCTATAAGAATGTGTATTGTGGGTGCAGGTATATAAATAGACACAATCTGCTAATAACATCAAGAAAAGATGTAGCTAAATTATTAGGGACTTTCTGGATTTTACTTTATGAGGCCAAACTCTAAATATATAAAGTGAAAATTATTTTGGTAACTTTTCTCTCTTTTGCCAAACAAAGGCCATTTCCAAGATGCTGAGGGCTACCTACAATAATGGTATTAGTTCAAGGCCTGGTGCCTAGTTGGTATTTGATTTACAGTTATTCATTTCACTGAAAACACATAATTTAGGGAGATCCAAAATGGAAACTAACTCATGAAAGTATAGAAACTGAAGAACAAATAGGTTATTCTTATTGCCTTGATGAGATATTATTTTCCTGCTCTAATAAGCCATCCTGAGTTGCCCTTTATAGATTAAGTCTGCCTTGCAGTCTTTCAGACCAAAACCCAGGCTGCCACAGGACTTCAATCATTCCCCTCTCCTGCCATCATCACATGACTTTGATAGAAATGTTAGAAGGCTAGTTGTTTGGGTTTCTGTGTTTTAATAGTAAAATTCCTCAAAGCATATCATCACATTTTCCTTCTGTACATATCACTTTCAAGAGTGCTTGTTATATCCAAGTGAATCCAGCCCACAGCAAGTATTTTCTGTTTCAAAACTGTCTTCTGCAAGCAAGCTTCCTCAACAAAACAGATTACTCTCTAAAGCAGCTCTCAAGGTTATTCTTACTATTCCTGGCTTTGTGGCTTAAAGACAAGTTTTCAATATTTATACAGTCACATAGTGAAGTTTTTGTGTGCACTGAGGATTCTCTTTTCAACATGATTAAAATGATTTTCATAGGATCCTAATTACACTGATTTATTCCATATTATCACTATAAGCATCCCTCTTGTTAAAAAAACACACTATGTGCTTTCCTTTGTCTTTCCACATAGTGAATTATACTTAAAGACTCTGAAGAAGACATAATTTGTAAAGAATGGGTGTGTTTTCAACCCTAGAACTTTGGTGACTTTAAGAATCCTCACTAAGCTGGGCACGGTGGTACACACTTGCAATCCTAGCAGCTTGAGAGGCTGAGGCAGGATGATCGGGAGTTCAAAGCCAGCCTCAGCAACAGTGAGGCACTAAGCAACTCATTGAGACCCTGTCTCTAACTAAAATACAAAATAGGACTAGGATGTGGCTCAGTGGGTGAGTGCCTCTGAATAATTCCCAGTATCTCCATCCTAAAAAAGAAAAATTCTCACTAAGATGATTCAGGTTGGCTCCCTATTCTACTATTCATTGAATATTAACTTTGAAAGTTAATCTGAGCATTGATTTAAAGCTCTGCCATCAGATTTTTCACTCTAAGTCACATTTTTCATCTTCAATGTTGTTACAGTTTGGATATAGATTGTTCCCCAAAGGCTCATGTGTTAAAGACTTGATCCCCAATGAGCAATGTTCAGAGGTGGAAATTGTAGGAAGTGATTGGCTCAAGAGGATTCAGAACTCATCAGTGGATTAATCCATGGATGAATTGACTATTGAGATGTCATAGAAGCTGTTGGAAGTGGAAGCTAGTTAGAAGATGTAGGTCCTTTGGGGTGTGCCCTTGGGATCTATATCTTGTCCTGGGACTCTGCTTCTCTCTCTGCTTCCTGGATGCCATGGGGTGTATAGCTTTCCTCTGCTATGCCCTTCTGCCATGATGTTTCTCCTTGCTTAAGGCCTAAAAGCAATGGAGCCATTGCTATAGCCAAGCAATGGCATAAATATTCTGAAGCCATGAGCCCAAATAAACCTTTTCTCCTTTAAGCCTTTTTTATTTTTTTTTCAGGTATTTGTCACAGCAACAAAAACTTGACAAATACAAATACTTTGGGATGGCTCCAGTTTTTAAGTGTTCTCTAGCCAATCATTATCACTATTCAAGAAAGATAATGGCTACTTTTCCCATTTTCTATTTTAAAACCTGAAGCTACAGCTTTCTAGAATTTTTGAGTCTATGAAGGTCATGCATGAGAAAAAAAAGACAGAAACTTGGGAGAAAATTGAGAGAAGCTTTAATTTACACAGTATTCATCCTCAAATTCCCACAATCCTAATCCAGTTTTTTAAAGCCAATCTGAGTTGGCAATTTAAAAAAAAATCTTTATTGATATATTACCAAAGGTGATAGAGAAAGGCACTTAGGAGTCTAGAAAGAAATCCAGAGAAAAGGTGGTCAATTTCACAAAGATTTAAGCTCTTGGGTATTTGATAAAGATAGCGATGAAAAGCCTTAGGTGATGAATGGTCAGAAAAATCAACTATTAAAAACAAAGTTTCCACCTTTCATTTATTTGAAACAGCCATGATGTGGAACATTAAAGTGGGAAGGCACGACTAGAAAGAAAATGAAAGAACAAAATACTTCAGACAGCACAGTAGGTGGAAAGGAGAGTAAGGAGCGTTGTCATGGTAACAAGATAAAGCCCAGACTCCTCCCTAAGAGAAAGATGAATGCTGTTTTTGTACACAGGTCTCTCCTAGCTTTTCTCTGGGTGTAGACTAATCATTTTCATGCCTGGGTGCACATGTGTGGGCATACACACATATATTGTGCACATTCATTGTTTAGGTCAAAAATCAGTTTAACTCTCTGAAACTCTAAACCTTCTACATTAAGGACATCATGCATGTTAGTATTAGAGAAAATAGAGGTGGATGGAGATGGATATTATTAGAAAGCTAGACTTAAACTAAATCAAGAGCAATTTTGAATCTTACATCACCACCATCTCAACAGCATCAGGAAATAAAGCACTGTAGGACAAAAGAATTCATCAATTTGTACAAACTGATGAACTAGGCAATCTTAAGGGAATAAGAAAGTAGCAGCCACATCTATGGAAAAGGAGATCAGAAATGTACATATGTATGTATGTATATATATATATATATATATATATATATATATATATATATATACATGTATGCCTATATTATTTCATTAGGTATTTACTTAGTATTTCATATAAAATATGGAAACATTCAGCATGAAACTATGGAAAATGAAAAACAATAAGATAAAACAATTTTTCTTTCTCAAAGCATCTGAGAAAATTTCTGGATGATATATGGATGAAGTAATCTCATTCTAATAAAAATTTAACACATTGTAGTAGGCTGAATGGTGGACCCCAAAGAAGATTTTTCCACATTCTCATCTCTAGAAACCTTTTCCTTATTTGGAAAAGTTTTCTTTGTAGATATAATTAAGGATCTTGAGGCCATCATCCTGAATTATCTGGGTATCATCTAAATTCTATGACTAATGTATAAAAGAGGAACACAGAAGAATGATAGATACAAAAGAAGAAGGTAATGTAAAAACACAAGCAGACATTGGAGGGATGGGGCCACAATCCAAGAAATGCCCTATCTATGAGAAGCTGGAAGAAATAATGAATAGAGTCTCCCCTAGCAACTTCTGATGGACTACAACACTGATAACACCTTGATTTTGGACTTCTGACCTCCAAGATAGTGAGGATCTCTTGTTTTAAACCACCAAGTTTGTGGTAATTTGCTGCAGGATTTCTAGGAAACTAATACCTCATGTAAATCCCATAATTCTCCAGATTGCTAAGGACAAAACTAATATAGGACTTTATTTATGATGCACTTATTTATTTGGATAGTTAGTTGATTTTTAAACATAAATAATATTGATGGCAAGAGACAGGATAAAAATTTTGAAGGTGGTAAATTAATAGTTGAAAAATATCACTAGTAAGATAGTTATATGAATTTGTTCACAATGGAGAACAAGTAACTAGCAGAGCTACATGAAAGTACAAAAAGTTAGCATTTCAGGGGTGCAAGTGCACTAGAGATTTGTGAGTTAGGGTTGTCAGTTAAAGTTTTACAGAAAAGATAAAATTGGAATTTGGACCTTAAAAAAAGTAGTAGGGGTTGGTAAATTAGGCTGACTGAGGCAGAGTCCAAGCAGAAAAAAAAATCAGTGTAAGAAAAGGTGGCACTGAGAAACTTTTAGAAATGTATGACTTAATTAGATCTTATTATGGAAATCCTGTTCATTTTCTTTCATGTATCTATGTAGCAGAATGTCATTATTTGCAGGTGATGCATGCTACATTATTTAGGGGCAAAATTTACTGATGCAGCTTACTTTCAAAAGTAAGAAAACATGAGAGAGAGGAAGAGAGAGAGGGATGAAGGGAGTGGGGAGAGAGAAAATAAAGAGGGGGGAATATGAAACTATGCAAAAATATGTTCCAAAATGTTAACAACAGTAAATAACCCTAAAGCTGTTCATACATTTCAATCAAGAAATCCAACTTCTAGGAAATAATTAGAAACTAGAAATAAAGGGCAGGTGACAACCAAGTGCTCATTGGTAATGATATGTTGATATAAGAATTCAGAGAATGGAGAGCAGTACATATGCTCTCAGCAAGGCATTCGATCACAGATCATAGTTTGTGACATAAACAAACCATATAATGAACCAAACCAGGAGGCATTTTCGAAAATGCTAGCATTGTGTGGTTATAGAGCACCAGCCCCTAGCCTTTGTGCCCTAAGACATGGCTAGTGTTCTATGGCTATGTACTACAAGCATCTTATTTTACTAAATGTAAATATATCCTGAAAATGGCAGAATACAAACAAAGTGCTTTAATCACCTACTATCTAGAATTTTCTACACACTGAACCAATTTCAAAGTCCCTTCAAATTCTGGAATTTTACTATACTTAAATAATGCATGGAAAAACATATCTGGAATCATAGTTAAGCACACTGAGATTGTAAAATAAAGTAGCAATGCATGCTGGACAACATTCATACAGTAGATATTTTTATCTAACAATACAAAAACTCACCTTCCTCTTGGTATTAACTATCACTAAACTCCAGCAACTAGCAGATGTTTGCAATAATTAGCAAGTTTTTATGTGCTAATAGTTTCTAAATGACAACAGCTAAGTAAACAAGACATTAAATTGAGTTTAATATTGCTAAAATACTACAAAGGAGTCTCAGCTATATATGTAACATTCAATTATATACCATGGGCCAAATATTTAATGATAAATAAAAGATAAATGACTCCTAAAACCAAAAATAATCCATATAGTTTATCTGGGAATGAGAAAAAAACAGATAAATACTGTATACACAAAATTGGATACTCAAATTTATAGGCAACTTTCAAAGATAATTTTGACTGTATTTGGGTTTCATTATACAGTGGATTAAAATTTAACTGTGAGCAAGATGGAACTTCAATATATAACACAGAACGCTTATCTATAAAAAATAATGTTTTGAATCCTTGTTCAAGGCCTGTTTTCTTTTCTGTAAAATGGGAACCCTGAGAATAGTGATGGTTAATTTTATGTTCCAACTTAGCTGGACTACAGTGCCAGATATTTGATCAAACATTGGTGTAGATGGTTCTGTGATTGATTGACTGATGGACTGATTGTTCAGTTTTGATGAGACTAACATTTAAATCACTGGCTTTGAGTAAAGTACATTAACCTTCATAATGTGGATAGACATCTGCTGCCAGCAGTCTGCTTTTGGACTCAAACTGCAATTCCTCCTGTGTCTCCAGTCTGCTGGCCTATCCCATCAGATTTTGGATTCGTCATGCCTCTGTAAGCACGTGAGCCAATTTCATAAAATCTCTATATATTTACTAGGTATCTATCTATATATACATTTTATTGCCTCTATTTCCCTGGCTAATACAATATTCAACAGGATTATTGTGGAGATTAAAAAAGAGAATGTATTTAATCTTCACAATACCTGAAATATGAGATAGTGCTAGATAAATCATTGCTATGGTCTACCAAAGGTCTAATATTGTTCTTATAGCCTTGATTCCAGTGGTTGTTTCTTTTAGGTCAGATCTACTCTATAGTTGAAACTAAACCCCAGGCATTCAAATACTTCCTGGAAATCTATCTTCCTCCTTCCTGTCTCAGACTCCAAACATGTTAGAAGAAAAAATGAGCTTCAGCTCTGTAATAATTACTGGTCCTCAACACTCTTATGGCTCAATATTAGTACCTGATAACTGACCTGTTTGAATACCTGCATTGAGCCACCTTCTGAATTAAGTTGGACTTCCAAGTTGTTTATGAGTTGATCCATATCTGGAAAAAATACAAGGGAAAGATAACTTTTAGAACAAGACCTAACCCACTCTGAACATACAGTATGCCACTTATCCTTGGTTACCCTTATATGTGTTCTGAGAATACACTTTTTCAGGATTTAATAGATACTTAGAGAGAAGTCATTAAAACATTTAGATTTATTATACTCATCAAGATAGCCCTGACGTGTCCCCAACATATTAGACTCCCACTTGCCCCAAAATCTGCATACAGGTAATCTGTTTCTTCCAACCTCTCCAACCAGTTCAACTTCATAGGAATATCAGCATAACTACATAATTTCCAGAATCCTCTCCTCCTGATCCAGTTCCTATTCTCCTGAGTTCTAAGCTCCTGTATGGATATTCACCCAATTAAAATATCTATACATTGGGATTAAATATTCTCCAGAGAAGTATTTTATCTGTTTACCTCTCTTAAATGTGCAAATGGGGAGGGGGGGCTAATAAAAACTAGTCTTCCCTTTCCTCTTTAGATATCTATTCCTTTTATGAAATGAGAGAGTTGGTAGCCTCATTCAGCTGCCTTGAAACATCACAATTTTTCCTAAAGCACCTATCAAGTTCTCTTCTTCAACTAGATTTTCTTTGATCTGTATATAGTCCAATCTCCCTAGAGAGAAAAACACGGTAAGGAAGCCAAATCCACAACTCACTTATGACTTGATCAGTGAGATATAAGATCACATTAAGTGTTCCCAAGTCAATTACAATTATTTCCCTCGCCTATGACCTGATTACATTTCAAAAGTTCATAAATCTTAATTGTTTGGGATGTCAAATACACAAAAGTATTAATTTTAAAGGTCACATCACAATAGCCTTTTAAAACATAATTCAGTTAAATACAACAAATACACAATCAACAAGGATACAAAATTATAATATTATAACACAAAAATGTAAAGGAGGAACCTGAAAACAATTATTTCATTTGTTGAATGTCAAGAATTGAGAAAATCATCCCTAATTAGAGCAGAAACATACAAGGAAACTTAACATTTTATTTTATTTTTATATTTATTTTTTAGTTTTCAGTAGACACAACAACTTTATTTTTATGTGGTACTGAGGATCGAACCCAGCACCCCGCGCATGCCAGGCGAGCATCCCCAGCCCCGGAAACTTAACGTTTTAAAGCACCATATGTCCAATTTTATTTAAAAATTCATGACATCTTTGATGCAGGTATATGAGAACTGTACACATAACCTCCATTCATTCACCAAACATAGATACTGTGTGTCCAAGGCTGTACTAGGAACATTACTATGATTTTGGGCTCTGGGCCAACCAGACATGTGGAGAGCCAGAAAAATGTAGCAGAATCCTGTCCTGGTAGTCTGATGCACAAGAACCATTTCACAATTTTGACAAGGCCTTTTTTAAAAAAAAAAAAAAAAAATTCAACTCATCTGTCTAGAATGAAAGGATTTTGAACTATCTTCTGCATAGCCCTAAGGCTTCTATGGAACTTCTCAGGGGTGGTATAATGGAGAAAGAAGTATAGCAAAAAATGAGAAAGAATAAGAACAGTTGAGTCCAGAACTCAGAAAAATTATAATTTCCAAAATAATTTGAGCTCCTTGCTTTTTCCACTAATATATTCCAAGGACCTAGAATATTGCCTGATGCATGTTAGATGTTCAATAAATTTATGAATGTTTTTGATGATAATGATAGGAAAAAGGCAAGGAAATATGTTTTCTCAAGCACAGGAATTGGAAAACAGTAGGACAGAATGAAAGAAAATTAGAGAGGGCATATAAGAGAGATGCCTGTTGAATGATTAACTACAAAATAAGAGGTGTCAGAGAGGACAGCAAAGCATTTTCTGATTCCTGGAATGGGAAAATGGAGTGTGATGATAGAAAAACAGTGTTAGGTCAGATAATTCTTATATAGTCTACATTGTTTGAGGGAAACAAAAAAGCTGGAACTTGCTTTGTTGTTACCAGGAAAATTTATAGGAGAATGTGGAGAGAATTCAGTTATCCCCCTGAAGTCACAACACCTTGACTAAGCCTCATTTTTCTAGCCAGGACAATTTACAAGAGCCATGTTCTATCTGGTTTTCTTTAATTCCTATGGATTAAGAGAAAACAGGACTGAGGAAGAAGAATGACATTGAAAAACTATTTAGCCTCAATGAAGCTCGTTTTCTTTACCTGCCAAGAATGGGGAAAAATCATATTGTCTTTAAGTACATATAACTGCACTCAAAACAATTCTTGGCATATAAAAAAGTCCTTATTAACCACTCTCATCACCATCACCACAACCATTACTATCATTATTGTTTATTTTGGTGCTGGGGATTGAACTCAGGGCCTTGTGCATGCTAGGCAAGCACTCAGCTCCTGAATTTACAATCTCCAGCCCTCCTTATTATTGATGGTCAGAATCTTGAGCTGTGGCTCAGAATATCTCCTAGGTATCCAACAGGTCCTTTATACTCAATAAGCTCACAAAATGCTCATTTATTTTTACATATTTTATTTCTAGCATCATCATCAAGCTAATCTATCAAGCTAAAAATCTGAGGGTCACTCAACTTTGATCTCTCTCTCTCTCTCGCTCTCTCTCTCTCGCTTCAACTGGTCATCAGCCACAACAAATTCTACTCCAGAAATACCTCTTAAACCTGGATCTTCATCATTTGCCAGCCACTTCTCCTTCTCGTACACTCCATATTGTTACTGAAGTGTGATAAAATGTGTGGGTTCTGGAGTGAGTGCCTGAGGTCAAATTCTGGTACTGAGACTTCTTAATAGTAAGACATTAGGCAAAGTTTCCCAGCTCTCTGTGTCTGTTTTCTCATCTGTAAAATGGGAATAATATTAGTTCATAGAGTTGTTGTGAGGATTTGTAAAATGGGAATAATAATAGTTCACAGAGTTGTTGTGATTTATAAAGTTAGTAAGTGTTCAAGTGCTTACAACAGAACCTGGCACAAAGAAGTATTATCTCTTTTTCTGAATACCGGGTAAGCTCATCCATAGTTACCTACTTTTATTCCTCTCTCTTTTAGCAGAGTATCTCCTACATACTATGACCTAATGTCTGGTGAGTAAATGAATATATGACCATGGGAATAAGCAAAGATAGAGCCACATCCAGAACCACAGCTGCTTATCTCCTAAAGCTTTAATATCTAAAAATATCTAAAAAATATTTTTTAAAAAATATCTCTTGCCATATCTACATTAGAAATATTTTAGTCAAATGGCAAAGGGAATAGATGACAAATAGGAATGTCTCAGCCATTTCTGGTTGGAGCCCACTGAATCAAAGAATAAATAGCCAAATGTCATCAAATGAATAGCCAAATAGTCATTAGATAATTCTCATCTATATTCTACATGTCGGTAGGAGTGACTACAGAAAAAGTTTTTGGGAAGATGTAAAAACTTCCCTTTTAAAAATTTTGTATCTTCAATGTTTAGTCAGGTAAAATTTAAAAATAAGGAATTAGGGCCCACTGAAGGTTTTTTAAAAAGCTGTTTTTGAAAAAGAGGGCTTTATAAACCTCTTACTTTATAGAGTCAGGATTGCTTCTCTAAGTATCTAGGAGAGACCAGACAGAAGCACAGAAGCTGTCAGTGAGGGAAGTAGTGAGAAAATATGCAAAGGAAGTTATAGTACGTATGGTCTGGACCATTCAGATGTGAATCACCCAGGCAGGAGGGCATCAAAAATGAAAATTACATACTTAAGGTAACTGTAATTCTGCTTGGTTTGGCTCTTGAAGCCTTTGGGTTTAGAAGCTATATTTCCTGGTCTTTCTTCTAGGGGCAGAAGGAAATAAAGGAGAATTGAGCCACATCTCCAGTGGTCAATGTCTCCCATATGTAGGACAGAAGACCATGGGCACAGAAAGTTGATAAGATTATGTACTTCTGTCATGTTCCAAAGTGTATTTTTTTTTACCCAACTGGCATTTCCTATAATGATCTGCTTGTTTTATGAAAGTAAACAGTGCCTCCAAGGGATAGGAGGAGATGGCTCACTAAGAAGACCACATCCTACCCTTTGGCCAACCTTGGAAGAGGAAAAATGCTTAGAGATGAAATAAGAACTTTAAGGAGGGAAGCAAAGCAGAGTTTTTAGAGCCTATAACTAAAAAGAAATAGGGAATAGTATACACATTTAAGAAGGGACTTAGTGCCTTAAGAGAATAGAGACTTTGGGCAATACAAATAATAATCCCTCTTCTGTATCTGCACAGCTTTACAACAGGGAAAGAGATAGCATTCATATAATTCCCATTTCACAGATCACTGATTTGGAGGCTCAATGACACACAGTTTAGAAGTCCTGGAATCAGAACTGAAACTTTTATCCTCTTAGTGCCTTCTCACTACTTTTGAATACCTCAAATCTGGTGAGTACATTCTTCATGAAAAACTGTCTGCTAAAAGATCAAGTTTGAAGACAACAAAATAATCACTTAGGAGGACCTTATACAGATATTCACCTACAACCTCTGAACATAAAAAATACTGAAACTATTAAAATATGAGAAACAATCTTTTAGTGTTTTGAGATTATGGATCATTTTTTGAAAAGTGTTACCTATATTTTTATTATTAGAAAAAAATAATTAAAGGACTAGAGTACACATATATTTTAGATGGTTTATTATATATCTTCTAGGGGAATAGAAAGTAGTGTTAGGATGGGTCTTTACAAAAACCTTCAGGATTAAAGTTACTCGGTATCATGACATTAACAATGGAATGGTGATAAAAAGCTCTATAATAGTCTGTATTCCCCAAGTACTTACTATGTGTCAGGTACTGTGAAAATAATATTATCACATTTACTCCTCACAATCCTTGTAGTGAGTACTATTATTTCCCTATTTTATTTTTTGCAGTGCTAGGGATCAAATCCAGGGCCACAGGCATGCTAGGCCAGCACTCTACCACTGAGCCACACCCCATTCCTCCCCATTTTAAAAATGAGCAGAGAGAGATGAAGTGGTTTATCCCCAAATCACCCACCTAGGAATGGCAGAAAGGGGATTTGAATTTCAACAGCCTGGAGCTATAATACAGCCATAATAAAGTTATAATGCATCTTGATCTGGAGGCAAATGTTTCCCCAACTTCTGCTTGAAGCAGGTCCCATAACAGAGGGTAAATGGTTGCTAGAAACAAACTACCCAATAAAAGGAGATTGCAAGATCCTCTAATTTATCCTATTTCCTTCAAACAGCCTCACATCTATCACTTTGGACATTATCAGAAAACTCAATCTCAAAGAAATCCCAACAGTAGTATCTCAGTGGACAAATCCTTATAACTTTCCTATGGAAAGATTTCAATATACACAAAAGCTGGAGGGTTTCTGAAGTACTTAGTCCAAACACGCAGCAGGTACTCAGAAGTGACCTTAAGACAGAAAACCCCTATAACTTGCATTTCCTGCTACTTAGAATGAGATAAAAGAAAATATGTGTGTCGGGGGCAACTGGGATGGTAAAAAGAATAGAAGTTTAAGAGGAAAGAACACATTACCACAAAAATGAGTACAGTCTGACAGCACATACCATGTGTGAATTTCAGTGACAGAAAGAATGAAATTGAATATTACACCATCACAACAGTTAGTCAAGTTTGAAGTAGTGAAGTAGTGTGAGGTAATGAAAAGATAAGGTGATAAGATACACCAGAACAACATTTGGATCTGTTACTTGCCTATAAGATGTATTGGAAAACCTCTCCATGATTAAAAAAATACACATTTTTAAAGTGCAAAAAAAAAAAAAAAGATACACCAGAACAAAGCTGGATGATTTTGTGCAAGTCATTTGATCTTTCTATGCCTCAGTTTCTCATACACAAAATGGAAATACATCCTCTCATTTGGTTGCCAAGCAGATAAATCATGGTAACACATATAATAATTTGTTTGTAAGACATAATTGTAAGATCTCAATGTAATTTTTAGGATGATTTCTGTCAGAAAAATCACAAAATAAAGTACAAAAATAAAGTCATGTTTTAAAGATCCAAATCAGTTAGAGTAACAATTCATATCTTATTATTTTTGATATATTTATCTCTATTTCCTATGACTTCATATTCTATAGTATCACCTGCATGGCATATAATGCTTTCACATATTTGTCCTCTCCTCAGATGCTGATGTTAAGCCCAATTTTCTTTACTACAAGAAATAAAACAAATATGTATGACTGATAAATCACCTTGAAATGTGCTAGGGAGTCCTCATTCTGAAAAAAATAAAAGCTAAAGAGAATGATGATAAACTTCCATATGAGTTTTGGTTCTAGTTTAATCACCAAATTGTTAGGTGACCTTGGGCAAGTCCTATCACTTAATGTGGAAAGTGGAAATAACTTCTTCTCACTTACATCACAGGATCCTTGTGAGGATGACCTGAAAGAACAGATTTTTAAAAATTGCACAAATGTAACCTCAGATTTCTAGAATTAGTCCCTCTGTCCTCAAAAACACCATCAAACAAGTACATTTATGTTCAAATAATAATCTTACATGCAATACCCTTGGTGGAAATTTATTTATTTATTTATTTATTTATTTATTGGTAGTGGGGATTGAACCCAGCTGTGCTTAACCACTAAGTCACATCCCCACCCTTTTTATTTTTTATTTGGAGACAGGTATTGTTAAGTTGCTTAGGGCCTCACTAAATTGCTGAGGCTCGCCTCCAACTTGTAAACCTTCTGCCTCAGCCTCCTGAGTCACTGGGATTACAGGTGTGCACCACCACACTCAGCCAGTGGTAGAATTTATAATAAAAGTGCTCTAGTTAAAGAAGGCAGTGTGAAATAAAGGGAAAATAATTTAACTAGGAGCTGGTAGACTTGGATTCTAGACCAAGCTCCACTGTTACCTGTTACTCAAAATGTTATTGAAACTACTTTCTTTTTCAGGCCACTTCCAGTTATAATATTCAAAAATAAATAAATAAATAAATAAAATTTCACCAGGGTATTGCATGATAAAGTCCATAGATGGAAAATCCATAATAATCATCCAAGTTTCTGCTGAGCCAGTGAGGTTGATGTCAAGAAAAACAATTAAATTCCCTACAAACCACTACATAAAACTTGAGTTTCATTCCAATGGCATTAAAATTATTATGCATAATTTCAAATACATACAAATGTAGAGACAGACTCATATGTGTCTATTCCCAGCTTCAAATATATTCAATTAAAGGCAAATCTTATTTTATTTGTACTCCAAATTACTTGCCCCACCTCAGTGGATATTTTTAGGTAAATCCTAGAAACTATAACATTTCATTCCTATGGTATTTCTAACAGGGGATATTTAATCTTCACAATTGTCTGTGAGATAGCTACTATTGTTGATCTCATTTTCCACATGAGGAAATAAAAGGTCAGAGAGACTAAGTAATACCAAAGTCATAATAAATTGGTTAGTAACTGAAGTCACAGAATTGGTTCTCATCAAGATGTTATAAATTAAAATATAATTAGCTGAAAAATTTTCAAATACAGAAATTTCATTTAAAAAGAAAATCTATTTCTTTTTTTTTTTTAATTTTTTTTATTGGTTGTTCAAAACATTATAAAGCTCTTGACATATCATATTTCATACATTAGATTCCAGTTGGTTATGAACTCCCAATTTTACCCCAAATACAGATTGCAGAATCACATCGGTTACACATCCACATTTTTACATAATGCCCTATTAGTAACTGTTGTATTCTGCTACCTTTCCTATCCTCTACCATCCCCCCTCCCTCCCCTCCCATCTTCTCTCTCTACCCCATCCACTGTAATTCATATCTCTCCTTGTTTATTTTCCCATTCCCCTCACAACCTCTTATATGTAATTTTGTATAACAATGAGGGTCTCCCTCCATTACCATGCAATTTCCCTTTTCTCTCCCTTTCCATCCCACCTCATGTATCTGTTTAATGTTAATCTTTTCATCCTGCTCTTCCTCCCTGCTCTGTTCTTAGTTGCTCTCATTATATCAAAGAAGACATTTGGTATTTGTTTTTTAGGGATTGGCTAGCTTCACTAAGCATAATCTGCTCTAGTGCCATCCATTTCCCTGCAAATTCTATGATTTTGTCATTTTTTAGTGCTGCGTAATACTCCATGGTGTATAAATGCCACATTTTTTTTATCCATTCATCTATTGAAGGGCATCTGGGTTGGTTCCACAGTCTAGCAATTGTGAATTGTGCTGCTATGAACATCGATGTAGCAGTATCCCTGTAGTACGCTCTTTTAAGGTCTTCTGGGAAAAGTCCAAGAAGGGCAATAGCTGGGTCAAATGGTGGTTCCATTCCCAGCTTTCCCAGGAGTCTCCATACTGTTTTCCAGATTGGCCGCACCAGTTTGCAGTCCCACCAGCAATGTACAAGAGTACCCTTTTCCCCACATCCTCGCCAGCACTTGTTGTTGTTTGACTTCATAATGGCTGCCAATCTTACTGGAGTGAGATGGTATCTTAGGGTGGTTTTGATTTGCATTTCTCTGACTGCTAGAGATGGTGAGCATTTTTTCATGTACTTGTTGATTGATTGTATGTCCTCCTCTGAGAAGTGTCTGTTCAGGTCTTTGGCCCATTTGTTGATTGGGTTATTTGTTTTCTTATTGTTTAATTTTTTGAGTTCTTTGTATACTCTGGATATTAGGGCTCTATCTGAAGTGTGAGGAGTAAAAATTTGTTCCCATGATGTAGGCTCCCTATTTACCTCTTTTATTGTTTCTCTTGCTGAGAGAAAACTTTTCAGTTTAAGTAAGTCCCATTTGTTGATTTTTGTTATCAACTTTTGTGCTATGGGTGTCCTATTAAGGAATTTGGAGCCCGACCCTACAATATGTAGATCGGAGCCAACTTTTTCTTCTATCAGACGCAGAGTCTCTGATTTGATATCTAGCTCCTTGATCCACTTTGAGTTAACTTTTGTGCATGGCGAGAGGAGGGGATTCAGTTTCATTTTGTTGCATATGGATTTCCAGTTTTCCCAGCACCATTTGTTGAAGATGCTATCCTCCCTCCATTGCATGCTTTTAGCTCCTTTATCAAATATAAGTTGATTTTCTGAACACTTGACAGATCTTACAACATGGAGTATACATTGAAAAAATATTTGGAGATGATCAGTGGCTGCTCCCTTTAGACATGGCATTCCTCTCTTTTTACTGGGTCTTGCTGAGATTTGAGCTTGAGATTCCAGGTTCATGTGATAAAATAAAACTAGGCATAAAGATAGCAGTCAAACTTTACAAGAAAAAGGCTGGAAACTGTGGCACACACATGTAATCCCAGCCACTCAGGAGGCTATGGAAGCAGAATCACCAGTGCCAGAACATCCTGCACAAATTAGTGAGACTCTGTCTCAAAAAAAATTGTCTAGGGATTTAGCTCGGTGTCAGAGTGCTTGCCTATCATGCCCAAAGCCCTGGGTTCTATTCCTCGTACCCTCAAAAAATGCATTAAAAGAAGCCAGGCATGGTGGCACACGCCTGTAATCCCAGCCGTTTGGGAGGCTGAGACAGGAGAATTTCAAGTTCAAAGTCAGCCTCAGCAACTTAGTGAGCCCCTAAGCAGCTCAGCAAGACCCTGACTCTAAATAAAATACAAAAAAAGGCTGGGGATGTGGCTCAATGTTTAAGTGCCCCTGGGTTCAATGCCCGTACGAAGAAAAAAAAAAAAAAAGCATTAGAAAGTAATGGACGCTGTTTCAGTGAATTGTAACTTGAAGTTATGAGCCTTTGAAGCTATGAGAGATGACTGAAAATGGAACAGTCAGAAAAAAAAAATCCCCAAAGAATTGTTTGTTATGAAGTGGAGCTTGAAGAATAAGAAGAGTCCTAAAGGGAATTCAAATGAGAGAAAAAGTAGATTATAAACTCTATGAAGACAAAGAGTCCCACTTAAAATTATTCACCAGTATAACCCCAGCTTTTAGCATGATACCTAGAATTTTGTAGGTGTCTAGTAAAATGACTGGGCAAAGAAAAGAGGAATAATTTTTTAAAATGTGTTTTAAGGACAATATCCTGGCAATAATCCTCAGAGAATGAAGAGGAGGAAGAATCAATGCAAAACTAGAAGCTAATAGAATATTCTATTTATTTTATGGTAAGAACTTGCAAAATTGCCACAAATTCAATACCTAGAATGGCCAGACAGTTTAAGGTCACCTAGGCCAGATGAGGAACACAATGAACAGATAATATATGTCCTGTCTAAAAGGGGTAGAGGGAGCAGTTCATAAACTCTAGGCAATTTTTGCCAGGAGCGAATACTGGTTAGTATCTTCTGATTATTCTGGAAAATCTTGAATTCTAGAATTTTAAAGTAAAATCTTATTCTGAAATGTTGGCAGTCAACCAATTTTTAAAAGTCTGAGACTAGGAGAATTGACATTCTGCTATGTTAACACTTTTACCCTCAATGTGAATGTATTTGGAGACAGGGCCTTTATGGAAGTTATTAAGGTTAAAGGAAGTCATAAGGGTAGGGTTCTAATCTTATAGAATTAGTGTCTTTATAAGAAGAAACACCATAGAGTTTTCTTTCTCTCTCTCTCTCTCCTTGCATAAAGGTCACGTGAGTATGTAGCAAGAAGGCAGCTATGTAGACAAGGAAAAGAACTCTCAAAAGAATATGAACATACTGGCATCTTGATCTAATATTTCTAGATTCCAGAATGTCAAAAAATTAAATTTCTGTTGTTTAGCAGACTCAGTCAGTGATATCTTGTTATGACAGCCCTATTCCTCTCATATAGAACTTACAAAGTTGTTATTGCTATTACAACATTGCAAAAGTTTGGAAAGAGCCTGTCAATCCATAGAAAACTGTTTAAATACACCATGGTTCATCCATATAGTGAAAAACTATGCAGACACACAAAAGAATGAGACATATTCTATGTATTATATGGAAAGATCTCAAGTATATTTTAAGTAGACAAAACAAGTTGTGGAACAATGTGTAGAATGTGTTTCCATTTGTGTATAAAAGGGAAGTGGGAGTATACATATTTATTATCTGACCTACGTTAAATATCCATGAAAATTCTCCTTATGAATTGATAGCTGTAGTTAACTCTAGTGAGGCAAAAATGGGTGGCTAGAAGACAGGAATAGGGGAGAGAGTCCACTGTACAGTTTTGTGTATGTTGGATTTTAAGCTCTGTGGAATGCATTACCACACCTAGAATAGATTTTTTATTTTTTGGTAGTGGGAATTGAACCCAGGGTGCTCAACCACTGAGCCACATCCCCAGACCTTTTTTTAACACTTATTTTTTAGTTGTAGGTGGACATAAT
This sequence comes from Marmota monax, assembly GCF_021218885.2. Taxonomy (NCBI): domain Eukaryota; kingdom Metazoa; phylum Chordata; class Mammalia; order Rodentia; family Sciuridae; genus Marmota; species Marmota monax. The sequence continues at coordinate 452,523 of NW_026694711.1, read as the reverse complement.
ACCTTTTATTTTATTTTTATGTGTTGCTGAAAATTGAACCCAGTGCCTCAGGCTTGCTAGGCCAGTGCTCTTCCCATGAGCCACAACCCCAGCCCCATCCCTAGCCCTTTTTATTTTGAAACAGCGCCTTGCTATGTTGCTTGGGGCCCTGCTAAATTGCCGAGGAAGGCTTTGAACTTGCAATCCTTCTGCCTCAGCCTCCTGAGTTGCTGGGATTACAGTCATGCATCACCAAGCCTAGATAAAATATATTTATAAATGAGTTTTCAAATTTTAGGGGAAACATACATGTGAGCTGTATTTGATCCATAGGCTAATTTTATTTTTTGCACTGCTTGCCTAAATTCAGGGGGTGGCAGTTAGAAGAAAAAAGGAAAGTATGTACTAATGCCAGATACAAAGAGAAAAAAAAAAAGCCTTTGGCACCTAGGTAGATGAGGAATCAGAGAAAGAAGGAAAAGTCTGATGCCAGCATTTTGAGCATCAGTTATAAGAACCGTAACAACTACATTTTCTCACCGCTTACTATGTTTTCATGCATTCTTCTGTTTAACAAAATTAACATATTTATTTCTCACTGCCACTCCATGAATTAGTTTCTATTATTATTCTCAATATACAGATGAGAACAAGTACAAAGTTTAATTAAGTTTCCCAAGATTTATGATAAGGATGTAATGTAACTTTCTTAACCAGGGAAGTGGAAAGGAGAAGTCTTGAATGATGGATGGATAAGAGTCTGGGGCAGCTGGGCATAGTAGCGCACACCTGTAATCCCAGTAGCTCAGGAGGCGGAGACAGGAGGATTGTGAGTTCAAAGCCAGCCTCAGCAACAGCAAGGCGCTAAGTAACTCGGTGAGACCCTGTCTCTAAATAAAATACAAAATAGGGCTGGGGATGTGGCTCAGTGGTTGAGTGTCCCTGAGTTCAATCCCCAGTACCAAAATAAAATAAATAAAATAAAAATCCCAGAGTTTGATTTGCCCACATTTATATATCCAATTCATTTAAATACACAGACAATATCTTTTAGTATATTACATACAGCATCTATGTTCCAAACATTTATATCCAACTTCCTGTCCCATCAATCTATATTCCTCTCCTGCAAACACACAGAAATATTTAAATAAAACAAAATAAAAATGATGAGACCTTCCACTTATGAAATTTGTATTACATGTCAGGCACTGAGTCCAATGCTTTACTTACATTATTTATAATCACAAATTATAATATAATTTTAGAGATGATAATGAGAGACTAGATAATGAAGCTAAGTTGGGGATAATCAATAGATTGGAAATGTGAATTGTAGGTATAATGCCTAAATCAAAAACATTAGTGTATACACTCTACTTAGCAATTAGATGGCAAGTGTACTAGATGATCATTTTGGTCAATCATCTCAATCAAGTTTTCCTTCATTTACAAAAAAAAATGGCATTTTAGAACTAGACCTTAGACAATAATCTACAAAATATGTACAAAGCATTTACAAGGGAAAGGTGATTAGCTAAGTATTATAAAGATACAATGACATTACCCGTCACTGAGTGCCTTGGCAGTCGGAAAAAGGGGTAAGGGCTTAGATATGTAATGCAGGACAAAGAGTAATGCGGTTTCCAGAAAATGCAGGAAAAGTAATATGGAACCTCAAAAGAGCATTTCTAGATGCAAGAATCATAGAAATGGCATTTAAGTTGGGATTAATGATGGAGGAATACTATAAATACTGTTCAGGAAAAATCATGAAAATAAGTACATTATAAGGCCTTTTATTTGTGGTATCAATGAAACAGAACATACAAGGACATCTAAAGAATAGCTGAGGAGATTTAAAAAAGACATGCTGTGGGAGGCCAGGGCAAAGGTAGAATTTAAGGGAAGATTCAGGTTTGGATGGGAGGATAAAGAAGACATTCAAGACAAAAAAAATAGGAAATTAAGTTTTTAAAAAAATTTCTCAGTGCCTAACACATAGTATGTCAATATACATTTACTAAATAAATTATGTATCCAAAGGCAATCTTGTCTTCATTTAACCAACTAAATGAGGCCATACAGTGTAACTGACTCAGGGCAAATGTGAACATATAAGTGAATCAAATAATAATAGAGCCTCTGCCAGAAAGAAGAAGAATGAATGGTTGATATTCCCCATCATCAAAGACAATCTGGAAGGATGAACAACTTGACTGGGCTTGATATATTGGTTACTAGAATTCAGATATCGGAACCACTAAGAACTCCATCTCTAAAATTCATATACTAGCCCAGCATGGTAGTGCATACTGAGGTAGAAGGTTTGCAAGTTGGAGGCCAGCCTCAGCAACTGAGCCAGACCCCATCTCAAAATAAAAAATAAAAAGGTTTGGGAATATAGCTTAGTAATAGAACACCTGGGTTCAATCCCCAGTATTTCCCCCATCAAAATGAATATACTAGAACAATGAGAGTGAAGGTGATGACCTAGTTGATGTTTTTCCCCCAATGTTTCTGTTACTCCTAATGTTCTTTCTATTGTAACCTGAATGCCTAAGCAAAAGGGACCTATAGTTCCCTAGTGCTATGAAAGTAGAGACATGAGTTTTATCTTGAGAATTGACTAGACAGATGCATTTGTTGCTTTTACTTTTAAAGTTATATTTCTGCCCTTCTTATGTTTTCTGCCTGCCTGTTCCCTAAGCTAACCTGAAGACACTGTTCCCAGTCTATTCTCTTTGTCCCCAACCTTTACCAAAGATCAACGACTTTCAGTAAGGGTTTCCCCCAAACTTTAAAGAGTAGGATGAGGTCATTTATGTGTCACTGGTTTTTGTTGTCCAAAGGTCCCATTGGCTATATTGTCCTGGTTAAGTTACCCAAAGAATGAGGGGAAAGGCAGTTTAGTGCCCTTTTCTCTTAGAGCTGATAAAGTCCAGTGGGAACAATGTTAAATCAGAAGCAAATAAAACCTATGTTCTAGCCTCAGCCTTTGGACAAGCTAATTCAGTCTTCCTAGGCCTACTTTCAGTTCACCTAGATGGTATTTTAAGGACAGCAAAGTACCAATTCTATCATGAGTGCTCAGAGAAAGAGTACCAAACTGAGTAAGAAAAGTGAAACTAAGATACAACAAGTAGCAGTCTGTGTCACATACAGTATGGTATTTAATTTACCTGAATGTCTTTTGAGATATAATTATTAATCTGCATTCTGTAGAGAAAAGCAATGCCCAGGGTCACACAACAAGTTAGGGGTGGTAGTAGGGTTTCAAAGCAGATATTTCTGTTACTGTCAAACCATCACAGTTTTTGTTAGTTTAAAATTCAGATTTGGCGATTATTCTCTTTTTCCAGCTATTATTACTCTTGCTGACAGATAGGTGCTTAGTATATGTTTTTCTTCACAATGAAGACAATATTAAAGAAATATGACATCGTTTCCTTGGCTACCTGTTTGTGTTTATTTTCCCCAAAATTCTTATGGTAAAACAAAACAAAAACCTACACACATTAAAACGCTCCACCAAGTGGCAGAGCAAGTCCATTAGCTCAAGCAATCGCAGCAATTCGGCCCAATCTTCCACCTACACAGACGAACCAACCGCCTTGGCCACGTCTTAAAGGGCCCGGGCTGGGCCTTAGGCTTGGGCTTCCTCCTCCAACCAAGCTCAGCCCCTCCTTAAAGAACTGGCACGCCCTAAGCAGCTCCTCCCCTGCGGCTCCTTCCAGGGTCTCGCGATTCGTGTCCCTAATAGCCCAGGTTCCCACCTGCCCCCTCCTCCTCCTTTTTAGAAGCATTTCTAGGTACCGGCTAGTGCTTGGCTGCGGGGGGGGGGGGGGAGTTACCTGGTTCGGCTTTCTGAATACTGTTCTGGCTGGCTGCGACTTTGGCTATGTGGGGTTAAGTCTAAGACAAACCTTTACCGCTTAAGGGGGATCTGCGAGCATTGAGCCAGGGTGGACTAAACTAGACAAATCCATCCATTCTTGTCCTCTTTCACTACTTTCACGAAGCCCCCCAAAAATATCTCTTCCCCTTCTTAGCCCCTCTTTGCTCAACGCTTTAGCAAAGTCATTTCCCTTGAGTTTCATTTGATTCCACACAGTGTTCTTACCCTTCCGCTTCCCGCCCCCGCCCCCTCCACTTCTAAAACCCAAAGAGAAGTGGGTGTGTGTAGGGGGGAGGGGTAGAATCTAGACGGAGGAGATGAGAGTGGGTGGGTTCTAATCCCGGAGTCACTTACCGCCCATGTCTCTAGCTGAGGACTCCTGAAGTGTCCGGAGCTCATGCCGTCCTCCAGGAGGTTCATACCCCTGAGCTGATCGCAAGACAGCTGCTCCCCTCACACCCGCCCCTGTCTGACAGCGCGCCAGGCGACTAGCTCTTGCCTTCTCTTTCTCGGCCCCCCACCTCCCCTTTTTCTCTTGGCTGGAAAATGGGGAGGAAGGCGAAAAGGGAGGGAGTCGATTCAGCCCCAGCTGGGCCACCCTTAGAACAAGGGAAACAAAGCTCTCAAGCATCCAACCCAAAAATCAGGCCGGCAGAGCAGACTTTCTAAAAAGAATCCTCCCCCTGCAGCTTTTCCTCGGCTAAAAATAAAGTGGGTTTGCTGGGCCGAAGGGGCCAATGCTAAAGATCCTCCGTTCCCCTTTTACCTCCACCAATTTAGTTCCGGCCAAACCCACTCTCCACCCATCCTCTGAACTCCGCACACCCTTGAAAAGGAGAGGGCCGGAGGTGGAGGCTAAAACAAAACAAAAAAAAAAAAAAAAAAAAAAAAGCCCACCCTAAACCTCAAAACACTACTTGAACACAAAGTTGAGGCGGAGAAGGAATCATTCAAGACAGGAACGTTCCCCACGAGGAGATACCATGAGAGGATCCCTTCACCACCGCGGTTGCCGCCGCACACCCCAGCGCCTTCCTAAAAAGAAAGAAGGGAGGAGAAAATGCCGACGATTGGTCGAAACATATAGAACACCAGCCCAGGGAAGGGGCTTCAGCGAAAAACGGCAGCAACTCTTGCGGGTCTTCTGGGGCGGGGTTTCTTGGAGGCACCTAGCTGCACCACTGGGGACCTCGAGCCCCACACGGGTCAGAACCTGAAGTGCTCTCTGGGCAACCTGAGTGGGTGGAGTGATTCCGTCTTTCTCCGCCCGGCTAGGCCCAGAAGAGAGGTGTGACTATCGTGAGGACTCCACCTAGGGTGGAGTTCCTTAAAAGGGACAAGCGGCCGCTAGAGGAGAGAGCAAAGTAGGAGGAGGTGGAGAAGGGTGGGGCTGAGAAGGCGGAGGGAGAAGGAAGGGGTTGGGGCGGGGCCCTGGGCGGAGAGAACTGGCCTCGCCCCTGGCGGCTGCCTCTCTGTGTCTCCAGCAGCAGCAGGTACAACTCGAATCAATTTCAGTTCCTTATCCGTCCCAGAAAGAAGCTTGTTAACACACTATTCGGTCATTTATCTATTCGCGTTCTGCTAACTCTCAGGGGAGGATGAGGGGTGTAGAGATTGGGGCTGGGGATGCCTAGGAAGAAAGGGAGAGGGAAAGGAGAGATATAAGAAAGCTGGCTTACTTCGCTTAGCATGATATTCTCCATTAAAGAAAAGAAAAGAAAACTGGCAACTGGAAGCGATATTTACCCTCCTAGCTCTCCATGGTAACGTGTGACACCAGCAAGGACAGTGAGGTCACAGTGCCTTCTCAGGGAGGATGCTAAGAGGAAAGGAGATTGGAGCTGGTTGCATATCTATCTAGTAACAGAGGAGGGAAGGAGGTGAAGGTAAAGGAGAGGATGGGTAAGAAGAATTGCAAATACTGTGTGGCCCAGCTGGGAGACTTAAGAAAGGCGTTCTCAGTCTCCCAGATACCAGATCTCTAAGAATAGTGTTCTCAACCCCCTGGGACCGCCTCTCAGCTAGGCATTGGCGAAGATCCCTGTAGAGCTGCATCCATAGGATAGGAGCCACATTTCCAGGATTTCTTTGCCCTTGCCTGAAAGTCCTTCTCTAGTTAATTTTAATGGGAGGTCAGGAAGTAACAAGCAACCACAGCCCCTTTTCAGTGGCTCTTGCCTACCACAATTCTTCTAAAGAGGAGGAAAGAGAAGAGAGACAAGAAACAAAGCAGAGGAAGGGAGGGAGCAGCAAGGAAAGAGAAATAATAATAGTTGCTATGAGTTCAGCACTTAATATGGGCAAGTCACTGGACTAGATGCTTTAACATTCATCATTTCTCTATTTATTCCTGGTAACAACTCTGGAAAGTAGGTACTATTGTACCCTCCATGTCTCCTTTGTTAATATAAGGAAACAGGGTCAAAGCCCAGTACTTCACAACAGGTAGGCCCATTTAACTATTATTTCTGCCTGCATACCTTCTAAGCATCTCATTTTTCATCCTCATCTCCCCAAACATTTTTCTTTCTCTCATAGTTTAGCCACCTAAATGACATCAAGACTGGGGTCTTTTGCTATGGTCTGGCCCCTTTCTACCTTTCCAGCACCAGAGCTTTTACTGCTGTCCTAGGTCTTCCCTGGATTGCAAATCCCTGAGAATCCTGGCCTGTTTCCAACCTTACTTTTTTATTTTTTGAAAATTGTTGCCTTATGGACATACATGATGGTGAGGTCACTGTGGTATACTCATATATGTACATAGGAAAGTTTGGTTAGTTTCATTTGACTGTACTTATCCCTTCTCCTTTCCCTCAATCCCTTTCCTCTATTCCACTGATCTTTCTTCTATTTTGATGGAATCCCCCTTCCTCAGTTTTTTTTCTTTTCCCCTTATTTTGGACTAGCTTCCACATATCAGAGAAGACATTTGACTTTTTACTTTCTGGGTCTGCATTATTTTACATAGCATGATGGTCTCCAGTTCCACCCATTTACTTACTGGCAAATATCATAATTTCATTCTTCTTTATGGCTGAGTAATACTCCATTGTGTATACATACACCACATTTTCTTTATCCATTCGTCTCTTGATGGACATCTAGGTTGGTTCCATAGCTTGGCTATTGGAGTCACTTTACTTTCTGTATCTGAAATGGCCTAAACTCTCTGTCAACCTTCTTAAAAGGACTAACTCAAAGTAGCTTTCCTTCTTATTTATTTCCTTCAGGCAAAACTTCTTCCTCTTTGCCTTCTTCACTCCAAACACATATTTGTTTATATAATTTCTTCCCTTAATAAAGTCTCTGAGGTTAGACACCAGATACTATAATATCTGTAACTTGGATGACAGGCATTATTATGTTTAACAATTATAATAGTTATTGAGCACTAACTATGTGACAAACTCTGTTGTAGAGCTCTTTATGTCTATTAAATCATTAAAAATTCTTCTGATAATCCTGTGAGTAGGGATTACTGAAGGGAAAGTGAGAAACAAGAGCCGGGTAAGTGATAAATGAAAGAGGGAGACCAGGCAGAAATACACATGAGAGTTTATTTGTCAGAGCTGACAAATAAAAGCCATCTCTCTATAGAAGAGAGAGGCAAAATAGGCTTGAGTTCTAGGACTTTTATGGGAGAGGCTCAGGAATCAGAGTGGGTGGGTCCTAATGTGGGCAGTTAAGGGTTGGGTTGGTATGAGGGAGTGATGAGCCTTTTTCAGAAATACCTTTGGGGCCCTTGGGCAGGAAAGCAAAAATTTTTCCCTTAAAATGGCTGTCACTTAAGATGACCATCCAGATGCTAAGCAAGGACCTTATAACTACTATCACCAGTTTATAAAAGAGAAAACCGAGGGACAGAGATTAGAGAACATATATACATATTTGCTGCATGAATGTTCCTGTAGTATGGATTTATAAATAACTCCATATCTTACTATACCATATCTCTCCACCACTACCTGTACCCCTTCCCTGCTTACAAGGTAAATGACAGGGAATCATATAGACATGAGTACAACTCTCTTTAAAAAGAATCACTTCCGGCTGGGGTTGTAGCTCAGTGGTAGAACACTTGCCTAACGTGTTAGGCACTGGGTTTGATTCTCAGCACCACATATAAATAAAATAAAGGTACATTGACAACTAAAATATTTTTTTTTTTAAAAAAAGAATCACTTTATCATTTAGAGCCTTAGTTTCTTAATATATGAAATTTAGGAAGTACTACTCAAGATTTTCACCATTCCAACCAAGGCAATTTTAAGCAACACTGGAAAGAGTTTCAGATTCAAATGTATTAGGTTGTTTATATCATGAATGCATTTTTATGTTGTAAAGATGAAGATGGATAACTATACTAAAAATTTGAAGAGAGTAGCCACTAGAATTCCCGGTCTAGTTTGGCTGTGCCTTAAGGTCACTATGAGTTCCTTATTCAATATGGAAAGGCTGAAGACCTATCCAGCCAGGCATGGTGGTGCACACCTGTAATCCCAGTGACTCAGGAGGCTGAAGTAGGAAGATTGCAAGTTCAAAGTTAGCTTTAGCAACTTAGTGAGACCGACCGTATCTCAAAATAAAAATGTCTGGGGATCTGGGGATGTTGTTCAGTGGTTAATCATGCCTGGATTCAGTCCCTGGTTTAAAAAATAAAAGCTATCTTGCAGATAGCCAAACAATCTATATTCTTATTAAACTTTTTTCTGATTAAGTAATTTATCTTAACCCCTGGGTTATTGTTTTTTTAACATTTTTTTAGTTGTAGATGGACACGATATCTTTGTTTTATTTATTTTTTATGTAGCACTGAGAATCAAACCCAGTGCCTCACACACGTGAGGCAAGTGCTCAATCACTGAGCTACAACCCCAGCCCAACCCTGGGTTATTGTTTTTCTGCCTCAATTTTACTTGGGTAGAAAACTTGACCTCATATAACAAATTCAGCTTTTGAAAAACATGAAGTAAATTGTTGAACCTTTTAGAAACAAACTCTAGATTCTTTCCCATCATTCTTCTATCTGTTTAGTAAATAAAAGTATATTAAGCATCTGGGTTGTATCAAGAATGATGCTAGGTGCTAAGGGGAGAAATGAGAGCATTCATTTTATCCAAGGGGCTCCAGTAAGGAGCCCTTGGTTTTATCATACTCAGTCTATTAGTCCACATTTTCCTTTTGAATATTTTAGGTATGGGCTCTGTCTCACTTAAATTAGGAGTCAAAAGTGACACACAGGGAACTTTGTACCCCATAACCACATTTGGTGGGAAAGGCAGGGCTTTTTCTTTATATTCTTTACTTCTTGATACTAATAATAAGCATGTGACTGATGCCTATGTCTGAAGAAACGTTTTGAGAGCAGGTATGAAGAAGTAAAAGTTGTGATCACTTTCCTTTTCCTTCTAGGAAGCAACACAGGTTCTCCTTTCTTTAGCAGATTTAAGAAATATACCAAATGGTAACCTGAAATGTCTTCAACTCTGTCCATTCCACCCAGAGCCTGAGGGAAATCCACTGCTTGAGGAAGCAGCCCGCACTTTCCTTTGTGTACCCAAAGAATCAGATGAGGAAGATAAGAGTTAAATTATATGTTTAACTTAGTGAAAGATAGCTGAGAAGTATGTAGACACACCACGTGTCAGGGCTCACAAGATGCTGTTCTCTTTCCCCCTTCTTCATCCCGCTGCTTCACCTCCTCCTCCTGAAAGCCAACTGACAAACTACCAGGGTGGAGCCCAGTCTGAGGGCTAGAGGGAGGGGAGGAGGAAAAGCCTTGGTAAGAGGACTCCACCCTCCTAGCTCCCAGTAGAACAACAACAACACTTTAAAAAAGAAGGCTTGAAGAGCTGGGACTGAAGGGAAGGTGGGGCAGAATAGGGTGAAGTGAGCAAGGGAGGGGGAAAGGAAGGAGAGTTAGGGGCCCAGCTGGGGAGAGCTGGCCTGGGGAGGGGGAGAGAAGTCAAGCAGTACATAAAGAGAAAAATCTGCATTCTTAAGTCACTGTTCACGGAACAACAAAAATGTTGCTAAAACTAGTGCATGGCTCTGACCTAGTGGGAACAAAATTGCCCTCCTCACCCACTTTTCTTCTTGCTCTGCAGTTTCCCAGAGGTCCTACTCCTCCTGAAAAATCAGCTAGAAGGAGACCTTTTGCTCCACTGCTAATGTTGAACCAGTGTTAAGTTCCTCACATGTCCCAGAGGACAGCACTAAGGTTACTGCCAGCAAAGGATAAGGATATTTCGGAGGAGGAAATCTATTTAGCTAAGAGGAGAAAACCTTGAAGGAGATTGTGGGAATTGGCTTAATTTATAAACTATGCAACTTTGAGCAAGTGCCTTCATATCTCTAAACATGCTTTCTCACCTATTTCTTTTACAGAGATACTGCTAGCACTTACTTAACAGAATTATCAAAAAGATTAAATAAGATGCAGAGGTGGCTTTCACAGTGACACTGATGAATTTAAGCCTTCAGGCCCTTTTCCAAAACTCTGGAAGGAATCAACCTATGTCTTCCTTAGAAAGGGTCCCCATAGTCGTACAAACTTTAGGCCCTACCAAACCTAGATCAGCCCCTGCGGAGTTTGTAGCCTACAAAGCACAGCACCTGCCACAAATGAAGCTCTCAGTAAAGGTTAACCATTATTTTCTAGCAATGGCAGTTATAAAATCTATGAACTTTGAGTCTCTTGCTAAATATATTGAGAACATATCCCATGATCCACATAACCCCTTTCCCTGTGCATATAAGTAAACTAATTTATAAAAATTAATAACTAAACTTCTTGCTCAAGACATTTGGAGGCATGATTAAATTTACCTAAGGAATGGCCAATGGGCCAGGGTTTGAAATTCTACTGGCATATCACCATCCTAGACAAGCTCTAGCAGGCCTTTTAACTCCTATAAGTTAGTTGTGCCTCAGACTGCTAACTTTATGAGCTAAGAGCTTGACTAGGGCTGTGTGTGTATGTGTGTGTGTGTGTGTGTGTGTGTGTGTGTTGGGGTAGGGTTAGGGAGTTGGGTGTCCATGCATTTTCCACACCATTTTATACCCTAGAAGCCACCACACCCATAAATTGGGGCAGGGAAGAGGCTTCATAATCAGCAACCAAGTCAAACCAGAAAAACTGGGAGCCTCAGCCTCACCTGCAGGAAATGGATAACATCCTTGGCCTTGTCCCCAAAATGTATATTCCTGAGTCAGGGAAGGTTCCTATTGGGTGTACAAAAAAAGACTTGCATTCTTGCTTTTGTATTAAACAAATAAATATGAGATTGTCTAAGGAAATGTATAAATAGAACAGGAACTCCTTTATCACTGAGCTAATCCAGAGATGTGTCAGGGCCCTGCAGGCCACCAGAGGCAGGCTCATAGTTATCATCCTCATGTTACTTACCACTAGCAGTTTTCACTTCCCCAAAGAGGGGTGGTGTCCATCTCCCACTGTCCCCCAAACCAACAGGAGATTGGCCTTTACTTTTCTGCCCATGGAAGTCTTATCACTTCCCTCAGAAAGTGAAAGGGAGAAGAGAAAGGAAGGGTCTTTGTTGCTTTCTTAAAACCATTCTGCAAACACACCTATTGAAATATTGTAGCTTTGTTCTTTATTTCCTGTTCTGTGTTTGACCAAATAGCCCTGCATTATAGTAGTCCTTTCTCCTCTCAGGTCAATACTGCAAATATAGTTGGCGCAGTCTACCATGGAGCCACAGTGACAGGATACTTCCTTCTCATGTCTGGCCAGTAGTGAATTTAAAAGAGTATAGCAGGAAGATTATCAGTAGTAATTCACTTTCTACGGTGAAATAAATGGTTTGATCAGGATTGAGAGTCGATTTTGTCATGAAGATATAGCCAATAACAACTGTTTACATGGTGGAGACATGCTGAAATGATCCGGATTATGTGAGAAACAAATTGAGTGAATATACACAAATATGCTGAAAATAAAACTTTGGAGTCACACATCCTAGCAAGAGTTATTTACTCAATCACAGAATGTTGGTGTAGAAGGGCCTGAAGAAGTTATTTCATTCAGTGTTTTTCAACATGTGGCCTGCAATAGTGGTATGAAAGATTATTTTAGGTTGTACATAGATAAATATTTTCTAATAGTATGTATTTATTTTTATGGTTACTTTCTATTTATGGAGAGTAAAGCTGGCTTTCCATTTATGGTAGTGCTATTTTTGATGAAATTTATTTTAGTAAAATAAGTCAGTTCATTTAAAGAAGCATATTAAGTAAATGAAAGTACAGGTGGTACTCAGATATGGTCTAAATCATGAAAGTGAAACATTAATAATTGAAATTTAGCAAAAACAGTGTGAATCCAATTCTTCTCCCAATTGAAAAATTCCTTAATTAGACACCTTTATTTAGAGGAAGGGTAACCTGAAATCAATAAATACAACATAAACTTGTTGCTTCCTCCTATGCCTATAGCAGAATTAACAGAACATGTCATTTTTCCACTGAGCCTAGGTAAAGCCTTCCATTCTTTCTTGAACCTCCAGTGTGTGCTAAGGAACCCTCTTCTGGCTCTTACAGCACTGTAAGGTACTTCTCTTAGGGCTCACAACATTATAATATACCATTTATGTAGCAATCTTACCAATTTGACTGTCAGATACTTGAGGTTAGGAGTTGAATCATCACTAGGTCAATCGTCTTTATGCTTTCAGCTCTTAATACAGAATCTGTCATATGATACAAGTTCGTAGAATGAAATAATTTAGACTTAGAGATGCATGGTTGTTAATTCTGGTATCACCATTTATTAACTATTGACTTTGGACAAATTACATAATCTACCCAGGTCTTGGTTTTCTCATTTGTAAAACAGACATTATGATAGTATGCACCACATAGGACAGTTAGAGGATTATGTAATTTAATATGTGTACATGTACCATGATTAGAACAGTATTTGGCACAGAGTAAGCAGTATGTACATTTTTGTTATTACGAGGTTGAGCATTCCTCATGTGAAAATCCAAAATGCAAAACGCTCCAAATTCTGAAACATTTTCAGGGCTGACATGACACTACAAATGAAAAATTCCATACCTGACCTCATGTGATGTTTTGCAGTCAAAATGCAAGCACGCTAAGTATATTGTACGTAATTACCTCCAAGCTATTTGTATAAGGTGGATATGTAACATAAATGAATTTTCTGTTTACACTTGGGTCCCATCTGCAAGATATCTCATTATGTATATATGTAAACATTCCAAATTATGAAAAAATCTGAAATCCAAAACACCTTGGGTCCCAAGCATTTTGAGTAAAGGATACATGTATTATATTACAATGAATTATGTCTTGTTGAAATTTTTACTAATTCCTCTGGGAATTCAACTCTGGAGAAATGTAGAGCAAGTCTACTCTTTCCATATCATGATCTCTGAAATGGCTCACCTTCCTTCTTTTGCCATAAACATCCCAGATTTCTTAATCTATTTCTTATATAACACAGTTTCCATATACCTTACCACCTGTTGTTACCTTGGTTGGTTAGAGAAATCTCCTGGGCTAGGGATGCCATCTCAGTCTAAGGTGATTTACTATGTTGTTTACCAGGTAAACAAGCGCAATAGTGAGAATAAGTGTTTCTGTTTACACAAAACAGAAATGAAGACAAAAAAGAACACCCCATATTTAAATATAATGAAAATAAATATAATGAAAAGTTGGAAAGAATCTACATGTTCAGCAATAATATATTGGGTAGCTAAATTATAGTACATCTATAATATACAGTGCTGTGGTCTGAATATATGTTCCCCCTTCCCTAAATTCATATGTTGAAATATTAATTTCCAAGGTGATGATAATAAGAGGGAGATGATTAGGCCATGAAGGTTCCACACTCATGAATAGGATTAGTGCCCTTATAAATGGCTTACAGGAAAGAGTTTGTCCCTTTTGCCCCTTCCATCCCTTATGCCATATGAAGTCAGTGTTAATCCCCCCTGTAGGACACAGCAATAGCACACCATCTTGGAAACCTAAAACAGCCCTTATAAGAACACAAATATTCCAGCAGAAGCATTTTAATTTGTTACCATCCTATTTACTTATTCTTCATATTATTTTCTGAGGTATAGGAGGCTTACTAAGGAAGTGGTTGCCTGTACCTATCATTGATTTGTATCATTTTTGTAATTAGTATTTTTTTGGGGTACTGGTGATAACACCCAGGGGTGCTAGCTACTGAGCCACATCCTCAGCCCTGTTTGTTTGTTTTGGGGGGTACTGGGGATAGAACTCAGAGGCATTTGACCAGTAAGCCATATCCCCAGCACTATTTTATTTAGAGACAGGGTCTCATTGAGTTGCTTAGTGCCTTGCTGTTGCTGAGGCTGGCTTTAAACTCTCCATTCTCCTGCCTCAGTCTCCTAAACTGCAGGGATTACAGGCATGCACCATCACACCCAACCCTTTTTATATTTTTTTATTTTGAAATAGGGTCTTGCTAATTTTCTTAGGGCCTTGCTAAATTTCTGAGGCTGGCCTTGAATTTTCAATCCTCCTGCCTCAGCCTCCCGGGATGCTGGGATTACAGGTACGTGCCACCTTGCCTGGCTTCATTTACATAATTAGAATAAAAAATGAGATGAATTATTTGTAAAGCATCATCATATCACAATCTTCACTTCTATTAGTCATATCAGCTCCAGAAAAGGATACTGAAGGAGCATGAACATATAACACTACTAATGGGAGGATCATATAATTTCTTACCTAGATTATCAAAACAATCTCCTAATTGATCTCACTGACCATATTTGTCCTCTTGAACTACAACTAGGATAGACCATTCTAAAATCAGAAAGTTCTGAAAGGTGACTCATTGCTCTTAAGACAAAAAATAAAATCTCCAGTATGATTTTCAAGAAAGGCCTCTGCAAATAACACATGCTTTTCTTCCTAGTTTCATCTCCTCAATGAACATTTGCCAGCTACTCAGGACAATGCAAGCCAAAGTACACAAATCTTGGATGAATGTTGCTTTTCACTTACACATTTGGCAGAATAATTTTCCTTTAGTAGCAATAAACACAGTTTGTAATTAGATATGCTACACATTTGTATAATTATTTCTTTTAAGCCCATCTCTCCAACTGGACCTATTTTTTGTGTAGGCAGAAACCAGGTCAACTTTATTCATAGATATAATCTAGCACTTGGAAGAGTACTTTCTCAAAAATATTGATTAATTTAATTGCTAGGTTGACTGAATAATAATCCTCATTGTTTTTTTTTAAATGAAACATTCATCTTTGACTTCTCTGATCTACAAGCTCCTGAAAGTTTTTAGATGACAATGGGTTATAATGATGGGAGTAGGGTAGGTTGTAGTAGTTCTTTTCTCTCATAAATGAGAATTGGAGTAAGAATGTGAGGTTGAAATTAATTTACATTTCTATGACAACAATGAACATGATTGGAGTACTTGCTATACACTAGTTCTGTTTTAAGCACTTTACATATAGTAAGCATTATTATAAGCTTTATTATTATAAGCATTATTATCCCCATTTTACAGATGAGAAAATAGAAACAGAGAGAAGCTAAGTAATTTCATCAAGATCACACAATATACTACCCTTTTCATTTGTCCTGATTGAATTTGGACTCATATATAGGACATATCACAGGAATCTCAAAAAGAGAGACTTGAGGTCTGAATAAGGGACTATTTTACTTTTGTGTGAGTTTTTGTAAATGACAATCCTTTTTTGCCGGCTCATACCTGTCCTTAGACATACTGTTTTGAAGTGAGACCAGGGGAGGTTCATCTAGTGTTGGCATGAGTAGCAACAAAGCAAGAGGTATGTTTCCATGGTGACAGAAAAGGCCATTAAAAATCTATTAGTGCACATTATACAAAATAGTAGGTTGCATTGTGGCACGTAACATAATTTGATGCACATAATTTGATAAATTTTGTTCCCCAGTACCACCTCTTGCCCTCCCCTTTTCCCTCCCTCTGATCCTCTTTACTCCACAGTCTACCTTCTATTTTCATGATCCTTTTTCCCCTCTAGCTTCCAGATACGAGAGAAAACATATGACATTCGTTTTTCTGAGTCTGCCTTATTTTGCTTATATGATTCTATCCAGTTCCATCCATTTTCCTGCAAATGACATAATTTCATTCTTCTTTATGACTAAGCAAAAATTGTGAATATATACCACAATTTAATCCATTCGTTTGTTGACATATACCTAGGCTGGTTCCATAACTTGGCTATTATGAGTTGTGCTGCTATAAACATGGGAATGCATGTATTACTATAGTATTCAAGTATGGTGTTTTTTAATCTTTTGGATAAATACTTAGGAATGGTATAGCTGGGTTATATGGTAGTTCAAATTTTAGTTTTTTTTTGAGGAACCTGCACACTGATTTCATAGTAGCTATACTAATTTACATTCACACTAACAGCATATAAGTGTTCCATTTTCCCCACATTCTTGACAGCATTGATTGTTATTTGTGTTCTTGATGACTGCCATTCTGACTGGTTTGAAATGAAATCTCAGTGGAGTTTTGATTTGATTTGCTAAGGATGTTAAACAGTTTTCATATAATTGTTAGTCATTTGTACTTCTTTTGATAAGTGCCCATTTCATACATTTGCCCATTTATCAAATATGTTATTTGTATTTTGGCTATTTAGGTTTTTAGGTCTTTATATATTCTGGATATTAATTTTCTGTCAGAAGAGTAGCCAGCAAAGATTTTCTTCCATTTGGTAGGTTCTTTCTTCATGCTGTTGTTTCCTTTGCTATGCAGAAGCATTTTAATTTGATGCAATTCTATTCATTTACTTTTGATATTATTTCCTGAGCTACAGGAGTCCTATTGAGGAAGTTGTTGCTTGCACCTCTATGTTGGAGTGTTTCTTCTATGTTTTCTTTTACGTGTGTTTACTATGCAAAGTTTCTGATCTAATTCCTAGTTCATTGACATGGTTTGGGCTGAATTTTATGTGGGGTGGAGATAGGAATCTGTATGTGTGTGTGTGTGTGTATATATATATATATATATATATATATATATATATATATATATATATATATATCCTGTTTTTCCAGTACCATTTGTTAAAGAGGATATCTTTTCTCCGATGTATGTTTTTGGCATGTTTAGCAAAAATAAGATGAAAGTATCTGTGTGTTTGTCTCTGTTTATGCTATTGTATTCCATTGGTCTACATGTATGTTTTTATGTCAGTATAATGCAATTTTTTTGTTAGTATAACATTGTAGTATAATTTGAAATATGGTATTGTAATGACTTCAGCATTGCCCCTTTTGCTCAGAATTGCTTTTGCTATTCTAGGTCTTTGGATCTTCCCTGTGAATTTTAGTACTATTTTTTCTAGGTCTATGAATTGGAATTGGAATTGCATTGAAACTTTAGATCATATTTGATAATATAGCCATTTTAACCATAATAATTCTGCCTATTCATTAACATGGGATGTCTTTCCAGTTTATAGCATCTTCTTTCATTTCTTTTTCAGTGTTCTGTAATTTTCCTTGTAGGGGTCTTCTTCTTCCTTGATGAAATTTATTCTAGTGTTTTTAAGGTACTGTGAATGGAATTTTTTCCTTGTTTTCTTTCTTAGTGGGTTAATTATTTGTGTATAAAAACCTATTGATACTTGTATGTTGATTGTGTATTATGCTACTTTGCTAAATTTATTTATCAGATCCAGATGTCTTCTGTTAGAGTATTTAAGATATTCTGTGTTATAGATTATATCATCAGTAAATGGGACAATTTGACTTCTTCTTTTGTTATACAACCCTGCAATTTCCTACTCCTGCCTAATTGCTCTGACCAAAATTTCAAGTACTACATTAAATAGGAGCAGTGAGAGTCCTCATCCTTGTTTGGTTCCTGATTTCAGAGGAAATGGTTTCATTTTTCCCTATTCTATATGATGTTGGCTTTGCGTTTGTCATATATAGTCTTTGTTATGTTGAGATAAGTTTCTTCTACCCCTAGTTTCTTCAGGGTTTTTATCATGAAAGGTTGTTTACTTTTGACAAAAGATTTTACATCTATTGTAATGATCATGCCATTTTTGTCCTTGATTCTATGTATGTGGTCTATTAAATTTATTGATTTTTGAATGTTGAACCATCCTTGAATTGCTGGAATATAACCAACTAGATCATGATGTATGATCTTTTTGATGTGTTGCTGAATTTGATTTGCAAGAATTTTGCTTAGAATTTTTGCATCAGTGTTCAACAAGATTGTTGGTATATTGTTTCTTGATGTGTATTTATTTATTTATTTATGGTAGCAGAGTGATACTGGCTTTGTAGAATGAATTTGGAAGCATTATCTACCTTTTCATTTCATGGAATAATTCGAGGAGCATTGGTATTACTTATTCTTTAAAGATATGGTAAAATTCAGCTGTGAATCCATCTGTTCCTGGGCTTTTCGTTTTTGAGGAGGCTTTTTCTTACTGTTTCTATCTCATTGCTTAGCTTTTCTATATCCATTTTTAAAATTTTGGTATATTTTAAGTGTCCACAAATTTATCTATTTCTTTTAGGTTTTCCAATTTATGGGAATATAAATTTTCAAAATGATCCTTAATGATCCTCTGGATTTCAGTGCTTTCTATTGTTCAATGCCATTTTTATTAATTTGGGTCTTCTCTCTATCTTTTAGTTAGTTTGGCTAAGAGTTTCTGAATCTTATCTTTTCAAAGAACCAACTCTATTCCACTGATCCTGTGTACTTTTAAAATTATTTTTCATTGATTTCAGCTGTGATATTTATTATGAATTTCATTATATTGAATTGGGGATTGGTTTTTCTAAGACCCTAAGATGAATCACTAGGCTATTTAGTTGAGACCTTTCTTATGCTTGCTAGGTAGGCACTTATAGCTACAAATTTTTCTCTTAGAACTGCCTTCAGTCCCGTGCAGGCCCCGAGGAGCAGGCCAGCTGGCCTGGCTGCCCTGAGGAGGTGGGGTGGGGAGGCTAGGCACCAGCCAGCAAGCAGGTGACATATTGAACTTCTGTGCTGCCCTCAACTGCACGCAAAAGAGTATGCAGTCCCACCTGGCCTTCTTCAGGTTCTGGCAGGATCCTGCCAGATGCCAGAAGTGGGTGGAGAATTGTAGGAGAGCTGACTTGGAAGATTAAACACCTCATCAACTAAATAAACATTATTGATTTGTGCCAAATACTTCGAGACCACTATGATCTGAAGACCTATACATTTTGCAGAGGCATCACAAAACTAAAGAATGATTGGATTATTTTATTTCTCAAAATTAACTGAAGCACATACTTGTGAAGTAATTGATAGAGTCCTTATAGGATAGTTTTTCAAGATAATGCAATACCAATAGTATTTGATCTTACCAGTCATTTGAACAATTCTCATAGAATACATAGAAAACACACACACACACACACACACATTTATGAACTTCCAAACAGGAACAAAAACATAAAGAAACAAACAATAGCAATGCTCAGAACCCTGGTACAGAAGAAGGGGTGGGGGATGAGCAGAATGAAGATATTTTACCTTTATCCCTTGAAGGAAAACAAAGAATACTTAAAGTCTTTATTTGAAATTTTGATTCTTATGGGAAAACAAAACATACCTCTGGATGGGCATGAGGCTGATGAAGTCCCAGAAGGTATCTTCACTCCTGATAACTTTCAGGCCCTGTTGGGATACTGGATAAATTCTGGTGAAGAGGTCCTAAGAAAACGCTTTGAGACCACAGCAGTTAACACATTGTTCTGTTCAAAAACACAGAAGAAACAGATTCTAGAGATCTGTGAGAGCTTATTCGTGAAGAAATCCTCAGGAAATTGAAAGACTAATGCTTCTTTTCCATTATCACTGACGATGTGGTGGACATAGCAGGGGAAAAACACCTTCCCAAGTTGGTGAGGTTTCTACATGAATCTCATAACCTAATAGAGGAATTCATGGGTTTCCTGCCTTCTGAAGCTGATGCAGAAATTTTGGCTGTGAAATTCTACACTACAATAACTGAGAAGTGGAGACTAAATATGGATTATTGTCGTGGCCAGGCTTACATTGTGTCTAGTGGTTCTCTTCTGAAATGAAAGTTGTTGCTTCTAGACTTTTAGAGAAATATCCCCAAGCTATTTACACACTCTGTTCTTCCTGCACCTTAAACATGTTGGCAAAATTACTGCCTGTGATGGGGGTGTCTGTTGCATTAGGAACAATTGAGGGAGTTTGTTCTTTTTTCCATCATCATCACAACTTCTATTAGAACTTGACAATGTAATTTCTGTTCTTTCTCAGAACAGTGAAGAAAGGGGTAAAGAACTGAAGGAAAATTGCCATTTTCAGTGGACTGGCAGGCATGATGATTTTTAAATTTTGGTGGATTTCCTGCAAGCATTTGTTTTATGTTTAGATGTTATAAATATTGACACAAATATTAGATGGAAAAACTGTGCATTTGTACTTTGTAGTGCAGTAACAGATTTTGATTACATTGATACTATTGTTATTCTTAAAAATATCTTATATTTTACAAGAACATTTGGGAAAAATCACCAGGGCAAACTTCTGATGTCTTCTTTGCCACCAGTAGCTTGACCACAGTGCTGCATTCACTCAATGAAGTAATGGAAAATATTGAAGTCTATCATGAGTTTTGGTTTGAGGAAGCAAGAAATTTGGCAACCAAACTTGATATTCAGATGATACTCCCTGGGAAATTTCACAGGGCTCAGCAGGGTAACCTGGAATCTCAATTAACCTCTGAAATTTACTATAAAGAAACCCTAAGTGTTCCAACAATGGAGCACATCATTCTGGAAGTTAAAGATACATTTTCAGAAGAGTACCTCAAAGCTCTGTTTATCTCTGGTACCCTCAGTCATGGGACAGCTCAAATTCAATACATCAGAGGAGCAACATGCTGATGTATACAGAAGTGACTTGCCTTATCCCAATGTACTTTCAGTAGAGCTTCACTGTTAGAGAATCAACTGGAAACAAATAAGGAAAGATACAGAGGGGTTCCATCCACCATTTATGAAGCCCTCCATCTGCCTGATATCAAGTTTTTTTTTCTAATGTATATTCCCTGCTGAAGATCCTGTATATTCATAAAGGTTGAGAATGAATGCTCTGAAAATGGACGAAAGCATCTCAAACCATAATTCAGGAACACTTTGACAGACCAAAGGTCAAGTAACTTGGCTTTGCTTAAATAAATTTTGATATAAAACATGATCTGGATTTAATGGTAGACACACATATCAAACTATATACAGCTATGTCAGATCTTCCTACCAATAATTCAGAAACTGTTGAAAATACCTAAAAGACTTTTAAAATGGGCTTTCTCCTATATTTGATATTTGGAAGAAAAGCTATAAGGTATTATGTAAGTCACCTAATCACTAAATATCTTTGCCTACAGGCCTCTGAAGAATACATTAGCCGTTGATAATCTGCCTATATACGTGGCAAATGTTTGAGCTCTCATGCTTTGAAAGCTTGTCTTTTCAGAAAATAGCACTGGAAGTACCACATTTCACCTCTGCATGACCTCTGCTAGCAGCACTCTGGGATTGTTTTAGTTAAGTCATTTAGCTATAAAATGTATTATTACTGTGGATCCAGTTGTCAGGTATTGTTATCAATTTTGAGGAAGTACATTTTGAGGAGGTATATAAAAAAGAAGGCATCTTTTGAAATGTTGCAATGAAGCCTACTGTTGATCTTTGACTTTTAGGAGTTTTAAGTGATTTAAAAATCTGTAATGGACAGTTAAGGGAATTAATCACAGAGTTGTGATCTCACCAAACAGATTTCAGTATAGATTTTGTCTTTATCAAATCAATTTAAAGAACAAGTTACAGTTAAAGTTTGAGTGGAAGAGTCTGCCATTGTTGTTCCACATCTGGTTTTTGCTGGTACATTCCTTTGTTGAGCCTACTTCATAAGCCTATGCCTTCATTTTAGCAGGTAAATGTTGAACATTCTGCTTCATGGTCAAGACAGAATCAGAGGCCACCGATTTGGACTTGTCTGTTTTATTCTTACCATGATTATATCTACTGTCTTGTCTTAATTTATAAGCAAGACCTGGAGAACCTACAAAATAAATATTTTGCAGTTTATCTAGAAATAATACTGCTTTTATTTTTGGTGAAGAAAATAAATTTTTGTATAATTTATTCTAATTTAAAAAAAATGTGAATTTTTTAAAAAGAACTGCCTTCTGTATATTTCATAGGTTCTTTTATAAACATTTTTTTAGTTGTAGATGGACACAATATCTTTATTTTATTTATTTATTTTTTATGTGGTGCTGAGGATCAAACCCAGTGCCTTTCATATGCTAGGCAAGTGCTGCACCACTGAGCCACAGCCACAGCTTTTCCATAAGTTCTTTTTAAAAATATTTTGTTTTAGTTGTAGCTGGACACAATATCTTTATTTCATTTTTTTAAATGTGGTGCTGAGGATCGAGCCCGGTATCCTGCATGTACTAGGCAAGTGCCCTATTGTTGAGCCACAAATACAGCCTCCCTCCATAGGTTCTTGTATGATGTATTTCTATTCTTATTTCATACTAAGAAATTTTAAAATATCTCACCAATTATTTGATGACCCAATCATCTTTCAAAATAGTATTATTTAATATCAATGTGTTTGTATAATTTCTGTAGTTTTCTTGCTATTGATTTATAATTTTATTCCAATATGGCCTGATTAAGGTTCAAGGAATTATTTAAACTTTTTGTATTTGCTAAGACTTGCCTTGTAACCTAAAATACTTCACAGAAAAGTCCATGAGGAGCTGAAAAGAAAATGTATTCAGTTGTTGATTAAAATGTTCTCTAGATGTCTGCTGAAGTTCATTTTACCTGTAGTATATTTTAACTCTGTACTTTGATTTTGTTTGGTTGACCAATTAGTTGGTTCGAGAGGTATATTGAAATCACCCACTATTAATGTTGAAATGAGCAGCACCAAGATTTGGGGCATAAATATTTACAATTGTGGTAT
This sequence comes from Marmota monax, assembly GCF_021218885.2. Classification (NCBI taxonomy): domain Eukaryota; kingdom Metazoa; phylum Chordata; class Mammalia; order Rodentia; family Sciuridae; genus Marmota; species Marmota monax. The sequence continues at coordinate 429,565 of NW_026694711.1, read as the reverse complement.
CTTCTTGTAGTATTGTTCCGTTTTCCATTATGTAGTGACTTTCTTTGTATCTTCTTACTAATTTTGGCTTGAAGTTTGAATTGTTGAATATGAAAGTAGCTACTCTTGTTTGCTTTAAGATTCCATTTACAAGGAATACCATTTATTATATTCCATTCTAGTACCATTTCACTTTGAGGGTGTCTTTTCCAATGAGATATGTTTCTTTGTAATATATACTTGGGTCTATTTTTAAATCCATTCTACCAGTCAATTCCTTTTAATTGGAGAGTCGAGAACATTTATAGTCAGTGGTATTATACAGAAGTATGTATTATTTCCTGGAATTTTGTTTTACTTCTAATGTTTGATTTGGTCCTAATCTCATATATCGGTTGAATCTTCTAATGAGATTTATTCCTTCCAGAGATCATTTGGTTGTTTTTATATTTCTCTTCTGTGAGAGGAGATCCTTTAACTGCTTTCTGCAATTGTTTAGTGGTCATGTAGTCCTTTAATTTATGATTATTGTGGAAAGTTCTTATTTCTTCTCTAATTCTGAAGGATATCTTTTGTGGATATAGCAATCTAGCTTTGCAGTTATTTATTTATTTAGGTACTGGGAACTGAACCCAGGGGTGCTTCATCACTGAGCTATATTACCAGTACTTTTATTTTTCACTTTGAGATATGGTCTTGCTACATTTCTTAGGGCCTTGCTAAATTGCTAATGCTGGTCTTGAACTTATGATTTTCCTGCCTCAGCCTCCTGAGTCACTGGGATTACAGGTGTATGCCACCACATCCACCTACAGTTATTTTCTTTCAGGATTTGAAATACATTTTTCCAACCCCTCCTCTCTTTTAGAATTTTTACCGAGAAATTTTAAAAAGGCCACTTTCTATAGAATTATTTTAACATTTAGAGCTTGCTTTAGAACAGTCCTGACAATTCCCACCAGTATCTCTTATTCCCATTTTAGTATGACAGAAAGACCAGGGGTTTTGTGCATAAAATAATCAACATGTTTTATTATGTGAAAGTAAGAAAGTATAATTTAACTTACATTTGTTTGCCAAAAATACATACAATTATTGTATTAAATATGGAAGCCAAAAATGTCAGGTTCTTTATTTGGATCATTATTTTAAATGTTACAAAGCACAGAATAGATGAATAAAAGTATTCTGTAATACACATTTGTCAGAGAAACATGAACAATTTAGATAAGATAAAAAACTTATGTGAATAATTTGTCTTCTTTGAAAAAGAAGTGCCTCACACAGAATTCAGATTCTGTGACAGCACTTAAAACTGTAGTATGTCATGGATCTCACACTTTAGCATGTATCAGAGTCACCTGGAAGTCTTGTTAAAAACACAGATTGTAGGTATCTACTCCCAGAGTTTCTGATATAGTAGGCTATAGGTTGGGCCAAGAATTTTCATTTCTAACAAGTTCTCTTATAATGGTGATACTACTATTCCAAGGACCACAGCTGGAGAATTAATGGTCCAGTTCTTGCTCTTTAGAGAATGACAATATACATCCTGCTAGTCTGTTAATATTCTACAGATATTAGAAACCAATAGTTGACAGATCCCCAGAATTACTTTTTGTTGATCTTCAGAGAAAAGAATACATTTTACCATTAATTAAAAAAAATCAATTTCATTGTAACAGCTAATAATTATGATTACTGTATTGGAGATTATATATATATATATATATATATATATATATATATATATATATATATCTCCTCAGTACCCTGAGATTCCTATTTTATCTTGAATTCCTGGTGGTAAAGGAGTGAAGACAAAGTTGGCTCTGAATGACACAATTGGAGAACAATAATAATGATGATAATGGGCTAACATTAATGGAACATGATGCTAAGCATGATATTTGCCTTATTTAATCAATGAATCCACCCTAAGAGTTATTATCCCTGTTTTAGGGTCAAGTACATACCAATTTGTATATGTGCTTCATTTCTACTGCCCCCCAGTACTGAGTCATTCTCAACATTTGACCAGTTTTAAATTAGGTGGAAGAGGAGGACAAGTAGGGAGAGGAGTGGAGTGGATGCTGGGCAGAGACTGAAGATCAATGGGCTTCTCTAGCACTGGTCCCCATCTGAATATCCCTGGACTCCAGCCTTATTTTAGTTAAGGATCTTTTTTGGGAGGAGATTATTCTTAGTATGAGGTGAAAAATGAGACTGACATTTTAGCAACAGTTCATTCTCAGTTGCCTTGGGTTTAGAGCCTCTCAATTATTAAAATCATTATTAAAATTATAATTATGAAAATCTGTATGTCTATGTAGAATACCTAGAGAACTGATCCCTCTTGCTTGAGAAACTGTGATAATTAGCTATTGACTATCTATGTTAATAACAATATTACATTCTCAGAAAGGATTATAAGTGTTTTTTTTCATGGTCTATCACAGGGGAACCTGAAAATCACTTGGTCAAAGTCTCATATCCCCCAAGGATATCCAGTTTAAACTTCTGCCCTTATTGCCAAGTCACAACATTGAAAGAATATTTCATCATACAAATTCAAATATAGAAACATAATTGGACCACACCTCCATAGTACACTATGAAATTTTACATTTATAACTAAGAATATTATTATTATCTTGTTAATCATATTGTGTGTGGTTACTAAAAATGTATTCTTGTTTAATGTGATATTTAAAACATGGCATAATTTTTGGGATACTTTTTGATATTTCATTTTAAAAAAGTATTCTGAAAATTTTAACCATAGTGGGGGCCTGAGACTTCATACACTTATCCCCTTCTCTAAATTGACTTTGATTTATTAATCTCACAGCTCTATTATCACAGGGTGAAAGCCCATCCTAATCTCCACAAATTCTTTTGTTAAAATTTTTAGTTGTAGATGGACACAATACCTTTTATTTATTTATTTATTTGGTGTTGAGGATCAAACCCAGTGTCTCACACAGGCTAGGAAAGAGCTCTACCACTGAGCTACAACCACAGCCCACCCCACCCCTCAAACTCTTTACAGTTCTACAACCTGGATGGACAACTTCAGAGAAGATGTTTTATCCCATTTAGATCCATATCTAGGGTAAAATTAAATAATTAGATATTTTATTGACCTTCCAACCTTCCTCACTTTTTTTTTGCAGTACTGAAGACAGGATGATTAGACCCAGGGACATTCTACCACTGAGCTATATTCCCAGCCTTTTTGCTTAGTCTTTATTTTGAGATAGGATGTTGCTAAATTGCCCAGGGTGGCCTTAAATTTGCAATACTCCTTCCTCAGACTCCCAGTGTGCTCCACCATGCTTGGCTCCAACCTTACTTACTATTTATGACTTTTCTTGTTGGGGGGTAATCAGGGATTGAACTCAGGGGCACTCAACCACTGAGCCACACCCCCAGCTCTATTTTGTATTCTATTTAGAGACAGGGTTTCACTGAGTTGCTTAGTGCCTCACTTTTGCTGAGACTGGCTTTGAACTTGTGATCCTCCTGCCTCAGCCCCCTGAGCCTCTGTGTGTGTGCCACTTGCCCAGCTAGATTAACTTTTACATTTTAAGTTTGAATTCATTATATCAATAAAACAGTATGGGTTCTTTTGATATTCATAGTATATTCCTTAGATAAAATAATGACCTGCTTATAATAAAAGGGAAGGATTATTGATTTTAAGAGGATAAAATGTTAATATGTTTGTTTCTAGCTTTGCATATAGGAAACAGACAATTTATTTAGGTACTCTGAGCATAGAACATTTTTGATCTAGAAGAAGACTGTTTTATCCATACCCTAAAGTATACCTGCTACTCAGCAGGACTATGCTTTCCATCACTCTAACCCAAACTCTTAACTCAGCATCCAGAATTCCATTCTATGTATATTACCTTACTAATCCCTGCTTTTAGCAGAGGAGCTTGAACACTTTATCCAGTACTTCAGACACTTACAGGGTTCTAATTAATCAAAGCTCTTTCATCTCTGCTCTGAGAAACAGGTTAGCTTTGGATCTCCTCTACACATATATAAGCATTAGTAGGTTTTCCTTCCTGCTCTTTGCATATGGAGCAAGTCAAATGATTCCACCTCTCTCTAGAACCACTGCTGCCATGGCTGCTCAGTAGTCCTATCTCTGACCAGATTACTTGCTGAGATTTTGCTATTTCTACCAGTAGTCAACCCACTCCTACCTGGTCTGCAACAAGTAACCATAGATAACATTAGGGGCCTAGAAGCTTGGATTTCCTGCCTACCACTCACACTTCTTCAGTGTATTTCCCCTTTCTTATTGCCTTCTATCTATATTCCCAATATTAATTTACTTCTTCATTTCAATATTCTGCCTATTGGAATATCTGCTAACTTTCTATGTTGCTTTCTTATCTCAAAGGCATATTTCTCTCTGTTCAGAAACTTCAGTAAAATCCCCAGAAGCAGTGTTTAGTAGAATAATGGAGCAGGACTTAGTACCCGCCATTCCAGGAATTCCACCCTGACTCTTGGTCAAGCAATATCTGCAGCTTTTTATTTTAAATTTTTAAATTATTTCCTTGTAGTTAGGGGCCTTACTATAAATGCCCAGGCTTCCCTCAAACTTGTGATCCTCCTGCCTCAGCCTCCGAAGTAGCCATGCACCATTATGCCTAGCTCTATCATTAGCCTTTTAAAGATACAATTGAAAATGGCACAGAAGAATCTTGGATGCCACAATTATAATTACATGAAACCGGAAGTAATTAGTGTTTAATTTAGTTTCAATAGGTTCTATTAGAGATACCAATATAAATAAGGGATTCTTCCTTATACCACTGGAGTTAAAGGGGAGATGTTCTGGTTTCTAACGTATACTACATTTGAAAGCACTACCAAGATGTGGCTCACTACCCTTGAGTGTGTCTCCAAGTTAAGAATTCGAAAGGTACACATTTTTCCTATCAGGTATGCTATCCAAATAAGTAGCACATATTCACATTACCATTCTGAAAACAGCCATATACAAATTAGCATTTCTAGACACCATAGGCCAGCATAACAAGATTATGAGCATCAAGAAAGTCTTCCTGTCTTGAAACATATCTAATTACTTAAAAGATACACGTTTGGCACATACCATACGATATGAGACAGAGAGAAGTCCTGAGTAAGATCTTCCAGCAAGCTTTCCTCATAGACACACTAACTTGAACAGCTATATACAGACAAAGCTACCAGTACAAGAACTAAGGAAATTTGCTCCTTAAAATCAAAATATGTTCTTTGTGAGCTTAGGTTAGCCATAAAGCAAAAACCTATAATGTACAAACCAAAAATAAAAAGGAAACAAGGGTTGGGATTGTGGCTCAGTGGTAGAGCGCTCGTCTAGCATGTGCAAGGCCCTGGTTTCGAACCTCAGCACCACATAAAAATAAATAAATAAAATAAAGGTATTGTGTCCAACTACTTCTAAAAAACTAAATGTTTAAAAAAACTAATAAGGAAACAAAACACACTACTAGCATAATTCATTTAATCATCAGAGAAGATTATAAGAAATGGAGAAAGGAAGGAACTATAAGAAAACTGGAAATCAAGTTACATAATGAAAAAAGTAAGACCTTACCTTTTGATAGTTATCTTGAATGTAAATGTATAAAATTTTCCAATTAAAAGACAGAGTGATGGAGTGGATAAGAAAAACAAGCCCCAACCCTATGTCCCTTACAAGAAACTCACTTAATCTCCAAGGACACACATAGACTTAAAGTGAATGGGTAGAATAAGATATTCCATGCAAATGATAGCCAACAGAAAGAAGAAGCAGCAATACTGTTATTAGATTAAGTGGACTGTAAATTAAAAACAGTAAAAAGAGACAAAGAATGTCAATATATAATGATAAATTGGTTCATTCAGCAAGAGCAAATTCAACAATTCTAAATGTATATGTACCCAATACTGAAGGGAGAGACAGGCTACAATACAATAATATCTGGGGACTTTAATGCCCCCTTTCTGCAATGGGCAGATCACCCAGACATAAAATGAACAAAGAAAGAACAGAGCTAAATTGTACCCGAGATTAAATGTACATAACAGACATCTACAGAATATTATATTTAATAGATGCTGAAGGCACATTTTTCTCATTGACACAGGGAACATTTTACAGAATAGATCATGGGATAGGCCACAAAACAAGTTTCAGTGAATTTAAAAAAACTGAAATCATATCAAGTATCTTTTCTGACCATGATGAAATAAAGCTAGATATCAACAACAGGAAAAGGTTTGGAAACTAAGAATAATGGAAATTTTAAAAACTTACTTTTGAACATTCAGTAGATCAAGGAAGAAATCAAGAAGAAAATTTAAAATTTTTTTGGAACAAATGAAAATGGAGTCACAAAAACCAAAGCCTATAGAATACAATGAAAACATTACTAAGATCAAAGTTTATAGTAATTAATACCCAAGTAAAAAAGTAGAAAGATCTCAGATAAACATGCATCTCAAGGAACCAGAAAAATGAAAACAAAAAACAAACTAAAGCCAAAATTAGTAGAATGAAAGAAATAATGGAACTAAAAGTAAAAACAATAAAAAGAGCAATGAAAAAAACTGATTCATAAATAACAAAAAATAACCTGATTTTATTAATGGACTATATATCTAAATAGACATTTCTGAAAAGAAGACATACAAATATCGAATAGGAATATGAAAAATGCTGAAAATCACCACTCAACAGGGAAATGCAAATCAAAAGCACAATGAAATATCACCTCACCCCAGAAGAATTAGTATTATCAAAAAGACTAAAGATAACAAGTTTTGGTGAAGCTATGGGGTAAAGGGAACCCTTGCAACTGTTGATGGATGCAAATTAGAAGTGACATTGCTGAAAACCATATGGAGATTCCTCAAAAAATTAAAAATAGAACTAGCATATAATCCACAATTTCTCCACCAGGTATATAAACAAAAGAAATGAAACCTATATGTCTTCATTCCAACATTCACTGTAACACTATCCATAATCACCAATAAATGGAAACAGCATAAGTATCCATCAGCTGATGAATGGATAAAGCAAATGTGGTATACATACATAATAGAATACTATTTAGCCATAAAAGAACAAAATCCTGAGCTGAGTGTGTGGTGGACTCCTGTAATCCCAGTGACTTGGGAGGTTGAGGCCAGCCTCAGAAACTCAGTGAAACCCTCAGCAATTTAGTGAAGCCTTAAGCAAGTTAGCAACATCCCATTTCAAAATAAAAAAATAAAAAGGTCTGAGGATATGATGCAATGGTTAAATACTGCTGGATTCAATCCCCAGTACTAAACACACACACACACACACACACACACACACACAGAGAGAGAGAGAGAGAGAGAGAGAGAGAGAGAGAGAGAGAGAGAGAATGAGAATGAAATCCTGCCATTTACAACAACATGGATGGAAATGGAGATAATTAGTGATAAGACAAATAACTCAGGTATAGAAAAACAAGTAATGAATGATCTCACTCGTGTAGAATCTAAAAAAATTGATTTCATAAAAACTGAGAGTAGCATAGTGGTCATCAGAGGCTGGGTACATTGGTGCAGGTTAGTGGGGAAAGTTGATTGATGGTTACTAAGTTATAGTTAGATGGGACTAAAAAGCTCTGGGGTAACATTGCATTGTACACTTAAAGAAGCTAGAAGAAAGGATTTTGAAAGTTTTCATCTTAAAAAATTAATAAATCTTTGAGGATATAAATATGTTTAACATGCTTTAAACAATATACAATGTATACATGTACTGAACATTATATTGTACAGTAATAATAGTACAAATTTATGTTTTATGTATCAGTTGAGAATAAAAAGAAAAAGAAAAAAAAAAGACATGAGACAGAGGATGAGGAAAAGTTAGCTGGGCCCAGTAAAGAGGTAACAGGTACAGGGAATGCCATAGCAAAGGCTTTGTGCAAGAGGGGCCAGGTTTTCATAAACCTGAAAAGACAGAGAGGTTGGAGGAAAGTAAGCAAAAAGATATGTAGTGTAAATTGGGGTGAGAAAAAGAGGCATCTTTAGATATCCTAGAGTTTTTGTTTAACTTTTTTTTGAGTTTTGTTTTTATTCAAAGAGAAACCAAATATTTTAAACAAGGGAGTAACATCATACGCATTTTTTTTTAGAGAGAGAGAGAGAATTTTTTAATATTTATTTTTTTAGTTTTCGGTGGACACAACATCTTTATTTTATTTTTTATGTGGTGCTGAGGATCGAACCAAGCGCCCCACGCATGCCAGGCGAGCCACATCCCCAGCCCCATCATATGCATTTTGACAATGTATCTTGGCTTGTATCATGAGAACTGATTGGAGGGTGATGTGGTAATTTTGCAGAAGCTAATTAGGAGGTTGGTACAGGAGTTCAGAAATAAAGGATTATAGGTTATTCTAGAGAGGGGGCAATGAAGATTCAGAAATATAGACTGACTTTAGAGCAATTGAGGAAGCTCTACCAACAGAATTTGGTAATTGATTTAATACTGATGGTGATGAAGAAGGAAGTATCTAGGATGACTTAGAATTATAACTTGAGCAAATGGATAAATATCATTCAATGAGAAAATGGAAAAGAAACAGGTTTGGGGAGAGAAAATCATGACTGGTTTTAGATGTATAGATGTTAAGATGTTTTTTAGGCAATGCCAAATAAGTAGTTGATTATGTACATTTCTGAGGAGCTGCATGTGAGCTGTGGAGAACTTAAATATTTGTTGAGCACCTTACTTCTACAAACCTCAGGTCTTATTTTACTCTCTAGATGGGCATTTTCTCAAGACTACTTGGAGCTCTCTTCTAAAAGTATTTTAGAGTCAATAATAAGAGACTTGCTGAGTTTGGAGCCAAACATTTTTTTTTCTTTTGTCAAAACAAATTCTCTCTTGAATTTTCTAATTTACTGAATTAATTAGGAATCTTATCAATAGTGAGGACTGGCTCACTTTATATACAAATAACCAACATTATCATGGTAGCTTCATTTTTTCAGTTACATTTCTTTCATAAAACAACAACAATAATAAATAATTACTGAGCACTTAAGAGGTGGTGTGTATTATTTGATGGATTCTGGAGATACCAAAATGAATTAGGACCTGGTCAGTCTTTGAAGAAGACTCAAAGTTTACCAATCAATTTGGTCATCTACTTCTGTCCTATATCAATAGTTAGATTTCTAAATTGGAAGGCCACTGACACATGTTGAGTACCTATTGTTTGTCCAATATGAAATAGGCATGTGTTTGAGTGGAAGGCAGTATAGGGTAGTAGTTAAGAGTGTACACTTCAGATTTAGACTCCTGGGTTTTGATCCTGTCTCTGTCATACTGGGTAAATTATTTAAACTTACTGTGCCTCAGTTTCTTCCACTATAGAATGAGGCTAATAGTAGTACCTATGTGTATTGATTTTCTAAGGCTACCATAACAAAATACAATAGCTAATTGGTTTAAACAACAGGAATGTATTGTCTCACAGTCTGGAAGCTAGAAGTCCAAAAATCAAGATGTTCACTCAGTTGATTCATTCCAAGGTCTGTAAGGCAAAGTTCTACTCCAGTCCTCTCTCCATGGCATGTTGATGGCTGTCTTCTCCTTATGTCTCTTCATATTATCTTTCCTCTATGTATGCTTCTGTGTTCAAATTTCCATTTTTTATAAGGATAATAGCAATACTGAATTGACTGAGGTCATTGGGCTCACCCTAATGACCCCATTTTAACTAATCACATTTGTGATGACCCTATTTCTAAATAAGGTCACATTTGAGCTACTGAGCATTAGGACTTCAACATATAAATTCGAGGATGCAGTGGCATAATTCAGCTCATAACAATAGATCATAGGATTTATTTTAAAGATAAAAAGAGATAACCCATAAAGTGCTTAAAATGGTTCCTGGAACACAGTACACACTCCATGCTACTATGAAGGTATATATTATCTAATTTAATGTTTATACATATGACCTATATGAAGTAGGTAATTTTTTTCAGTACTGGGATTGTATTTCGGGCCTCATGCATGCTAGGCAAGTATTATATCATTGAGTTATATCTCCAGACCATTTTTAAAATAAATTATTTAACATTTTTATTAGTGCATTATAATTATACATAATAGTGGGATTAGTTGTGCTATTAGTTTTATGTGCACATAACATAATTTGATCAATCTCATTCCCCAGCACCTTCCTTTTCCCTCCCATAGTCCTTTCTCCTTATCTGTTTTTAAAATTGATTCTTTTTAGTTACACATGACAATAGGATTCATTTTGATGTAATTATAAAAGCATGGAATATAGATTATTCTAATTCAGTCCCCAGTACTTTCTCTTCCTTCCTCCCTCCTCCCTGTTTCCTTATAGCAGCCCATCCTGTAAAAACTTTTTGAGACAGCGTCTCATTAAGTTGCCTATGCTGACCTCAAACTTGTGATCCTCCTGCCTCAGTGTCCAGAGTAGCTGGTATTACTAGTATGTATCACTGCACCCAAATTGAAGTAGGTCATTTTTAAAGATGATGACACTGAAACTCAAGGTCATACAACTAGTAGTAGTAGAGCCAAGATTTCATTATATGTAGACCGATCCCAAATGACTTGGTAATTGTCTGAAACTGACTGCCACAGAAATATTTTCAGAAATAGCTAATTATTTCATGCATCAGTGCCATAATCTTACTTTCTGGGCAACTCTGATATGTGAAACCAATTACATATATAACTTTTATCAACCAATTATAATAGCACCTTCAGGCTACTCAGGCTAACAGCAGTGTTGCAAGAATAAGACTTGCCCAAGCAATGTGGCAGAAAACTTGGGGTCTCAAAAGTATTAATACTTCTTTTCTCATAAAAACCCCAGTAGCCCACCTGGAAAATTCTTGGAAAGAATCACTCATTTTCATGCTCTCTCTCTAGAGATGGATATTCTTATCCTCTATAGTATGCTCTGATATTTGCAACTAGAATCTTAAGGGGATTGGCAATGAGGGAGGAGTCATTGACATATTCCTGAATCCCAAGAATGTTCTTAATTCTTGATATTTGGTAGGGCATTAACCAGGTTTTAATGATAAGCATTTTCTTGGCTCCATGTTGTTCTACTTGATAAATTATATGCATCTATATTATTTAAGCCCAGAACAATTAAAATTTGCTAGGGGATGACTTATGTGAGCCATATTTAGCCTACTGGGTTTCTAAGGAACTTCTATTTATATAATTTTTATGGGTGCATATTAACTATACAGAATGGTGTATATATTGAAAAACACTTTATTGAAGCAATATTGGCATGTAAAAATCTGTACAATTTAATGAATAAAATTCAAAGAATTTGAAACCATTACTATCAAGAAGGCCATTGATACACCCATCATTTCCCAATGTTTCCTCCCAACCTCCTCATTATTATGATTTTTATTATGGTAAGAACACAACATAAGACATACCCTCTAAGCAAATTTAGAGTATACAATACAGTATTGTTAGCTATAGGCACTATGCTGTACATTAGATCTCCAGAACTTACTCATCCTGTATAACTAAAACATTTTACAATTTATTTTAACTGATAAACATAAAAACTACCTATTAATGGGCTATTATGTAATGCATTGATACATATATAAATTGTTTTTTTTATATTTTTTTATTGGTTGCTCAAAACATTACAAAGCTCATGATATATCATCTTTCATACATTTGACTCAATTGGGTTATGAACTCCCATTTTTACCCCAAATACAAATTGCAGAATCACATTGGTTACACACTCACATTTTTACATAATGGCATATTAGTGACTGTTGTATTCTGCTACCTTTCCTTTCCCCTACTATCCCCCTCCCCTCCCCTCCCATCATCCCTCTCTACCTCATCTGCTGTTGTTCAATTCTCTCCCTTGTTTGCCCCCCTTTCCCCTCACATCCTCTTCTATGTAATTTTGTGTAACATTGAGGGTCTCCTACCATTTCCATATGCTTTCCCTTCTCTCTCCCTTTCTCTCCCCCCACTCATCTTTGTTTAATGTTAATCTTTTCCTCATGCTCTTCCTCCCTGTTCTGTTCTTAGTTGCTCTCTTTATATCAAAGAAGACATATGGCATTTGTTTTTAAGGATTGGCTAGCTTCGATTAGCATAATCTGCTCTAATGCCATCCATTTCCCTGCAAATTCTATGATTTTGTCATTTTTTATTGCTGCGTAGTACTCCATTGTGTATAGATGCCACATTTTTTTATCCATTCATCTGTTGAAGGGCATCTAGGTTGGTTCCACATTCTAGCTATTGTGAATTGTGCCGCTATGATCATTGATGTGGCAGTATCCCTATAGTACGCTCTTTTAAGATCCTCAGGGAATAGTCCGAGGAGGGCGATAGCTGGGTCAAATGGTGGATCCATTCCCAGCTTTCCCAGGTATCTCCATACTGCTTTCCAAATTGGCCTTACCAATTTGCAGTCCCACCAGCAGTGTACAAGTGTACCCTTTTCCCCACATCCTCGCCAACACTTATTGTTGTTTGACTTCATAATGGCTGCCAATCTTACTGGAGTGAGATGGTATCTTAGGGTGGTTTTGATTTGCATTTCTCTGACTGCTAGAGATGGTGAGCATTTTTTCATGTACTTGTTGATTGATTGTATGTCCTCCTCTGAGAAGTGTCTGTTCAGGTCTTTGGCCCATTTGTTGATTGGGTTATTTGTTATCTTATTGTTTAATTTTTTGAGTTCTTTATATATTCTGGATATTAGGGCTCTATCTGAAGTGTGAGGGGTAAAAATTTGTTCCCACGATGTAGGCTCTCTATTTACCTCTCTTATTGTTTCTCTTGCTGAGAAAAAACTTTTTAGTTTAAGTAAGTCCCACTTGTTGATTCTTGTTATTAACTCTTGGGCTATGGGCGTCCTATTAAGGAATTTGGAGCCTGACCCCACAGTATGTAGATCGTAGCCAACTTTTTCTTCTATCAGACGCAGTGTCTCTGATTTGATATCTAGCTCCTTGATCCATTTTGAGTTAACTTTTGTGCATGGTGAGAGAAAGGGATTCAGTTTCATTTTATTGCATATGGATTTCCAATTTTCCCAGCACCATTTGTTGAAGATGCTATCCTTCCTCCATTGCATGCTTTTAGCCCCTTTATCAAATATAAGAAAGTTGTAATTTTGTGGATTGGTTTCTGTGTCCTCTATTCTGTACCATTGTTCCACCTGCCTGTTTTGGTACCAGTACCACGCTGTTTTTGTTACTATTGCTTTGTAGTACAGTTTGAACTCTGGTATCGCTATACCTCCAGATTCACACTTCCTGCTTAGAATTGCTTTTGCTATTCTGGGTCTTTTGTTTTTCCATATGAATTTCATGATTGCTTTATCTATTTCTACAAGAAATGCCGTTGGGATTTTAATTGGTATCGCATTGAACCTGTAAAGAACTTTGGGTAATATCGCCATTTTGATGATGTTAGTTCTGCCTATCCATGAACAGGGTACATTTTTCCATCTTCTAAGATCTTCTTCTATCTCTCTCTTTAGGATTCTGTAGTTTTCATTGTATAAATCTTTCACCTCTTTTGTTAGGTTGATTCCCAAGTATTTCATTTTCTTTGAGGATATTGTGAATGGAGTGGTTTTCCTCATTTCCATTTCAGAAGTTTTGTTGCTGATATACAGGAATGCTTTTGATTTATGCGTGTTGATTTTATATCTTGCCACTTTGCTGAATTCATTTATTAGCTCTAGCAGTTTCTTTGTAGACCCTTTTGGGTCTGTTAAATATATTATCATGTCATCCGCAAATAGCGATAATTTAAGTTCTTCTTTTCCTATTTTTATGCCTTTAATTTCTTTTGTCTGTCTAATTGCTCTGGCTAGTATTTCAAGAACTAAATTGAATAGAAGTGGTGATAGAGGGCATCCCTGTCTTGTTCCAGATTTTAGAGGGAATGCCTTCAGTTTTTCTCCATTTAGGATGATGCTAGCCTGAGGTTTAGCATATATAGCTTTTACAATGTTGAGGTAAGTTCCTGTTATCCCTAGTTTTTCTAGTGTTTTGAACATGAAGGGATGCTGTACTTTGTCAAATGCTTTTTCTGCATCTATCGAGATGATCATATGGTTCTTGTCTTTCAGTCTATTGATGTGGTGAATAGCATTTATTGATTTCCGTATATTGAACCAGCCTTGCATCCCGGGGATGAATCCTACTTGATCATGGTGCACAATTTTTTTGATATGCTTTTGTATTCGATTCGCCAGGATTTTATTGAGAATTTTTGCATCCGAGTTCATTAGAGATATTGGTCTGTAGTTTTCTTTCTTTGAAGTGTCTTTGTCTGGTTTCGGGATCAGGGTGATGTTGGCCTCATAGAATGAATTTGGAAGAGCTCCTTCTTTTTCTATTTCTTGAAATAGCTTGAAAAGTATTGGTATTAATTCTTCTTTGAAGGTTTTGTAAAACTCCACTGTATACCCATCCGGTCCAGGGCTTTGTTTGGTTGGTAGTCTTTTGATGGCTTCTTCAATTTCTTCCTTTGTTATTGGTCTGTTTAAATTGTGTGTGTCTTCCTGACTCAATCTGGCCAGATCGTATGACTTAAGAAATTTATCGATATCTTCACTATATTCTATTTTATTGGAATATAGGGTTTCAAAATACTTTCTAATTATCTTCTGTATTTCTGTAGTGTCTGTTGTGATATTGCCTTTTTCATCCCATATGTTAGTAATTTGAGTTCTCTCTCTTCTTCTCTTTGTTAGCATGGCTAAGGGCCTGTCGATCTTATTTATTTTTTCGAAGAAACAACTTTTAGTTTTTTCAATTTTTTCAATGGTTTTTTTTGTTTCAATTTCATTGATTTCTGCTCTAATTTTAATTATTTCTTGTCTTCTACTACATTTGCTGTTATTTTGCTTTTCCTTTTCTAGGTTTTTGAGGTGTAGTGTGAGTTCATTTATTTGTTGGTTTTTTCTTTTTTTGAGGAAAGAACTCCAAGAAATGAATTTCCCTCTTAAAACTGCTTTCATTGTGTCCCATAGATTCCGGTATGTTGTGTCTGTATTGTCATTTGTCTCTATGAATTTTTTTATCTCCTCCTTTATGTCTTCTGTAATCCATTGATCATTCAGTAGCATATTGTTCATTTTCCATGTGATGTAGGATTTTTCCTTCCTTCTTTTATCATTGATTTCCAGTTTCATTCCATTATGATCAGATATGGTGCATGGTATTATCTCCATGCCATTATATTTACTAAGAGTTGCCCTATGGCATAGTATATGGTCTATCTTTGAGTAGGATCCATGTGCTGCTGAGAAGAACGTGTATCCACTTGATGATGGCTGATATATTCTATATATGTCAGTTAAGTCTAGGTTATTGATTGTGCTATTGAGTTCAATAGTTTCTTTATTCAGCTTTTGTCTAGAGGATCTGTCTAATGGTGAGAGCGGTGTGTTGAAGTCACCCATAATTATTGTGTTGTAGTCTATTTGACTCTTGAACTTGAGGAGAGTTTGTTTTATGAACGTTGCAGCTCCATTGTTTGGTGCATACAAATTGATAAT
Source organism: Marmota monax (assembly GCF_021218885.2). Classification (NCBI taxonomy): domain Eukaryota; kingdom Metazoa; phylum Chordata; class Mammalia; order Rodentia; family Sciuridae; genus Marmota; species Marmota monax. The sequence goes on along the minus strand of NW_026694711.1, from coordinate 413,948 downwards.
TGTTATGTCTTGTTGGTGGATGGTTCCTTTTAACAGTATATAGTGTCCTTCTTCATCCCTTTTGATTAACTTAGGTTTGAAGTTGATTTTATTTGATATGAGTATACATGTATAAATTGTGTAAAATTTACATTAGATTAAGCATATCTACTTAGACATTTATTATTTATGGTGATAATTTTCAAAAATAATTTCTTTCAGGTTTTTGAAACATACAGTACATTATTATTTATTTTAGTTACCTCACTGGAAAATATCATGTCATAGCTTTTTGCTCCTATCTAAATGTAACTTAGTACCTATTGATCAACATTTCCCCATTCCTCCCCCACCTCTACTCTTCCCACCCAGGCTCTGGTAACCACCATTCTACTCTCAACTTCTATGAGATCCACATTTTTAGATTTCACATATGAATAAGATCATGTGGTACTTGTCTTTCTGTGCCTTGCTTATTTTACTTAAATAGTCATCTCCAGGCATAATTGAAACTTTTCCTCTTTAACCATCATCTCCCTATTTCCTCACCCCAACCCCTGGCAACCACCATTCTACTTTGTACTTCTATTAATTTTATTGTTTTATATACTTCATATAATTGAGATCATACAGTATTTGTCTTTCTGTGCTTGGCTTAGTTCACATAGCATCTTGTCCTCTAGACTCATCCATGTTGTCACAAATAACAGGATTTCTTTCTTTCTAAAGATAGAACAATATTCCATCATTGATATGTTGAGAGCCACAGCCAAAGGGGCCCCAGCAAACTTCCAGCTGCCAGCTGCCAGATACATCTATATTTATATGTATCTATCTACATCACAATTTCTTTATCCATTCATCCATTGGCAGATGCTTAGGTTGTTTCCTTATCTTGGCTAGTGGAAATAATGTCCCAGTGAACATGAGAATGCAGACAGTGTTTCAAGATAATACTGGTTTCAATTTCTTTGGATACATACCTAGAAGAATGAGATTGTGGCATTTGTCAGTAAATGGATGGAACTGGACACTATTATGCTAAGTGAAATAAGCCAATCCTCAAAAAACAAAGGCCAAATATTCTCTCTGATATGTGAATGGTAACATAATAAGGGGGTGGAATTCTTCTTTATGGCTGACTAATATTCCATTGTGGATATATACAACATTTTCTTTAGCCATTCATCTGTTGTAGAGCACCTAGGTTGGTACCATAGCTTAGTTATTGTGAATTGAGCTGCTATAAATAGTGATATGGCTGCATTACTGCAGTATGCCAATTTTAAGTCCTTTGGGTATACACAAAGGAGTGGGATAACTGAATGGTGGTTCCATTCCAAGTTTTTGGAGGACTCTCCATACTGCTTTCCATAGTGGTTGTACCAATTTGCAGTCCCACCAGCAATGTACAAGTGTACCTTTTTCACCACATCCTCGCCAACATTTATTGTTATTTATAGTCTTAATTGTCGTCATTCTGACTAGAATGAGATGAAATCTCAGTATAGTTTTAATTTGCTGTCAGAATTTTTTGGTTTGATGTAGTCCCAATTGTTTATTTTTGCTTTTCTTGCCTGTGCTTTTGGGTTCACACCTAAAAAACATCATTGCTAAAACCAATGCCACAGATCCTTTTGTGTATGTTTTACTCTAGCTCTAACATTTCAGGTCAACATTTATGTCTTCAATTCATTTTGAATTTTTAAACATGGTATAAGGGTCCAATATTCCCACCATCATTTATTGAAAAGGGCACCCTTTCCTCATTGTGTGTTCTTGGTGACCCTGTCAAAGATTAGTTGACCACATATATGTGGATTTATTTCTGGGCTCTCTATTCAGTTTTGTTGCTTTGTGTGTTCATTTTTATGTTGGTTAACATACATTTTTTTTTGGTACTGGGGATTAAATTCAATAGTGCTTTTCCACTGAGTTACATCCACAGACTTTTTAAATTTTTCATTTAAAATAGGGTCTTGCTAAGTTGCTGATGCTGGCTTCAAACTTGTGATCCTCCTGCCTCAGACTTCTGAGTTGCTGGGATTACAAGCATTTTCCATCATGCCCAGCCAATAATATTTTGATTACTACAGTTTGTAATATGGTTTGAAATCAAGAAGAGTGATCCCTCCATATTATATTACATTACTCCAGACTGTTCTGGTTGTTTGGGTCTTTTGTGGTACCACACTATTTTAGTATTATTTTTTTCTATTTTATGTAAAAATGTCATTAGTGGTTTTTAAAAAATTTGTTTTACTATTTATTTTTTAGTTGTAGTTGGACACAATACCTTTATTTTGTTTATTTGTTTTTATGTGGTGCTGAGGATTGAACCCAGGGCCTCGCAGGTGCTAGGCCAGTGCTCTACTGCTGAGCCACAACCCCAGCCCCTCATTACCATTTTGATAGAGTATGCATGGAATGTATGGCATACTTTGGTTAGTATGGACATTTTAACTGTATTACTATTTCTAATCCATCAATATGGGTTATCTTTTTACTTATTTCTGTCATTTTAATTTCTTCTATTAATGTCTTAGAGATTTGGGTATACAGATATTTCACCTTCTAGGTTAAATTTATTTGTAAGTATTTTATTTTTTCTGATGCAATTATAAAAGTGTATATTTTCATAATTTCTTTTTCAAATAGTTTATTGTTAGTATACTGAGATGCAATTGACTTTTGTATGTTGATTTCTTATTCTGCAAAATTACTGAATTAATTTATAATTTCTAACAAATGTTTGAGAATTCTATTTGGAAGCCTACAAAACTTTTGCCTAAAACTATGATATCATGTAGAACCACAAACATTCTCATGAAATGTATGACTTTCATCACCTGTTCCATGACACCTCAGACCACTGTTTCAAAACCCTTCAGAGCAGGCTTTCAAAGTGATAAAATTTAACCAGGCCAAAATTAGGTTGAGATACACATCATATCATGGCTCTTTTGTCACATATTTTATGAAAATCCAGCATTGAAAATAACTGAATATGGGCTTAATCATTGATCCATTTTGTTTTTCTCAAAATCTGATAAGTAACATAATTTTATTTTTCCTCAATACTTCCATATATAGGGAAGAAGTATTACCTTTTAAATATGTGTTTAAAATCAAGATTGCCTGCACTAGAATATTATCTCTATCATTTATTGGAGTATAGTTTTGAATGAGTCATTTAACCTCCTTATACTTAGATATCATTTTCTGTGAAGTAGGAATGGTGATGGTACCTAACTTGTATAATTACTGTGAAAATTAAATGAGATAATTCATAGCTCAGTTGAGTGCCTGGCATGGTAAATTCTTAATTGTTGTTACAAACTACTGTTATTAAATTATATTTTGACAATAATGTCATTGCCCAACAGTCCTTTCATATGAGCACACTGGTTCATAATTTTAGTCTTAGGGAATTTCCTAGGTGGCTGTCTTAAAGCCATGAATCATGAATGAAGGTCAACAATAATAGGTTCTTCTAGCCAATACTTTAGTATTAACTCACACCTTAGTCTCTTTTACTAGGCAGGCACTGGAGAAAACCCAAGATTAAAATTTTGTGACTTACATATGGCAATCCTATTGCCTTCCTCAGCTGTTTCTCTAGGCCCTGAAAATTCATTCACTTTCCTTTTAGAGTGGCCAGAAATTCAGGACATATGAACATTGCACACCATGTTCCCAAACTGAACCAGAACTTCTAGAAACTTGATTACAGGAATGGAGGCCTCAGAGAGACCTCTCAATTTCTTAATTAATAGATTCTAGTCATCAAAGCCTGACACTTGTCACATCTTGAGCATCTCTATAAAAGGCTTCAGCCAGAACACAAATGCTTCCTCCTCAGAAATAAATCATACCCCTAGGAGCTGGGTGTGGTAGCACACACCTGTAATCCCAGAGACTGGAGTGGCTGCGGCAGGAGGGTCTCAAGTTCAAATCCAGCCTCAGCAACTTAGTGAGGCCATAAGCAATTTAGTGAGACCCTGTCTCAAAATAAAAAGTCAAAAGGGCTGAGGGTGTGGCTCAGTGGCTAAGTGCCTCTGGTTCCATTCTCTGTACCAAACAAACAAATCATACCCCTAGGAAACACCTAGTGCTTTTACTATCTGGTAAAAGTGAAACTGAACAGTCAGTCTTTCTGAGTCTACCTCTGTGCTAGTGATCAGGAAATTTGGGGGCACTAAAGAATCCTGAAGAATGGAAATGTGACCCATACATGCTTGTTTTGCAGCTCAGATTCCATTCATTCTGTGTCTCTATAACGGTACTTCTTAATGTATGATCTGAAAATATCTCAGGGGCCTCACTGCATTTTCAGAAGATTTCATGAGGTCAAAATATTTTGATAATAGGGGCTGGGGTTGTGGCTCAGTGGCAGAGTGCCTGCCTAGCATGCAAGAGGCATTGGGTTCGATCCTCAGCACCACATAAAAATAAATAAGTAAAATAAGGTATTGTGTGCAACTACTACTAAAAAACATATAAAATATTTTGATAATAGGATGAAGACTTAATTTGCCTTTTCACTGTATTGATGTTTTCTATGATGGTACAAAAGCAATGGTAGATTAAATTCCTGGCACCTTAACACAAATCAAGGCAATGGCAGTAAAATAAACTGTTAACTTATTATGTTAAATGATATTACACATTTGTAGTTTTCAAAAATTGCAGTTTCAGTTAAGAATATTTTTATGAAATAATTTTCATAGATTTGTTGGCTATTTATATTTCTTCTTTTGAGCAATGGCTGTTCAGTTCCTTTGTCCATTTATTGACTGGGTTATTTAATTTCTTTTTTTAGATAGATAGATAGAGAGAGAGAGAGAGAGAGAGAGAGAGAGAGAATTTTTTAATTTTTTTTAGTTTTCGGCGGACACATCTTTGTATGGGGTGCGAACCCGGGCCGCACGCATGCCAGGTGAGCGCGCTACCACTTGAGCCACATCTCCAGCCCTTAGTTTTGTTTTTTTTAAATTTTTATTTATTTATTTATTTTTAGTTATACTTGACAGTAGAATGCATTTTGACATATAATACATACATGGAATATACATACATCAATCAAATTGTCTATTCTATTCTGCTGCCTTTCCTATCCTCCTTACTCCTCCCCTCCTCTCCCATCCTTTCTCTATCCAATCTAATGTGACACACTTTTTTTTTCCTTTTTCTCATTACAACATCATATATGTATTCTGTATAACAATGAGGTTCTCCTTCCATCTTCTGTGCAACTCCCCTTCTCCCTCTTTTTCCCTCCCACCTCTCTTCCCTATTTAGTGGTAGTCTTCTTCTCATGCTCTTCCTCCCTATCCCATTTTGAGTCACCCCCCTTATATCAGAGAAGACATTCAGCATTTGTTTTTTAGGGATTGGCTAACTTCACTTAGCATAATCTGCTCTAATGCCATCCATTTCCCTGCAAATGCCATGATTTTATTATTTTTTAGTTCCAGCCCTTAGTTTTTTGATGTTAATTTTTTTCAGTTCTTTATATAACTGGATATTAATTCCCTGTTGGGGGAGTAGCTGGCAAAGATTTTTACCCATTCTGTAGGCTCTTTCTTCACACTTTTGCTTGATTTGCTATGCACAAGCTTTTCAAATTGAAGTCATTCCATTTATTAATTTTTGGTTTTATTTATTGAGCTTTAGGAGTCTTAATAAGGACGCCAGTGGCTGTGTTGATATGTTGGAGTATTAAGCCTGTTTCCTCTAGCAGTTGCAGTGCTGCTGTTGTAATTTCTAGGTCTTTGATACACTTTGAGATCATTTTTATGCAGAGTGAGAGACAGGGATGTATCTCTCATTCCTTCATTTATCTACATATGGATATCCAGTCTTTCCACCATAATTTGTTAAAAAGCCTGTTTTCTCCAACATAAATTTTTGGCATTTTTGTAATGGGTCAGATGACTCTATCTATGTGAATTTATTTTTGTGTCTTCCATTCTATTCCATTGTCTGTTTTTTTTTATGCCAATAAACTGAGATTTTATTTCACTCCAGCTAAATTAAAAATCATCAAGAATATAAATGATAATAAATATTGGCAAAAATGCAGGGTAATAGTGCACTCATACATAGTTGCTGGCACTGAAAATTAGTACAACTACTATGAAAAGCAATATGGAGATTCCTCAAAAGACTAGCAATGTAATCACACTGTGATCCAGTTATTCCACTCCTTGGAATTTAAACAATAGTACTAAAATCAGCATAATACAGTCAGACAGGAACATTAATGTTTATAGCAGCACAATTCAGAACAGCCCAGTTATGGAACCAGCCTAGGTGTTCATTAACAGAGCAATGGATAAAGATAATGTAGTATATATACACCGTGGAATTTTACTCACCAATAAAGAATGAAATTATGGCATTTGCTGTTGAATGGATGGAATTGGAGAATACCATGTTAAGTGAAATTAGCCAGACTCAGAAAGGCAAGAATCAAATGTTATCACTCATTTGTGGAAGGTAGAGAGAGAAAAGGAATTTTAAAATGTTGATCTCATCAAAAGAGAAGAGAAAACAGTGGAATACAGGAAGAGGATCAGGGGAGAAAGGAGATATGGATGAGGGGAAGAAATGCAGAATGAAAGTGTCCAAATTATGCTGTGTGCATAAATAAATGTAGTATACTAAATTCCATAATTTTGGAATATGTCTGTGTATATAAAAATATAGATAGTATTATCAGGTTTACATTTGTCTACTAACATTATTGAGATTGATTTTTTTTCTTGTATCTGTTTCAAAAGTTTTCTTCAATAAAAAGACATTGTATATTAAAAAAGAATACCTTGATGAAGCTATAAAAATCATCTTTATTAAATTAGGTTTGAGTCTTTTTCTTCTGTGTAGCCAAGGTACTTCTGCTATACACTTTAGCATAATGGTTGTCCCAAGGAAAAGCACTTGTTATTTAGGTTTTAATGGAACTACCTGAAATTTCACTGAACAGTAGTTTTACTTGAAAGAACAAGTGTCAGACAAACTCTGGTCATTCAGACTTAAGTCTCTGATATTTACCAAAAGTAAATTTGTTTTTTAAGCAAAAATTAAAAATTTGAAGACTTGTATCAGGCTCTATGAGCTTAACAGCTTAAAGACTTCTCTGTTGAGTTTAGTGGTAATACTAATGTATGCAATTGTTTCATAGTGTACAAGGAAATATAATAAACATAATAACATTTGGAAGAGCTACAAAACAGAGTGAATCAATACTTTCTAAGTGGCCAACATGATAATTATAAAATAATGCACAGGTAAAAGAGTCATTCAAAATATAATGTAGTACAATGGGTTTTAATGGAAAAGAGTATGAAAAGTTGATTAAATGAGAAGTTCATTAATTTGCTTTTACATTTCGTATACCAACCAAGATTGTACCACTTGAGAAATTTTAATCAAAGAAGAATATCCACAGTTATCTGAAAAGGTTATTAAGATACTTATCCTTTTTATAAATATAAATCTTTGTACAGTTATATTTTCTTCATATATTTGGGCCAAAACAATGTATTACTATAGATTGAACGTAGAAGCAGTTATGAAAATTTGTCTTCTTTTATTTTTTCTTTTCACATTTTTATTAGTGCATTATAGTTGTACATAATGATGTGATTTGTTGTTACATATTCATACAGACACACAATGTAACAATATAATTGAGCCAATATCACTCCTTCTTCCCTCACTGCCTCCAACTCCCTTGGTCCCTTTCCCTCTACTGACATCCCTTTGATTTTCATGAGATCCCTGCCCCCCACCTTTCTTTTCCTTTTTCCACTCTAGCTTCCACATATGAGAGAAAAATAGCACATTTGACCTTCTGAGTTTGGTTTATTTCACTTAACATAATGGTCTCAAGTTCCATTTATTTTCCTAAAAAATAATATAATTTCAATTTTCTTTATGGTTGTACAAAACTCCATTTTGTATATGTACCACATTTTCTTTATCCATTTATGGTTACCTGGCTGGCTCCATAGTTTGACTATGGTGAATTGTGCTGCTATAAACATGGGAATGCTTTTATTAGTATAGTATAATGACTTTGATTTAGAATAAATGCCAAGGGATGGTATAGCTGGGTTATGTGGGGGTTCCATTCCTAGGCTTTTGAGGAAAGTCCATACAATTTCCATAGGGGTCCTATTAATTTACAATCCCTCCAACAGTGTAAAAGTGTTCCTTTTCTCCACATCCTCTCCAGCATTTATTATTGTTTGTATTCTTGATGACTGCCATTCTGACTGGAGTGAAATTATATCTCAGCGTGGTTTTGATTTGCACTTCCCTAATTGCTAATGATATTGATAATTTTTTCATATATTTGATGGCCATTTGTATTTCTTCCTTTGTGAAGTGTTTAATTCATTTATTAATTAAGTTATTTGTGGGTTTTTGTTGTTTTTTGAGTTCTTTATATATTCTAGATATTAATTGTCTGTCAGAAGAATAGCTAGCAAAGATTTTCTACCTTTATGTAAGTTCTCTCTTCACATTCTTTATTGTTTCCTTTGCTTGCCAGAAGCTTTTAAACTTGATGCCATTCCATTTATTAACTCTTGGCATTATTTCCTGAGCTTTAGGGATCCTAATGAGAAAGTTGTTGCCTGTGCCTGTATGCTAGAATGTTGACCCTACATTTTGTTCTAGGATTGCATACTTTCTGATTTAATTCATACTAGGTCTTTGATCCATTTTGAGTTGATTTTAGGGGAGGGTGAGAGATAAGCATCTAGTTTTATTCTTCCACATATAGATAAGCAGTTTCCCCAGCACCATTTGTTTAAAAAGCTATCTTTTCTCCAATGTATGTTTTTGGCAACTTTGTCAAGCACCAGATGGCTGTAGAGTGTGGGTTTGGCTCTTTGTCTTCTATTCTATACCATTGGTCTATGGGTCTGTTTTTATGCCAGTACCTTGTAGTTTTTGATACTATAGCTCTGTGGTACAATTTGAAGTCAGGTATTGTGATGCCCCCAGCATTGCTTTTTAGGCTTAGAGTTGCTTTGGCTATTTTGAATCTTTTATTCTTCCCAATAAATTTTAGGACTTTCTTTTTCTAGTTCTATGAAGAATGTCATTGGTATTTTGATGGGATTGTATTGAGTTGACATATTAATTTTGACTTTATGACCATTGACATTATGACCATTTTAACAATATTAATTCTGGCTGTCCATGAATATAGGAGATCTTTCCATCTCCTGTGGTATTTTTCAAGTTTTCTTCAGTTTTCTATAGTTTTCATTGTAGATGTCTTTTACTTCATTGCTTAGATTTATTCCTAGGCATTTTATTTTATTTTAAGGCTATTTGAATAGAACTGTTTCCCTGATACCTTTCTCAGCAGATTCATTATTGGTATATAGGAAAGTTATTGATTTTTTTTTGTTGACTTTGTAACGTGTATCTGTCTTCTTTTTAAGTAAACATTAAAGAAATCTGCTATAATATAAAACTGTAATGCTGAAAACTAATTTATTTTGGAAAATAAAGCTATTTTTCATAAATGTTATTTATTAACTTATTTATATCATATTAACATTAATTAATACATAAATATTTTCAATTTTTCTCATTTTAATTTCTACTATTTTATATATATATATATATATATATATATATATATATATATTCCACATAAAAATCTCCTTTGGTCTCTAATAATTTTTAAGTGTATAAGTCTTGAGGCCAAAGTTTGATAACTACCATTCATCAATCTGAGGAATTTGTTTTATGATGCTAGACTCATTGTGATCTCATTCATGTTTCTTAACCTCTCTGGGCTTGTTTCCTCATCTGTAAAATGGAGACGATTATAACGCTTACTGGACCATAATGAGGATTAACTATATTAGTAAAACCCAAGAATTGTAGAACACACATTAAACATTATCTTTAAGGGGCATAGACCTGTCCAATATCTGAGGAATGCAGATTTCATGATGGGATCTCCACTTTAGGTGGATCCAAGGAGGAACCACATAAATGAAGCACTACCTCGGATTCCCTCACCCCTCTGCCGTCACACTCTCTGTTTCACACATTTCCACACTGCTTCTTCCAACATATTGCCTTTAAATACAGTGAGAAAATGCCACATAAAGACAATGTATGTGCCATTGCTCCTTTACTCCTACCTTAGTTTTACATGCAGCAAAATTCTCTGTGGTCTACAATGCCCAGTTAACCTCTTTGTTGAAGGTCTAAAAGGAGTCAATATGTTCAGACAAGGCCACTCTCTTTGATCACACAGCAGAACATCAAAAGGGACTCATTTGTCTATAAAGCTCTGGCTTCAGGCCCTCTCCATGTCCCTAATATCTAATAACCACCTTCTAAAGTACATCTCATGCTGAGATACCATCTGCCACACACTCTGGTCACCTGATATACTTAAGTTTAATAATCTGATTCAACAAGTTTGAGTTAAGCACCTTCCTGAATCCATTCAATTATACAACAAGTAAGAAATAAAAATAAAGAAAAGGAAAAAAGAATATATGTAGTCTTTTCAAATATCTATAGAACATTTAAATAAAGCCTCATGGTTTATTTAGCTATTAAGAAAATTCCTACATATTCCTAAATATTAAAAATTATATAAACCATATTCTCTAACTACATAATGAAGCTCTAAATTAACCACAAAAAGATATAAAATAGCAAGACAAGGAATAAACATATAATTATAGAGTATATTAGGCGAAAGAAAAAAGTTAAAATTGAAATTATGAATTATTTGGTTTTTTGTATGCCATAATAGAGATTAAAATTATCTCTCTATTCCCTTTATGCTTTAGCAAAGTGTCTCATTAAATGCCAGATTTTGTTGTGGATAAATTCTAGACTTTTTATCTTTTCAATAGAGTCTCTCCCATGAAGAGTTCATCCATGCCTAGAAATTAAATTCTAAAATATGTAAAAATAGTGCATTCGGACTGGGGCTGTGCCTCGGTGTTAGCACACTTGCCTGGCATGTGTGAGGCACTGGGTTCTATTCTCAGCACTGCATATAAACAAATAAAATAAAGGTCTATTGACAACTAAAAATGCTTAAAATAGTGTATTCACATTTATATCTCCATTTCAAATATGTCATCCATTTTCATTCCCATTTTACCAATTATTTACTTGGCTGTTTCAAAAGCATCTAAAGCTAAGTGGATTCAAAACTCATAATCCCCAAATCTCCATCTGATACCCTTCCTCCATCATGTTCTTTTCCATTGTTACTTATATTTGTGTGGGTACCGTCATACATTAAGTTAAACAAGCCAAAACAATAGAAATTATCCTGGGCATCGGCTTCTCTATTATCTCCTCCTACCCATATCCAGTCTATCACCATTTACTGTCAATTGTACTCACAAAAATTTTCTTTTCTTTTTTTTTTTAGAGAGAGAGAGAATTTTTTAATATTTATTTTTTAGTTTTTGGCGGACACAACATCTTTGTTTGTATGTGGTGCTGAGGATCGAACCCGGGCCGCACGCATGCCAGGCGAGCACACTACTGCTTGAGCCACATCCCCAGCCCACAAAAACTTTCTTAAAACTGTGCACCTCTCTTCTTTTCTACCTTTACTACCTTATTCCAATATACTACTACTATCTGGACTTGTAGTGGCCTTTTAATTGCTCTCCTATGGCCCCCACTTGTACCCTTGAATTCATTTTCCACATAAACAACTAGAGTGATGCTGTTAAGTGTCAAAACTGACCATATCCCTTTCTTACTCCAAACTTTCTAACAGGCCTTCTCATTGCTCTTAGAAGAAAATACATAGTCTTTATCAAGATGTACAAGTCCCTACACGGTCTAACTCTACCTCTGTATCTTCAGTCTCAACATGTTTCTGCTTTCTTTATTCTTTTACTAACAACCATACTTGACTACTTTCAGTTTACAATTTTTTCTTGTGCCAAATATGATGTTCACTCTTTTTGGAATGCTTGTTTGCTCTGGTTTGCCTAATTTACTTATATTTACTCTTTTTCTGGACTACTTAAGTATTCTTCCTTTATATTTTCTTTCTTTTTTTAAAGTTTGAGAGACACTAAAATATTTCAAAAATTTTAGGACTACTTAAACTAATAATATCACAAAATATGAGATGTTCTTAACATTATATAACAATGAGTTTATGACAGATTGCCATAAGATGGTTTTGTTTATCCAATTGGAGTAATTGCTAATAAGGTGACCATTTTGGTTACCCCAAAAGTTTTGAAAATATCACTTTGTTATTCATCAAGTCTTTGTAAAGTCAATGATTAGTTTAGGTGAATGTGAGCTAAAAATGCTCATCATGAGTCAAAATACTCTTTTTTAAAATTATAATTATTAATGCATGCTAATGGTACAAATTAATGGGTTTCATTAATTTGACATTGCCATACTTGCATATATTGTGCTTCGATCATGTCCATCCTCCCTTCTACCCTTTCTTGCCCTGTCTTCTCTTCTCCCACACCCCAGCACCCTTCACCTTACCTAATAGGTCCTCTTCTATTTTCAGATCATCTTTTTGTTTTGTTTCAACATACAAGAGAAAACATGTGATACTGATCTTTTTGTATATGACTCATTTCTCTTAACATTATGTCCTTTGATTCTATCCATTTGTGATAAAATTTGTGATCTTCAAACAGGTAATTTAACTTTTTCCTTTCCTATTTGCAGCCCAATCATTTCTTTCTCTTGCCTTACTTCTTGGACTAAAATTTTAAGTATTATATTGAATAAGAGTGGTGAGAGTGGACATGTTTGTCTTATTCTTGATTTTAGAGGCACTGCTTTCAATTTTTACATATTCACAATGATGGTGGCTTTGGTTTTGTTATATATAGCCTTTATTATGTTGAGATATGATCCTTCTATAACTAAATTATTCAGGGCTTTTTTTGAGAAGGGATGTTAAATTTTATTAAAGGCTTTTTCTGTATTTATTGAAATGATGATTTTTTTATCCTTGATTTTAATTATGTGCTGTATTACATTATTGATTTACATATGTTGAACCAACCTCCCACTTCCAGAATGAAACTAGCTTGATAATCATTTATAATCTTGTAAAATACACTGCTGAATTTGAATTGCAAGTATTTTATTGAGAATTTTTTTGCATCTAACTTCATCAAGGATATTGGTGTATAGTTTTGTTGTTGTTGTTGTGACAGGTTTGGTAAGGTAGTACTGACTTTGTAAATGAATTGGGAAGGGTTCCCTCCCTTTCTAGTTTACAGAATAGTTTAAGGAACATGGGTATCACTCCTTCTTGAAAGTTAAATAAAATTCAGCAGTGAATCCATCTGGTCCTAGACTTTTCTTAATTGGGAGACTATTACTCCCTTCATCTCACTGTATGCTTTTGATGCATTTAAGATTTTACATCTCTTGGTTCAATTTTGATAGCTTATATATGCTCCTTTGTTCATTTATTCTATATTTAAAAATTTACTGGCATAGAGTTTTTCAAAATATTCCCTATTTTATGAGTCTCAGTGGTATGTTTTAATATACCCACTTTATCTCTAAATTTATATACTTGAATATTCATTGTGTATTTATTAGTATAGCTAAGGCTTTGTTAATTTAGTTTATTTTTTCAGAGAACCAACTCTTTGTTTCATTGATGCTTTGCATTGTTTTTTTAGTCTCTCTATTTTGTTTATTTCTGCCCTGATCTTTATTATTTATTTTCTTTTAATGATTTTGGGCTTAACTTGCTCTTGTTTTTCTAAGACCTTGATAAACACATTAGGCTATTTACTTGAAATCTCTCAGGGCTATAAAGTTCCCTCTTAGGACTGTTTTCACTGTATCCCAGAGGTCCTGGTATGCTGTGTTGGCATTTTCATTTGATTCTAGTAATTTTTAAATTTACCTTAGATCTCTTCACTGACTCACTGTTTAAAAAATATTGTTCAGTTTCCATGTATTTGCCTACATTCTGTAATTAATTTTGCTATGGATTTCTAGTTTTATTTCATTGTGATCTGATAAGATACAAGAAATAATTTCAATTTTTTTAAATTTGGTAAAACTTGGCCTAATATTCCAATCTATTTTAGAAAAGTTTCATGTCCTGATGAAAAGAATGCGTACTCTGAAGTTTTTGGATGGAATACTCTGTTGATGTCTGATAAGTACATTTGATAAATAGTATAATTCAACTTTTATTATTATTAGAGTACTGGGGTTTGAATTGAGGACTTCACACATGCTAGACAAATGCTCTGCTTCTGAGCTACATCCCAGCTCTTTTTATTTATTCGTGTTTTAATTTTGAGACAAGGTTTCACTAAGTAGTTGTTCTGGCTGACATCAAACTTGTGATCCTCTTGCCTCCATGGTGTACCACCATGCCTAGCTCTTTGTTGATTTTTTTTTCTGGATGATATATTTATTGGTAAGAGTGGGGTACTGAAATCACCCATTATTATTTTACCATAGCCTATCTCTCCCTTTATTTTCAGAAGTATATTTTATAAAATCAGGTCTCCAACATTTGTGGCATATATATTTATCATTGTTATAACTTCTGGATGGATTGTTCCCTTTATCAACATGTTCCCTTCTTGGTCTCTTCTGACCGATTTTGGTTTGATGTCTTATTTGCCATGTATGAGTATAGCTGCTCCTGACTGCTTCTGGATTTCATTTGCTTATAATATCACTTTTATCCTTTCAGTTTCATTCTATTTGTGTCTTTATCAATGAGGTGAGTTTCTTTCAGGCAGGAAATTGTTGGACCTTGTTTTTGATCTAAATAACCAGTCTGCATCTTTTAATTGGAGAACTAATACCATTTACTTTCATGGTTGTTATTTAAAAACATGTACTCCTTCCTGTCATGTTGTTGTTTTTCTTTTGTATGTTTTGAATCTGTTTCTTCTTCCCTCATTCATCTTAGAGGTTTGGTGCTTTATTGAATTTATAGCATTTGATTGTTTCCTAATTATCATTTGCTTATCTATTCTTCCAGTGAGATTTATTCATTACTGTGCTCTAGTGATTATGTTTATCTTGCTTCCTTTTCTAGGTATTGGTTTAAGTATCATCTGTAGTGCTGGGTTAGTGGTCATGAATTTTTTTTGTTTATCTTAGATGTTATTTATTTTGCCTTTAATTCTGAATAATGACTTCTTGATATACTAATCTATGTTGGCAATTTTTTTTTCTTCCAGGACATGAAATACATCATACCATAACCTCCTGGCCTTTAGAATTTCTGCTGATAAATCTGCTTTTATTGCAATGGGGTTGCCTTTATATGTAATGTTGAACTTCTCTCTTGCAGTATTAAATATTCTTACTTTATTCTATAGTTTTGGCAGTTAAACTATAGTGTGTCACAGAGAGTTTCTTTCCTGGTAATGTTTATTTGGGGTTCTAAATGACTCCTGAACCTAGACGTCCATTTCTTTCCAAGATTTGGGAAGTTTTCTGTCGTTATTGCATTTTTTTCTGTGATGTTTGCCTATAGCTATCCTCCATTGTCAATTCCAATTTCATATATATATATATATATATATATATATATATATAGAGAGAGAGAGAGAGAGAGAGAGAGAGTCTTTTAATGGTATACTAGTAACTTGTATGTTCCATTAATTCTTTCTTAATTTTTTCCTTTATTACTGTCTGAATGTGAAAATTCATCAACCTTGATTCCAAGCTGATATTCTTTCTACTTGATCCATCTTTGGGGAGGCTTTCAATTATTTCTTATTTGACTTGTTTAGGTTTCCATTTCTATGATTTCTATTTAGTTCTTTTTCAGAATATATATCTCTTCATTCAATTGGTTTTTCATAGCCTGCATTGTCTTCCTTAATTCATTCATCTATTTATTTATATCCACTTTGAATTATTTTAAAATATTTTTTTAAAAATTCCTTTTCCAGCATTTCATACATTTGTAATCAGTTTACTAGAGGTTTATACACTTTTGGAGGAGTCATGTTGCCTTGTTTTTTCATATTTCTTATTTTATTTTTAGTTGTAGATGGACATAATACCTTTATTATTTAATTATTTATTTTTATGTGGTGCTGAGGATTGAACCCAGTGCCTCACATGTGCTAGGCAAGTGCTCTGCCACTGAGCCACAATCCCAGACCAATATTTCTTATGTTTTTATGTTGATATTTTTATGTCTGTTGGAATGTATATTTTTCTACTTTTACGTGAGATTCTTCTTACTAAGCAAATTTCTCTTTCAAATGTGCCTTGAAATATCAGTTTGTTATGTTGAGTTTAATTACAACTGAACTTCATGGTTCAGTTTTCCTGCTGCTTCTTTAGTTGTGATTAGTGGATAAAATTATACTTCATGCTTGTATTAGTCCTTCTTTATCTGTGTAGTCTTTCAGGCTCAGAGGTGCCTGCTTTCTCTGCAGGCATTGGAAAAAAGGGGGTCCTTCTTGTAGTTCAGGCAGGTGTGAGGTAGATAGCAAAATATATGGGGTGGAAATTCTGTGGTAGAATGAAACTGACCAAGCTATCCTATGTACCTATATGGATATACCAAAGTGAATTTCACCTTTTTGTATATCTATAATGCACTAATTAAAAAACAGTATAAATAAATAGAAGAAATAATGGTAGAATAGAGGAAATAGAACAGGGGGAAGAAGGAGGAGAGAGAAAGGAAAAATACTAGTGACTGAATGGGAATGAAATGTATTCCATGCTTGTATAATCATGTTAAAATGAACCCCATATAACTGTAATATTTATTATAGTATAACTATAATAAAGTAATAAAATTAAAAAGTAATAATAAAAATAAAATTAATTTTAAAAAGGAAAAAAATAGAAAAGGAAAAAACTGAAAAAAGAAAAAAGTAAAAATCAAAGAGGAAAGATTTGATCCCCCAATCCTGCACCTGCCTCTTGAGCTTCCAAGTGGCTCTACCCCAGGGCCAAACTGGGTCTCAAGGCAGGTGCCTGCTGAGTCAGTGTAGTTACATTGTTGTGGGCTCCCAGAGACAAGAAAATGCAGGGGACTTTTGACTCCCAGAGCACCAAACTCAGACAAAGCCTTCTCAAGATAGTTCCCCATTACAGCACTGTGAACATCCACTGGAAAGTGCATAGGACTTCTTCATAGCCAGTTCAATATGCAGATCTCAGGTTCACTGTTCAGACTTCACTTTTACATAGTACAGAATTCTGTGCTAGGTGTGCTCACATGGACTTTCTCTCTTTCACATCTACCCTAACCTCTGCCTCACTGTCATTCTATCAGTGCTAGGGCATTTTGTCTCACCCTCTGTTCTACTACCCAAGGTATCTGGGTTTTTCCAAGTCTCTGACTATCCACTATTGAAATTCAGCATTCTCCCATAGTCACTCACCTTGATAAGCAGTTGCTCTCCAGTTGTTTTGATTTTATCTGGTGGAGAAACAGGTGAGTGCTAGGTGCCTTTTATCTGCCATCTTGGATCTCCTCCTAATCTTTCTTAAGACAACCTTCTTTGACCTCTTAAAGAGGTCAAAAATCTATTATAATTTTTTATAGCAATATATTTTCGTATGTTGAAATTAGCATAGATAAAATTTTATATTTGTATGATTAATGATAATCATTAACAATAAACTGTAGGTCTCCTATTAGGAACCACGTAAGTGAGGCATATTGGAAAGGGATCCTTCAACACTAGTCAAGTCTTTTAGACAACTGAAATCCTGAGAAAAACAGATATTTCTGACATATAAGGAAGAAGAGAAATAAGAGTGCTAATGGAGTAGCTCAGGGGAAGAAAGGAAGTCAGGCCATATAATGGAGACTAAAGAGAGACTATATATATTAGGAATTCTTGGCCAATAGTATCCTGTGGGGCAAGTCAAGAGAGGAGGGAGTCTCCAAGTTTCCTTATTCATGATGCCTTTCCTTGCCTTTATAGAGTCAGATGATAAATGCCCATCTGGCAAAATATCTACTACATGTTGTCAAGTGCTGCACTGGGCACTCAAGTTTTTTTGAAATACCAAAACTGCTTTGCCTTCAGCTATCTCTTAAAGTTGACACTACAGTAATATCTAAGTTTTTGTTTGTTCACTATTGTGAGTTTAAAAAACATAAACATTCATATCAGTATGGGATAGGGGCTGATTAGGGTAGGCAGGGAGAAGGAAATCTTATTTCTACTGGAAATAGAACTCCAGGTTCATTCATCATGAATTTTTATCTGATGTGAAGATTTTAAAATGTCCTCACTATGGTCTCTGTCTCCTTTTCTTGCCTATTCACTCACAGCTGACTCAGGATGACCTTAGGCTCAGCCCAGGGCTAAAGAAGCCATTTTGAATATGGCCATTTGGCTTGAATAAGTCAGTTCAAGCTACAGTACTTTGCACAACAGAGAAACCTGAATATTCCCTTTAAGCTAACCTCTTGTCCAACATTCAGGTGGAGCAAAAATATAAACCAGGGCATATCAAAAAATACTTTTAATACTTTTAAATAAAAAAAATACTTTGTGGGTATGTATATGTGCGTGAAATATAAATATTCCTAAAATTTTTCAAAATTAATAGGTAACTTTGGAGTTTGTAAAAGTATAGGTCTTATGATGTGCCAGTGGTTTTCCAATGATACTTTTCTGCTGCTAAATTACCACTTAAGGTGATAGACTGTAGAAGCAGTTCTGAATTGAAGCCTATTGTGACAGCAACTATCAGAAGGGCCAGGATGGAACAGAAGAATTTTCAAATTAAAACTACACAAAGAAACTCAAAGAGGAGAAAATGGCAGATCTAACTCTCTGTGGGGAAGAGAAGAGACCTTGTAAAATATAAAGAACCAAAGTTTAAGATCGTGAGTGGTCAATATATTCCAAAATTTGAACCATTACTGACCTCTGGTGTATGGTTGATTATCTTAAAATTCATGTTCACTTAAATAACCCAATCAAGCAAATAACCCAATCAAGCAAAATGAGTTTATATCCTAGGATATTCTTCCTTTAAGAAAGCAGTTTACCAACTGAACAACCTCTCCCCTACTCACCTTAGCCTCTGGTAATCACTCTTCTACTCTCAACTTCTATGAGAGCAACTTTTTTAGATTCCACTTTAGTGAGATCATGCAGCACTTGTCTTTCTGTGCATGACTTTTTTACTTAACATAATGTCCTCCAGGTCTATCCATGTTGTTAAAAATATTTCACAATGTATATAAGAATGGAAACATCATTTTATCCCACTTATTATTTTCATTTATAATGCATTTTGATCACAAATGGGGGACTGGAGTGTGGAGAAGGATGAAATGAAAACAGGAATTACCCTAGAATTTGTCATTCAAATATCAAAAAATGTCTTGAACTTTAGGGGTTTTGTTAAGGAAGTCAGTGCTTGCACCAATATGGTGAAGTGTTGAGCTTATGTTTTCTTCTAAAAGTTGCAAATTTTATGATTAAACTAAGAATCAATAAGTGGCATCAAAATTAAAAAGCTTCTGTACAGCAAAGGAAATGAGAGTTTGAAGAGAGAGCCTACAGAATAGGAGAAAATCTTTGCCAGCTACTCCTCCAGCAGAGAATTAATATTCATAATATATTAAGAACCCACCAACATTTAACACAACCCCCCACAAATAACCCAATCAATAAATAGGCAAAATAATTAAACAAGATTTTCTCCAAAGAAAAAATACAATGAATTAAATTTAAAAAAGAAAAAATACACTGGCCAACAATTACGTAAACAAAATCTTTAATGTCTCTAGCAATCATGCAAATGCAAATCAAAACTACATTAAGATTTTACTTCACTCCAGTTAGAATGGCAATTATCAAGAATACAAATAATAACAACTGCTGGTGAGGATGTGGGAGAAAATATACACTCATATATTGTTGGTGGGACTGCAAATTAGTATATTTACTCTGGAAAGCAGTATGGACATTCCTCAAGACTAACAATGCATCTACCCTATGACCTCACTATCCCACTCCTTGGTATTTATACAAAAATAACTAAAATTGGCATAGTGTAGTGATAGAGGCACATTAATGTTTATAGCAGTGCAATTCACAATAGCCAAGTTATGGAACCAACCAAGATGTGTGTCAACAGACAAGTGGGTAAAGAAAATGTGGTATATATACATATTGGAGTATTACTCAGCCATAAAGAAGAATGAAATTATGGCATTTTTTTGGTAAATGGATAGAACTGGAGAACATCATGCTAAGTGAAATAAACCAGACTCAGAAAGTCAAGGATCAAATGTTTTCTCTCATATGCAGAAGGCAAAACAAATTAAGGGTGAAAGGGAGAGGATCCCATGAAAAAGAAGAGAGATCAGTAGAGTAAAGGAAGGGGATTTGGGGGAGGGAGGAGAGACGGGAGAAAGGAGGAACTGTGGAATGAAATTGACCAAATTATGTTATATGCATATATGAATATATCACAATGAATTCTACTGCCCCCCTCTATATATATGGCACCAATTTTAAAAAATGAATAAATAGAAGGAAGACTAGTGTAGAGGAATGGGAATAGGGGAAAGAAGGAGAGGAGGGAAAGAGGAAGTACTAGGGACTGAAATGGAACAAATTATATTCCAGGCATGATTGATTGTGTCAAAATAAACCTCAATATTATGTATAACTATAATGAAATAATAAAAGACATTCTAAAATAAAAAAAAAATTATCCTAGATACTTTGTTTGGAGAGTTGGAAAAATGGTGTTGCTGTGATCCTAAAACGGCAAGTTGGGAGAGAGGAGCTGCTGAGGGGCTTCAGTGGACGTTTTGTCTCTGAAATGTTTATCTGACCATAGCTATCGTCCTGACCTATGCTCTCAGTTTCATCTAAGGAAGAGTCAGAAAGTTGTGAGTTGGTTTCTCTAGGCAAGAAACAGGAGTCTGGAGATAAAGTCAATATTACAGAAAAGTCCAAAACTGAACTTTGGAAATTTTCTCTCACCAAACATTAATGTCTCCCTCACTCTACTTTTGAGGTACATTTAATAGGTAAACACACATTTTCTTTGATTTTTCATGAAGACTAAAGTAGTATCGGATAGTCTTTTACCTCACTAATCCTCTTTGTGTCCCCGTCTTCACCTAGTTTCTTCCAGGTTCATGCAGGTTGGTTCAGGACACTGGCACCAAAAAAATATAGAAAAATTTCTTTAGAATTGAGGTTGTATTGCCTGAGTGTGATAACAAGTCATCAAACACATTTCACTTAGTTGTTTAGGGCAAATAAAAATTTAAAAGTGGAAAAATTAATGTCTAAATTAAGCATGATAATACATGTATCCAATGTAATAATAACCAACATTTTTGAGCATGATGTAGTAGTAACAGTAGATACCATTTAGTGATTCTGCCTATGTTAACTAATTTAATATTTACAATATATATGTAATATCAATTGTAATGCATTCTGCTGTCATATATAACAAATTAGAATAAAAAAATAAAAAATTACAATAGCTCTATGAAGATGGCTGTATTATTATACCAATTTTACAGATAAATAAAGTAAAGAGAATAATGATAATTTGCCCATTATTACATAGCTAGTAAGTAACATAGCTATAGTTTGAACTCAAGAGATCTGGTTCCATGATTCACATTCTTAACTACTGTGTTGCACTTTTTCTTATGAGGTTAAAAAAATAATATAAAATATATACTAAAATGTTTAGAATATGAAAAGCTTCTAAATTTTCAATATTGTTATTGTAACATAAAAGATCCTATGGGTAGATGACTTCTATCTTTTTTCTTATATTGATTTAAAATCCTAAAACCTGATCATTTTACAGGCTTTTTAATATTTAAGCGAGAGATGGAGACCATCTTTTATGTTTATGGCCTAATTCTATCTTAAAAAACAAAACAAATAAATAAGCAAAAGCCAAGAAAGGGTTATTATGTAAAGGTGAGACAGCTAATAAACCCTTTAACTGAAATGCAAACTCAGGTCTTTTAGAGCTGAGAACTAAGCTCATTGCATGACACTATTGCAGACCTCATGAGACCTCAGAGGTTGGTGGGGTTAATAATATGAAATATATCAATGAACAAATATTAATGCACGATTTAGAAAATAGTTCCACCCATTTTTTGCAAGGTGTTTGTTAAAGTGTATAGGTAAAATTTACTTCCTAACTGCTTAATGACATTATCCAGACTACTTTCTGTATTATCTCTCTATGTCATTGCTTCCATTGAAGTTTACCTCTCCTTAATTCAGCTTTTTTTCAGAACCAATGATTGAACCCAGGGTCACTCTACTACTGGGATACATCCTTAGCCTATTTTTAATTTTTTTAAATTTTGAGATAGCATCTCACTAATTTGCAGGCTGCCCTCAAACTTATGATCCTCCTTCCTGAGCCTCCCAAGTCTCTGGGATTACAGGCATATAGCACTACACCCTGGTTCCTTATCTTACTTGTTTTATATGTCAGCTTCAAAACATTAACTCATAAAACTTCCTTTTCATTTATTCTCCTGTGGTCCTTCATAAAACTTTAGGACACATTCTTAATAAGACCTCCAGTGCCTGGACCTACCCAGAGTGGGTAATGGAGGGACCTCTCATCTCTCCATTTCAGTGGGTATAGCTACCACTGAGACCATTTTCATTACATGAAATTACACCACGTTCTTGATCTTGAACTCTGTTTTTCCTTCCTCTGACCTCTGCTTACTATACATCTGATTTCTTCCATTCCTATCTTCCTATTGAACCAGTTTTTACCCACATCTGCATCTGTAGTCCTTGGTTACCTCCCTATTCTACCAGGCTATCAGTCCCATCTGCCTTTAATTTTGCTCAGTGTACAGCATTATGCAATCCATGAGATTCTCATTTACTTTCCATGTCCTGTTTTGAAAACTGCTAATTTTGAGTAAATCTCATTATTTTTTTTTTCCTGATCCTTTGCCTGAGCTACAAGTCCTTTCTGGAGAAAAGTTGAGAAACCAGACAGATTGGCTTCATTACAAATCTATGCTCTTCACCCTAGGTGGACTCTTCATTTCCAGCTATTTGGTAACTATTTTACTCATTCATGCCTGGCTACCATATTCCACTCATATATCTTCTCCATCAACTTTATCCCATTAGTCTCAAGTCAGATCCCATCATTATAAATAATTTCATCAACTTGCTTATGAAACACCAAGTTTAAACTACATCTGATGCACATTTTCATAACTTCCTTTCTTTGTACCACAGCAATTCACTTCTCTTTATCATTTTCCTATCCCTTTATTGTATCCTATTTCCAAAGAGATTTTCCTCCTCTCCTCCAAATCTGTGGCTCAGGACCCTCCTCTTCTTAGGACCTTTCTTCACCTATTTTTACCCATTCCTTCTCATATCTTCTATCTATACCTCTTTCTTCTTCCACTAAACCTATCAGAATCCTATCATAAAATTATATCCAAACAACAAAAATCCAATACTTTGATTTGACCATCTGTATCACCTTCTTTCTTTATGATGTTTCCTCTATTGCATAAATTTTAGAAATATAAGTCTATATTAACTGCCACTACTTCCTGACCATTTTCTAGTTCTGGGGTCCTTTTTCATGAGGTGAGGCTCAGATAATACATTTGTGGTAGCCAAAGTTCCCTTAACAGTAACCAAAGACCTAGCCACAGAAGACAATACTGTCAGCAAGTTGAAGGCCAAAGGTGTAATGTGACTTTCTTGATAGTATCCTTTGATGCACAAACATTTTTAACTTTGATACAGTCAAATTTATTTTTCCTTTTGTTGTTCATGCTTTTGGCATCATATCTAGGAATCCATTCTAAATGCCAAATCACAAATATATGGCCCTATGTTTTCTTCTAAGAGTTTAAAATTTTAACTCATATTTCTGTCTTAAATGCATTGTCTTATCTTTTGTAAATGGTGTGAAGGCAGGTACACTATATTCTTTTGTATGTGGATATCCAGTTGCCCTGGCATGAATTGATGAAAAGACTATTTCCTTCCTATTGAATAATCTTGGCACCTGAATCACCAATGTTTTTGTCATAGTTTATGATTAACTAGAACTTCTTGCATTATTTTTCTTCATGAATTCTGGGTTTCTCTTATTAATACCACAGCTAACATGATGATCCCAAGTATAAAACTTGGTATTTCTCTAATAAATTGTATTCTGTGGACTTTTACTCAGTTATTCATTCAACAAACATTTATTGCATATCTAAATATATATTAGGCATTGTGATTACCAAAGCAGTTCATTTGGGCAAGATTGTTTTAAATGGTTTTACCAAAGTATAAAAATTTTATTTTTCTCTCTTTTATTTCCAAGTGATGTATACAGTACACATTCATGATTCTCATTTCATCACTGAGACTTTCTTTGTAGGGTCAAGAATGGGAGGAAGTAAAGAATTATAAGTGATGAGGTAGAATTTAGCAAGGGAATTAAGTTCAGGGATGTTATAGGGGAGTGGTATGGAATGAAGGTTTTTGTGGTACAGGAGATATACATATCACTCAGGACCTCAGGGTCCTTGACACCTTTTGCTGCACAAAAGGTACTAGGGACCCTGACATGCTGTAGTATCCAGAGTGAGAATAGAAGGTAATGAGGTCAGAGAGGGAGCAGAAGCCCAGAGTGCATAAGACCTTGATAACATTTATTGTGCATAAGATAGAAAACCACTGGAAGTTTCCAAGGAGAAGAATGATAAGATCTGAACAATGGGATCAGTTTAGAACAGAGAAAAGCAAGGAGATAAAATTTTAAAAGAAAATTGATAATACTCTCTGTTGACAAGAATGTGAAGAAAACATGTAGTTATATGCATAGTTGGTTGGTTATGTAAATTGTTACAGCATATCTATTAAGATTTAAAATATGGGGCTGGGGGTAGCTTAGTGGTAGAGTGTTTGCCTTGCATGTGCAAGACGCTGGGCTTGGTCCACAACGCTGAAAAAAAAGATATAAAATGTGAATACCATCTTATCCAGCAATGTCATGTCTAGAAATCTAGCTACAAGTATCCAAAGATATAGGTTTCACATTATCATCATCTTCATCATCATAATCACTTGAGGAACTATTATAAGAGATTTTAACTAATTTAATCCTCAGAAAAATATCTCTGAGGTACGTACACTTATTATTCTCTTTTATATAATAAATTATTGAGGCACAAAGAAGATAATAATCTGCCCAAATTCACATAGACTGGAAGTAGACTCAAAGTCAAAACTGAGCAACCTAACCTTGGTGACTGGATGGTGATACACATCTCACATGTGTCTACAATTTTGTATACCAGGGATACATTAGTGAAAAGAGCAATGTCCCTTATGGAGTTCCTCATTTTTTTATTTAATTACTCTCATCTCCTTGCATTCTGGAAGTAAGATGAGAATATAGAATTACTCAGAGACCTCTCCAGTATATGTAAAATAAGATCAAACTGGAAGCAGAGAAACTAGTCATGAGACAGTTGCACTAAGTTAGGCAAGAGACAATAAGAACCTAGAGGAACACAACAGAATTTTAAAATTTGATTTTGCAACTGATTAGACCTAGGATGCATAGGAAAGTAAATCATCTTCAGTACCCAACTCTACCAGGTTATCCCCCTTTTAACCCACCTCAAAGTGTGATTGAGCATAAGAAGATGTTTTTAGAACTATACAACTAGTAATTTATTTCTGTCTTCCTCATTATACTGTCTTGCACATTGCAGGCATTCAATTTTCATGTGTTCACAAAATGGTGTTTGAGCAGTTCATTACACCTCCAATACGACAATCCAATTTTATTATCAGCTATATTTTCACACCACTTACAGATAGATTTGTGGTGGCGGGTTGTTTGCTTGCTTTGCTTTGCTTTTCTGATCCCATTTGCCACTTTAATAAAATCTTCACAATCTATACTGAATGCAGAGTTGGACAGCTGATCCAATTTTGATCTCATTTGGTACATTACCAGGGATTATCAGTTTGGCTTGTAGGTGGGTGCAGCATCTTTGAAAGTGGTGCTGAAATAACCAAACATATACATTAAGCCACTGATTTAAAAAGAAACCTTCCTACACTATGTCAAATATGAAAATATATCTTTACTTTATTCTTTCATCTATTGGGTTGGGATTAGGTAGGAAAATAGTCTCTTGTCAACAGACAAAAGTATTCTGAAATGATTAAGTAATGAATTCCCCTGCTGAAAATCTGGAGAAAGGATATCTTCACAATTTTCCCAAAGCTGGTGAGTTGCACTAAGATTTGACTTCAATAGTATGTTATCTATTGTTCTCTTCCTTACCTAAAGTAGAAGATAAGCTAACCCCAGGAACATTATCCATGCTGAAGGACAGCATCTGAATAATTTTTAAAAGCATAAAGAGCTCCTTCAGTCTATCAGAGCTCCTCTCCAGTGAATGGAACTTCATACTTTCTCTTCTCTCAGTCTCAAATGCCTTCTCAAAGAATCACTCCCAATCACTACCTTCTCTTCTCAGTTGATTACTGTATATCCATCCTTCAAGATTCAGCTCAAATTATAGCTCAAGCACTACCCTCCTGATAAAGACCTTGGCATGTTTTTTGCCATCAAGCTTTCTCCTCTAAACTTTCATGGTACCAGATCTTTATTACAGCACTAAACATTATAATGAGAATTGCAGTCTTATTTCTTTGCAGGCCTTCATCTTTTATTTCCCCAGAGGGCCAACACACACTCTTTTTAAACAAAATCATTTTATTGTTTACTTTCTCAAAATTCTGTTAAATATTCAAATATTTTTTCCAGATTTAGTGAGGTATAGTTGATAAAAATTGCATACACTTAAGGTATAAAATATGATGTTTTAATATGTACATGCAATGTGAAATGATTACCAGTGAGTCTTTATATTAACTTAGTTTGTGAACTCTTCTAGCTAGAGCTTATGTTTTATCTATAGCCCTGAAACTACAGGTTTCTAATGGAGAGGGTGTTTAGTGAGTCTTTGTTCATTTTTTCAGCATGGGATACATTAGTGAAAAGAACAACGTCCCTTATGGAGTTAATTTTAGTTAGGGGGAATGGACAATAAATAATATATGTCACAGAAAATAAGAGAGTGTAGGAGAGATGGGGGATACTTGAAAGAGCATTGCTCTTTTACATAGGTATCCTTGGGAAGATAATATTTGAACAGAGGCCTGAAAAAAAAAAAAACACAGAAAGTGAGCCATGTGGATATTACAGGGAAGAAGATTCCAAGCAGAAAGAATGGCAAGTACAAAATTCCTGTAGATTGAATAGAGTAAGTGAATGGGGAGAGGGGAAAGAAGATGGGGTCAGAGAAAGAGCATGGACCAAATCATGCAGATTCTTGTATGCCAGGGTAAGGATGTTGGCTTTTAGTTTGAGTGAGATAGAAAAACATTGGAGGGATTTGTGTGGAAGAATGACTTAATATTACTTAGTTTAAAACAGAATCACTACTAATATAATAGAATGTAGTGTTAGGAGCAAACATAGAAGAAGTGAGACTAGTTAAGAGGTTGCTATAATACTCTGGGAGAGAGATGATGGTAGCTTGGACCATGGGTGGTAGGCTGGGAGTAGTGAAAAGGTGTTGGATTTAGGATAGTGTCTGTTATTTGTTTGAGGTTAGAGATACAGCATTGGATGGTGCAATTATTACATATGGGTGTAACAGTATTAATGTTTTGACCCTATCAACTGAAAGGATGAGTTTCAACTTACTGGAAAGGTAAAGGCTGAGAGAAGCAGGTTGGTACTAGAGATGGGAACCTTGAGTTGTACTTTGGCTAGGTTAAGTATAGGATAAGTTAGAATGAATGGATGAATGAATGGATGAAGGTAAGCAGTTTTCTAGTTGGCATACAGCTAGAGTATGTCTACCTGAGTTTGGCATTTCCTAAAGTACCATTCATTACAAAACTACTCAAACAAAATCTATAACCATTACAAAAATCACTATAGCTTGGGATGTAGTCCAGTGGTAGAGTACCAAATTAGCATGTAAAAGGCCCGAGTTTGATCCCCAGTGTCATGAACATCACTGTGATTAATGGAATAAATAACAATTATCAGATATTAAAGCTTTATATGTGTACTCTCATATAATCATTACCCAAATTCAAGAAAGTACAAAATTTCTGCATTTTTTAAATGATATAGCTGAATTTCAGAGAGACTGAGCATCAGTGCAAGGAATAATACTGCACCAGTCCATCTCACTCTAAGCCCTTCATGTATTCTACTCCACCTTCTTGCCCATGAACTAGATCTGACCTATCCCAGTTACAGTATCTTTTTTCAGTTTTATAATTGGAGAAGTGAATATCCTGGAAAGGGAAAAGAACTTACTTGAGGTCTGACTTTTGGCTGTGATGCAGACAGAAAGATATCATAATCCAGGAAAATATCTCCTCATTTAAAAATGTTTTATGAACACTGGAAAAGATGCCAGACAATGTAATGAAGGCATAAACTGGAAAATGTGTTCAGAAGTTAAGCTGATCCAGAAAACAGAGGTCTAACAGTTGCCATCTCAATTAAGCTTCCCTACTTGACTACTAGCTTAAAATCAACTCAGCATATAAAGACCCTTCTGAAGTGATATTGAAGTGCATTTCCATTTCTAAATGAAATCCACAGTTGAACTTCCTCTGACTTTTGATCTTCATCATGAAAGTTCTTCTCATGACTTGGGAAAGGGGAGTGAGAATGTGAAAGGACTAGACACCAAAAGGTCACAGTTACATTAAACAAAAGAATCATTTTCTCTGAGTTTAGCCATGCCAAGACTCAACAGAAAATGCACAATCCCTTGTGACATCACCCTTCTTTACCCAGAATGACCACACTGTACATAAACCAAGCTAAACTGAGCCCACAACAGCTGATGCATGCTGGGAAGTCTCCCAAGGAAATCCCTTGGCAATGATGCAGAAGACTCCACTGACCTCTCCCTATATAGACCACAATGGGTCTATGGTTTATAAGGGCAGCTGTGGAAAGCATCATATTTTATATGGCATCAGAAACTGATGAATAATTCATATACTTCAGGTAGAGAGACAGTATAGTCTAGTGGTTAAGAAAGTATACTGAAGCCAGCTTGCCTGTGTTAAAATATGGACTCAGTTCTTCACAAGTTGCATAGACTTCAGCAAGTTATTCATTGACCAAATATTAAATGAGGTTCTAATATGGGCAAAGCTTCATTTTAGACACTTTGGATGCCTCATTGAACAAAATGGATCGAGATCCCTACTTTCATAAAGCCAGCATTCTATTGGGGGGCAGATAATAAACAATAAATGTACAAAGGAGAAATGAACAAGTAGAGCAAGGTAAGTATTCCTAAGAAAGCCAGGGGAAAGGGAGTTACTTAATTTCACTGCCTCAGTTTCCTCACTTGAAAATGAGCATAATAAATGATTTATAAATGTAAAGTTATCAGAACTGAGCTTGGCAAATAGAATATGCTTCAATAAATTTTAATTAATACTATTACTGTGCTATGATATCATTTTGCAAAAGATTTTTTTTGCAAAAGACTTTTTCATATCAAAATGCCATCAGTACCTTAGAAAATAATTCTTTAGTTCATCTTCCTTTTTGTGCAAATAGGTTATCAGTATCCGACCCCAGAGTTAAGCAGAGTTCAGGAATGGCTAAGAAGAGAGGTCAGTCAGGTAGGTGCCATTTGTGCAAAATATTCCTATTGTGTAGAGAATAAATCTAGAGACCATACTCTATACTTTATGAAATAAATAACCTATTTATGAAAAATATGTTTCTTCCCTCAATGAGTGAGACCTCATCATTCTTCCACATATCAATCTCCCTTCCCTTATTCCTTCATTTAACTAACTCTCCTCTTATTTTCGTATTAGTGCCCTCTGCCCAAGCTTGCTGCTTTCATTCAATGGATAGAAGAATTATAACAATAAACAGGTCAGAGTTTGTTTCAGGCATATGCTCAGGATCAAGACTTCATCAGTTTTATTTCATGGCTAAACAAGATTGGTAACTCTTTTGAAAAGTAAGGGGATTGCACTGCCCCTCTGCCAAATACATTAGGGGAGAAAGCTTAAGAAACATAAAGAAAAAATATTGAAAGGAAGCATAATGGGGAGTATTCATGCCAGAAGTTGTGTTATACAAGACATTAGTGATGTCAGTAAGGAAAGCATCTTACAACTTTCTTGACCTCTTCAACTTCATTCACTTATTGTGTATAAGTGTCTTTTAGGGTGAAGGGGGGAGAACGTGGGAGTATATGAAGAATACAGTATTAGAACCACCAAAGTAAGAAAAGCAATAAAGGATATAAGTGAGGCAAGGCAAGTAAGAGGTCCTTTAAAATTTTTAAAATTTTTTCATTAACACTATTCTATATTCAGGTTGCCTTTTAAAACTTCCACATATAAGTGGAAATATGCAGTTCTTGTCTTCCTGTGTCTGGCTTATTTCATTTAACACATTGTTCTCCAGCTCCATCCATCTTGCTGCAAATGACATGAATTTGTTCTTTATAGATGAGTAATATCCATTGTGTATATATGCCTCATTTTCTTTATTCATTCATCTGTTGATGGGCACAAAGGTTGATTTCATATCTCAGCTATAATTATAAGTGCCCACCATAAACTTTGGTGTTCAGGTATCTCTTTGGTATTTTCATTTCCTTTGGAGATATACTCAAAAGTGGGGTACATGGATCATATGAGAGTTGAAAGTGATTTTTCAAGGTATTAAGTGGGTAATTTCCCTGAAATGAGGGTCCTTCCATTTAAGATCACATTCTCTAGGAACTATCAATTGCTTTCTGAAGTATGCTACAGAGCATATCAAAAGTACATAGGTGCTCTTGCACTATTAAAAACCATCAGGGGACTGGCATTGTGGCTCAGCGGTAGAGTGTTTGCCTAGCATGCATGAGGCCCTGGGTTCGATCCTCAGCTCCACATCAAAATAAATACATAAAATAAAAGTATATATTTCTAAAACAACCATCAGGTCCTGGCTGGGACAAGTATTCTCTATGTGATCCTAAAATTCAGCCAAGATAGGCCGCGTGGCTCTTCTCTAATTATCCTCCTTTACTGGCTGCCTTTGAAAAAGCAAAGAATGCAAAAACATGACAGGATAAGTGAAAATGACGCTTCTCTGTGTTTGGAAAAAAAAGTTCAGGTCAGAAGAACAGAGCTTTCAGGTCAAGCTGCAAGAATTACAGTCACATGAAAACTAAACGATTCATGACAGATATTCAAAAGCACTAACACAAATAGACAAATAAGTCAGTCTTGCCCACTCAGAGGCCTTCCTTTTCCCTTTCATCTCCCCTTTCTTCACTTTACTCTAGTTTCTCTTACTTCAGCTTACCAGCCTCTTCTTTTCCAGGCTCCCTCCCTCTTTTCCCTATTTAATATCCCTTTTACAGCCTTGAAGAGGAAGTCTTATGTGAGTAGGGTCTAAATGAAGTATTTTCTTTAGGTCCAGGGCATGCTGTACTCACACTGCTCAGAAACCAGCAGGATCCTTGAGAAAATATGAAAAAGGTCAAACTCTCACCTTCACTTGGAAATATGCCCTCCAAAACCCAGCATTTATTCTTCCCTGGGACTCAAAGGGGAGGAAGTGGGGTATATTCTCTTTTCTTTTCACTTTCATAAAAAAGAGGAGGTGAAAGCCCCTACATTGGGGGGTGGTGACTAGTGGTTGGAGGGACAATCAAAGACATGTTTCTGGGGCTGGCAATACCTCTCATCCCAAGGATTAGAGGCCACAGCAATTTTGTAGCACTACTATAAATGCAGGACCTGGATTAAGGCCATTCGGGTGGGGACCTTTTTCTTTTTCTTCTCCCTCCCTTTTCATTCATGCAGGTATTAGAAGCACAGAAAATTAGAGGTCCGGCCAGCTGCCTGGAATTGGTTCTACCTTAAGATCAGCTACTGCACAAAGGTCAGCTGGATAGTGGGCAATAATGTTTATTTAAAAGTAGAAAGGACTAAATGAAAGCTTCTTATATTACCAAGGCTGAACAATGAAAATATGAGCCTTCCAGAGGGCCATAGTTTATAGTCAAACATCCATGGACATTCTACCTAAAGCCAGGCATTTTGGGCATGAGGATTGCAATTGGGTGGTGCAAGTAGAGAAAAGGGAGCCAAGGTAATTGTGGCATCCAGAATTCCCACATCAGAGGAGCTTAGGGGAGAAAGCAGGTAGAAAATAAGGTAGGGAATGAGATTAAGATACTTGAGGTTGTATTTACATTGAGAGTATATTGTTTTACTTAACATTGTAGATTATAAATAATAATCTACTTAAAATATAGCTTTCAAAGATGCTTTCATTCATACTTGATGTAAGATTGACAAAATGTCAATTATTCACTTAAAAGAATGTTATCTACATTGTTTTTATGTGGTGTGGTTTTGGTTACTGATGGCAATTATGGAGAAGCCATATTCCATTTCCTAATCCATCCTTTGGTGTGGACATAGAGCTGAATGGGGAAGGCAGGTAGCCAAATCATAATAGGAATAAGAATGGTTGTGGGTAGCCAAATCATAATAGGAATAAGAATGCAAGTGGAAATGGCCAGAATACAAGTAGAAATAGTGGAAAGCGGCTACTCAGAAAGTAATGCTAGTGACATCCAAGCAAAGATAAATTTGAAAAGATAAGAAAACACACACACACACACACAATGTAAATGAATTTCTAAATACCCTCCAGCGGTATCAAAAGGCTCAAATGAAGCAACTATCATGTAGAAGATGATCATCCCAAGTGCTTCCTTGTATCCAAAAACATTTCCTTGGCTCCTATGCCTTTTTCTTCCCCTACCCCTCTATAAGCCTATGAACATATGTTAAATACCTAAACCTGAATTCCCACAACCTACTCTTTTGCTTGTAGGCACAATGGAAGAACAAACTATAATAAAACAAAACAAAAATTAAAACCCAATGCTCTATTGTTATATTGTATATTGTGTGCATGTATGTATGTGTAACAACAAATCCCATCAGTATGTACAGATATAATGCACCAATAAAAATGTGAGGGGAAAACCCAAATGCTCTTAAATAACTGAAAATAAGTGGAACCTGTTGTGATAATGAGATGGCTCTTTCACAGCCAGCTTGCTTCAGCTGGCCTCTCCTGGGCTGCCTCCTCAGCTTTCCCATTAGGATCTCTGAACATTGGGTAGCTATGCCAGCCACTTCTTCACTCCCTTCAGTGATCCTCCCCCTCCTCATGCTTCAGCAAAAGAAATCAAAGCTCTGTCAAAGAGAATGCCAGCAGGAGTGGAAGAAGGTTTTGTTGGAAGTAGACCAATCCCTGACTTCTTCTTCTTTCTTTCACACACAAACTATGACAAATACCTCTTGATTCTAGGGCTCAAATGAGAGGGGTTTCATAGATTTAAGAAAAACTAGTCTGGGTCCTGCAGAACAGGATTATACCCAAAACACTCTATATACACCCTTCTCCAGGAATTTCTTCTCATTTGAGGTTTCTTATGCCTTTTTCTTCCCCTACCCCTCTATAAGCCTATGAACATACGTTAAACACATGTGACTGTGATTGAGATATACATATATATGGCACACAAATGTGTGCACACAATAAAAAAAAACAATCTAAATTAGAAGCTCCTGGCACAGTATCAGTCCCAGTTCAGTTACCACAGACCTCACATAATCAACCTTTATCAAAGGTCAAAGGGGACAAAAAGGAGAAATAGAAAAACAACTATACACAGCTTCAAAAATATTTACTACGTACTCAGGAAGAAGAAAATTACTATTGGCAAAATTTCATCAATCATAAGAAGTTTTACCATTGCAAATAGAGACCATTATTTAAGTACAATAATCAAAACCAGAAGGTCAAGGGTCGTTTGTTTTCTCTCATATGTAGAAGCTAGAGAGGAAAAAGGAAAAGAAAGGGGGGCAGAGATCTCATGAAAATCAAAGGGAGAACAGTAGAGGATAGGAAGGGGGGGTGGCAAGTGGAGAGGGAGGGGGAAGTGCTGGGGAATAGTATTGGTTAAATTATAATACTGTGTGTATATACACATATGTAACAACACATTTCATCATTATATACATCTATAATGAACTAGTAAAATGTGAAAAATAAAAAATATAAATCTGTTATAAATACTTAAAAATTAAAATAAAATAAAAATGAAGTTTTTCCATTATAAGTTATTGATGATAAAAATGACTAA
The DNA here is from genome assembly GCF_021218885.2 of Marmota monax. Lineage (NCBI taxonomy): Eukaryota > Metazoa > Chordata > Mammalia > Rodentia > Sciuridae > Marmota > Marmota monax. Next base: position 379,681 of record NW_026694711.1, on the reverse strand, counting down.
CATTTTCACTGATAACTTATAAAGAACAATAGGTTGCTGGGTAGTCCGTAGTAGAAGAATATAAAATGTGGAGTTGAGAGATTTAGGCTATTAGGGGTGACCCTAAGCTAGTCACCTAATCTCTTTAGGCTTCAAGTCAAAATTTCTATGTATCTCTTATAGATCTCAGAGTGAATAAATGAAAACAAAACTGTGAGAGCCTTACAAAAATATAAATGTATGTTAAGAATAGAAAAAGTAGTAAGCATTTATAAGTTCTTTTTTTTTTCATTATTTGAGGTCTATCTGGCTTTCCGAGTCTTTTATGGGGTAAAATAATTTAGCAGCTAATTTCTCATAGCACATAGTAATAGTAATAGCTAATTTACACCGAGCACTAGGTACTGTGTTTACATATGTTACCTCCTTTTCAACCTTTATAGTAGCCCTATTGAGTAGGTAAACTGAGTACTCAGAAAGGCTAAATAACTTATCTAAGGATGTACAGATAAGAAGTTGCTATAGACTGAATATTTGTGTCCCCTCCCAATTCATATGTTGAAATCCTAATTCCCAAGGTGATGATATCAGGAAGTATAACATGTGGGAGATGATTATGTCACAAGGGCAGAACCTTCATGAATGGAATTAATGACCTTATAAAAGATGTCACAGAGAGATCCCTTGCCCCTTCCCATAGGAGACCATGTTAGGAAATAGAGAAAAGATGCCTTTCTATGAACCAGGAAGTGGATGCTTACCAGCTAATGAAATCTGCTGGCATCTTCATTTTAGACTTTCCAGCCTCCAGAACTATGAGAAATAGACTTATGTTGCTTATAAGTCACCCAGTCTATGGACTTTGTTATAGCAGCCTGAAAAGACTAATTTAAGTGGAGAAGTTAGGAATTAAATTTGGCAGCCTGACTTTAGAGCCCATTATCTTACTCTATAAAATGGATTAGATTAAAAAGTTAAAGATGAATCAATTTGAAGAAACACTAGAGGGAGACAGCCAATCTCTTAGTCAATCAAGAACTAATTATTCAACATGCTGGTCCTGCAAATATCTTGCTTTTATACAATTTTCCTTTTTAAATATGACTATATGAAAGTAACATGTTTAACAAGAAGGTGACACAAATTGTCCCACTGTTCCTAACAGTTCTGATTAAGGAAGAGTCTGGAATTAATGGTAAGCTGAGATTAGATGTATTTTAATCAACCAAGTTCTTCCTGTATACCTTTCCAGAGATAATAGAGCTGGACAAACTAAATTTAAATTCTGTACAGAGAACAGGATCATGATTTTGTCACAGAGTGCAAAAGTTCAGTGAATGTAAAGCCCCAATTCTGCCTGACAATTGAACTTCTTGCTCAGCACACAGCACATACTTATAATATAGTGGATGCTCAGGAAATATTTGTTGGATGGATTTTATTTCAAAGAGGATCATGCTAATATTCAACAGGTGGCTCAAATGTAAGAAATGGGAAAGCTAAAACAGGAGGGTACTACTTGTACTGAAATGAGCTAGGATAGTTATATCAATGTCTCTGATTTTTACAAGGTGTTCTAGGGCTTGAAGAATTGTAGGTTATCAGAAAAACTATTTAAAAATTCATTATAATAATTTACTATAGAACAAGATATTGCATAAAAGAAAGTATAAAAGTTCTAACATGTTATGATGCTTATTAACTGTTAAAATATATCGAAGGAAAAAACATTTCAAATTCTTGCACATTCTATACCAATATCTTGACCAAGTACACAACCCAGTCCCAATTCATTTCCTTAACTCAAGTGCATTTGGGAGAAATAATGAGAAAAGCAGGAAGCAGTCTGAGACTCTGTGAGCATAATGATCTTGAACTCTGGACTGCCCTGTGAACTTTCTTTATTCATCTGCCTCCTGTTACAATCACACAGAGTTCTCAGAGAAATTTTCTTTCCAAATGGCTGTTTCAAGAAAATAATTTCCAAAGTGAAATAAAACGTATCTTACAATGGCAGATACCAGAGTCTCTAGTACAAGCTACATGGCCCAAATTCAGTTCTCAAAAGTTGTGGTGAGCACAGTGACTATTGTTAATAATACTGAATTGTTCATATGAACTTTGTTAAGAGAGCAGATCTTGAATGTTCTCAGTATTCACACAAAGAGAATGATAACTTTGTAAAGTGATGGATGTGTTAATTAGCTTTATTGGGAGAATCATTTCCCAGTATATAGATACATAAGAACATTACACTGCATACCATAAATACATTCAACTTTCATTTCTCAATTATAATTCAATAAATGTGAGGAGAAAATCAACATTACTGATTCATTCCCCCCGTCTCTCTCTCTGTCTTTACAGTGGTGGAGTCTGAACCCAGGCCCTTGTGTATGGGAGATAAGCACTCTAACATTGACCTATATCCCTTCCCCTCACCTTCTCCCTTAACCACCCACACCCCAGCTTTCCAGGTTCTTTTTAGTAAGCTGCAATTTCTGGAACTCTGGCTATAACACTGGTTTCTGGAAGAAAAGGAAAGCCATAGGAAGAAGCTCAAAATCAGCTCTCAAAAGAGTGGATATTTTCCACTCAATGAGTAGTTATTTTTACTAGTCCTTTCATCAATTCTTCTAATTGGCTCCTCTCAGGCCACTTTTGCATAAATACTATGTTGCAATAGATCCAGCCATTCTCTCAGAATCCCTGCTGGCTCAACCTACTCATAGCCATTCCTTCCAAATGGCATTCTACATGAGCACTCACCTATGCAGCCAAGATCCCTTTGGCCAAATGCTAAACCTAAGACTATCAAAGCAGCATCATTCCATGCAGTAACAGCCTTAATTTTAGAGAAGACATAGTCTGGGGCCCAGGGCAAAGAGCTTGGAAAACACAGAATAAAGAATCATATCAGGGAAGAAATGCTGCTCTAGATATAAGCTCACTACCCATTAGATAGGTTCATATTTAATTAAGTGTGTTTGATAACTTTAGTGGGGTGTTAACTAGTTGAAAGGCCTTTGGGTGGACAGGAAAGGACAGATGTTGAACTTTTACCCTTCCACTTATTAGCTGTATGACCTTGGGTATGATATTCATGGGTTCTGTGTTTCAGTTTTCTCACTGGAAAAAGTAATAGGAAGATTTTAGCTGATAGAACTGTCATATATTTTAAATGATATATTTCAAACAAAGTTCTTAGAACCTTGTTTGACACAAGGTAAATACTCAGTATGTGATATTATTATTATGGAAATGTCATATTTGGACCCTGATAACCATTTCATTTCACCAGGGGTGTATTTATTATACTGAAAGATAGTTTACTACATAATGACTACCCATCTGTCTTGAGGACACTTCTAGTTTGATTATTCAGTCTCTGAGAATGTTAAAGTCCACCCCTATCACTCATTAATTGGGCATAGAACCACTCTAAAATGTACAGGGAATAAAGATTCCTTTGATTATGTCTTCCAACATGTTAAAGAACCTTTATTTATTGACTCCCAAACCTAGATCCACTAACAAAAATTCTCAGCAATATGTGCCTTTTCAGATTTGTCTATTTTAATCTTCAGAATAAGAAAAATCAATAGTTGACAATTTTTAATGGATTCACTTGAAAATGAAATAATTTAAAGAGAAAAATACAACATTACCATGAATGGAAGACAGAATTCATTTATGCATATTATTATATATTCAAAGAAATCCATAACCCTTCAAAATTTTAAAACTTTACCAGAAAAGAACGAGCTACAAAATCTCTTCATTTTATAGGTGAAAAGAACTGAATTATGGAGAAAAGACCACACACAAATAAGCCATGTCACTGAGTAAAAAATAAAACTAAAAGCCAAGGCTCTTAAAGACAAATTTAGTATTCTTTATACCATACTACCTATGGTTTGTGTAAAATTTTAATTATTCTCCCCACCACTCGACATATTCCTCCCTTTTATCTCAGGCAACCCTGGAAAAGAAGTGATTTCTAGAACTACAGACCAAAATTTTTCTTAGTCCCTGATTCTGCTTCCATAGCAGATAGGCAAACTGATGTACAGGAAAATAATTTGCTTTATCCCACACATATTACATAAAATTATATCTATGCCCATATCAAATATAAAGGAAATCATTGTACTTTTTTTTGCTTGCCAAAATTTTATTTCATATTAATCATTGTACTTTTTGCTTATCTTGACAGAGATAGTCATAACCCAAAGTTTACTGTCTTTCCTGCTGAATCACAGAGATCTACAAATCAAAGTTACAAAAAGGTCTTAGAGTTTATGTAATTGCAAATACCCTTTATTTAGTAAATTAAACTGAGGTTTCAAAGGGGCAAGCACTTGGGCAAGGTCATACAATAAATTCACGGTAGAGCAAGAAAAGTCACAGCTCAATATTTTTCTCCTTATTATATTTCAGTCCTTCCAAAGGCCTGGAAATATCACAGTTTATAATTTTATATTTGTGTTATTAGGTTAATTTGGTTAATTTCTTTGCTATATTGAAATGTCTCGAGGCTCAAACATGGCCTTCTGTATCTACATACAATATTTCCTATGGTCAACTCAATCCAGGCTCTTGGCTTTGTAAACCATCTTAATGATAACTCTTAATGTATACATCTATCCTGGCACTCTTCCCTGAACATCAGATTTGCATACACACCTAACCATTTGATACCTCGATGTGGATGTTTAATTAGCATCTCTAATTTAGCATGTTCAAAGTAGAAGCATTGTTTTACTCCCCAAACCTTATCTTTCCTGAGTTTTGCCTATCTCAATTAATGGCACCATCATTCTGCCAGTTGCACTCTAAAAACTGTAGAGTCTTTGATTCTCCTTTTCCCTTTCTGCCATATTCAGCTAATCATGAAATGTCAGTTCTATCACCCAAACATACTCTGTATCTGATCACTTCCATCTCTACTGCTAACAGGTTACTCATCTCTCACCTATAACAGAATCCTAATTGGTCTTCCTGGTTCCTCTACATTCCATTCTCTGTGGAGCATCCAGGATGATTTTTAAAAACACAAATCATAATGAGGACAACCACTCCATTCAAAATATCTTCAAAAAAAAAATAAAATACTTGGGAATCAACCTAACAAAAGAGGTGAAAGACTTATACAATGAAAACTACAGAACCCTAAAGAGAGAAATAGAAGAAGATCTTAGAAGATGGAAAAATATACCCTGTTCATGGATAGGCAGAACTAACATCATCAAAATGGCGATATTACCAAAAGTTCTCTATAGGTTTAATGCAATGCCAATCAAAATCCCAATGGCATTTCTTGTAGAAATAGAGAAAGCAATCATGAAATTCATATGGAAAAATAAAAGACCCAGAATAGCAAAAACAATGCTAAGCAAGAAGTGTGAATCAGGCGGTATAGCGATACCAGACTTCAAACTATACTACAGAGCAATAGTAACAAAAACAGCATGGTACTGGTACCAAAACAGGCGTGTGGACCAATGGTACAGAATAGAGGACACAGAAACCAATCCACAAAACTACAACTATCTTATATTTGATAAAGGGGCTAAAAGCATGCAATGGAGGAAGGATAGCATCTTCAACAAATGGTGCTGGGAAAACTGGAAATCCATATGCAACAAAATGAAACTGAATCCCTTTCTCTCGCCATGCACAAAAGTGAATTCAAAATGGATCAAGGAACTTGATATCAAATCAGAGACGCGCCGTCTGATAGAAGAAAAAGTTGGCTACGATCTACAGTCGGTGGGGTCGGGCTCCAAATTCCTCAATAGGACACCCATAGCACAAAAGTTAATAACTAGAATCAACAAATGGGACTTACTCAAACTAAGAAGTTTTTTCTCAGCAAAAGAAACAATAAGAGAGGTAAATAGGGAGCCTACATCCTGGGAACAAATCTTTACTCCTCACACTTCAGATAGAGCCCTAATATCCAGAGTATACAAAGAACTCAAAAAATTAGACAATAAGAGAACAAACAACCCAATCAACAAATGGGCCAAGGACCTGAACAGACACTTCACAGAGGAGGACATACAGTCAATCAACAAGTACATGAAAAAATGCTCAACATCTCTAGCTGTCAGAGAAATGCAAATCAAAACCACCCTAAGATACCATCTCACTCCAGTAAGATTGGCAGCCATTAGGAAGTCAAACAACAACAAGTGCTGGCGAGGATGTGGGGAAAAGGGTACACTTGTACATTGCTGGTGGGACTGCAGATTGGTGCAGCCAATTTGGAAAGCAGTATGGAGATTTCTTGGAAAGCTGGGAATGGAGCCACCATTTGACCCAGCTATTCCCCTTCTTGGTCTATTCCCTAAAGACCTAAAAAGAGCATGCTACAGGGACACTGCTACATCGATGTTCATAGCAGCACAGTTCACAATAGCAAGACTGTGGAACCAACCTAGATGCCCTTCAATAGACGAATGGATAAAAAAAATGTGGCATTTATACACAATGGAGTATTACTCTGCATTAAAAAATGACAAAATCATAGAATTTACAGGGAAATGGATGGCATTAGAGCAGATTATGCTAAGTGAAGCTAGCCAATCCCTAAAAAACAAATGCCAAATGTCTTCTTTGATATAAGGAAAGTAACTAAGAACAGAGTAGGGACGAAGAACAGGAGAAGAAGATTAACATTTAACAGGGATGAGAGGTGGGAGGGAAAGGGAGAGAGAAGGTAAATTGCACGGTAATGGAAGGAGACCCTCAGGGTTATACAGTGGAGGGGGTAGAGAGAGAGGAGGGGAGGGGAGGGGAGAGGTGGGGAGGGGGGAGGGTGGATGATGGGAAAGGCAGCGGAGCACAACAGACACTAGTATGGCAATTTGTAAATCAATGGATGTGTAACTGATGTGAATCTGCAATCTGTGTATGGGGTGAAGGTGGGAGTTCATAACCCACTAGAATCAAAGTGTGGAATATGATATGTCAAGAAATTTGTAATGTTTTGAACAACCCACAATAAAAAATTAAAAAAAAAAAAATAAATAAAAAAAAAAAAAATAAAAACACAAATCAGATTATATCATCCTCTTGCTTAATATTTTCCAGTAATTCCAATTATAATTAGAATAAAATTAAAACTTTTAACCGTGGCTTATAAAGTCCAAAGTGACTAACAAGATCTAACTCTCAAACTTTACTTCCTGGTAATATGTTCCTCATTCACTATGCTCAAGCCACATTGGCCTTTGGCTGTTTTCCAAATACCCCTTTCATTCCTACCCCATGGCTTTTGTGTTTGCTATTCCTTCTTGGAATGTACTCATCCCAGTTTTGCATAGCGATCATAGCTAAGGTATTGCCATTATTTTTAACCTTCCATCCTTGTGTGTGTGTGTGTGTGTGTGTGTTCTATAGCACTTACTAATGTATGAAAAATGTTTTTCATCTTTCTTTCCATGCACTAGACAAACTCTATAAGGGAAAAAGGATTTTTATTTGCTATATACCTAGCACTTATAACAGTGCCTATCACAGAGTAGACACAATAAATAATCCCTGAATAAATTAATCAGGAAAAAACAAAAGTTGCAGTGCCCCAAGAATACTCAAAGCCTGAAATTTATATCACTGGTGGGACATGAGATGACTTTGGTTGGTATACAGATGAATTTTTTTTTATTTAATGATCATGCATTTATACCAATATACACCACAAAATATTACTAGCATTTCTAATCTGTAAGTATATGATGTAGATATAGATATCACTGCTAAGAATAAAACTAAGTAAAAATACAGTAGAATTTATAAATAAAATCTTTAAGAAACTAAAAGTATAAGTGGTATATGGATCTCTTAAAAGTCATCAAGGTGGACTGGGGCTATAGCTCAGTGGCAGAGCACTTGCCTAGTGTGTGTAAGGCACTGGGTTTGATCCTTAGCACCACATAAAAATGAAACAAATAAAATAAAGGCATGATGTTCATCTACAACTACAATTTTTTTAAAAAAAGTAATCAAGGTGGTATATGTATCACTAAAGTCTTGAAAATGTTACTCAAAATCAAATTATATAGGTAAAAACTGATTATTGTCACAAGAGTTATAAAAAATACTAGGAAAAACTGAATAAGGGGTGAAAGATCTCTATGAGAAAAATTACAGAACATTGAAAAAAGAAATTGAAGAACCCCTTCTTGGACTATTCCCAAAAGACCTAAAAAGAGCATACTACAGGGATACAGCGTCATCAATGTTCATAGCAGCACAATTCACAATAGCTAGACTGTGGAACCAACCTAGATGCCCTTCAATAGATGAATGGATAAAAAATGTAGCATATATATATATATATATATATATACACAATGAAATATTACTCAGCACTAAAAAATAACAAAATCATGGCATTTGCAGGGAAATGGATGGCATTAGAGCAGATTATGCTAAGTGAAGTCAGCCAATCCCTAAAAAACAAATGCCAAATGTCTTCTTTGATATAAGGGGGGCAACTCAAAACAGAGCAGGGAGGAAGAGGATGAGAAGAAGATTACCATCAAACAGGGACGAGAGGTGGGAGGGAATGGGAGAGAGAAGGGGAATTGCACGGAAGATGGAAGGAGACCCACATTGTTATACAAAATTACATATAAGAGGATGTGAGGCGAAGGGGAGAAAAAAAATGAGAGAGAGAGAGAAATGAGTTAAGGTAGATGGGGTAGAGGGAGGGGAGGGGAGGGGGGGAGGGGGGATAGGAAGGGGATAGGAAGGGCAGCAGAATACAACAGACACTAGTATGGCAGTATGTATAAACGTGGCTGTATAACCAATGTGATCCTGCAATCTGTACATGTGGGAATAATAAGAATTCATACCCCACTTGAAACAAAAATATGATATATGATATGTCAAGATCAATGTAATGTTTTGAGCAACTAATAAATTTCTGATGTTAAAAAAAGGAAAAAAAAGATATTGAAGAAGACAGTAGCAGATGGAAAGAACTCCCATGTACATTTTTTTGGCAGAATTAGTATTGTTAAAATAGTCAACGTACCAAAAGGGATGTGCAGATTCAAAGAAAGCCCCACATTTTATTTATTCATTCATCTATTGAAGGGCACCTAGTTGGCTCCATAGCTTAGCTATTGTGAACTGAGCTGCTATAAACATTAATGTGGCTGTGTCACTGTAGTATGCTGTTTTATATCCTTTGGGTATATACTGAGGAGTGGGATAGCCGGGTCAAATGGTGGTTCCATTCCTAGTTTTTTTGAGGAATTTCCATACTGCTTTCTAGAGTGGTGGTACCAATTTGCAGTCCCACCAGCAATGTATGAATGTATCCTTTCTCCCATATCCTTATCAACATTTATTTTTATCTCACTCCAGTCAGAATGACAATTATCAAGAATGTCAGTTACTCTGACAGAGGATTAATATGTAGAATAAAGAAACAAATGAAAAAGCTCAATCCCCCCCCAAAAAAAATCATTCAACAAATGGGAAAATAGAAGAGTTACAAATGGCCAACAATTATGTGAAATTTTTTCTTCATATTTATCTATCAGGGAAATGCAAATCAAAACTACCCTGAGGCCACCTTGTGCAGAGCCTGAACTGAATCCTGCATGCCCCATCTCACATGGAGCCTGGATGGGAACCACCAGCCTGTGCTGAGCCAGGAACCATTGTGCCCATATGGTTAGGAATACTGCACTGGGGTTCCCTATCCACCAACGTGTGGCTGCACCCAAACCACCTCCATCTTGGAACACTGTAGCCACTGCCATAACCTTTCTGACTGTGGTAATCTCCACTGTGGGACAACAGACAGGGCCAAGAGGCAGCTGCCCATTGCAGCATCATATGCCACAGTGTGCCATCACCAAACAGGCCATCCAACACAAGAAACAGTTCAAAAAATTGACAAAATAAAAAGGTGGTTCTTTGAAAAAATAAATGTAATTGACAAACCCTTAGCCACCCTAACAAAGAGTGAGAAAACTCAAATTACTAAAATTTGTGATGGAAAAGGGAATATCAAGACAAGACACTTTTGAAATACAGAAGACAATTAGAAACTATTCTGAAAATTTATACTCCAGTAAAATAGAAAACCTTGAAGACACCAACAAATTTCTAGAGGCATATAATCTACCCAAACTGAACTAGGAGTACATACACAATTTAAACAGATCAATTTCAAGCAAGGAAGTAGAAGACGCCATCAAAAGCCTACCAACAAAGAAAAGTTCAGGACCAGGTGGATTCAGAGCTGAGTTCTACAAGACCTTCAAAGAAGAACTAATACAAATACTCCTCAAATTATTCCATGAAATAGAAAATGAGGTAACCCTTCTAAACTCATTCTATGAGGCTAGTATCACCCTGATACCAAAACCCAGACAGAGACTCATCAAGGAAAGAAAATTTCAGATCGATATCTGTGATGAACATAGATGCAAAAATTCTCAATAAAGTTCTGGCAAATCACAATACAAAAACAAATTTAAAAATAGTGCACCATGATCAAGTGGGGCTCATCCCAGGGATGCAAGGTTAGTTCAACATACAGAAATCAATAAACGTAATTCATCACATCAATGCACTCAAAGATAAGAATCACAATTATATCAATTGATGCAGAGAAAGCATTTGACAAAATACAGCACCATTTCATGTTCAAAACACTAGAAAAACTAGGGATATTAGGAACATACCTCAACATTGTAAAAGCTATCTATGCTAAACCCCAGGCCAACATCATTCTAAGTGGGGAAACATTGGAAGCATTCCCTCTAAAAACTGGAACAAGGCAGGGATGTCCTCTTTCACCACTTCTATTCAACATGGTTCTTGAAATTCTAAAGCCAGAGCAATTAGACAGATGAAAGAAATTAAATGGATATAATTAAGAAAAGAAGAACTCAAAAGTATCATTATTTGCCAATGACATGATTCTATACTTACAGGATCCAAAAAATTCCACCAGAAAAACTTTAGAATTAATAAATGAATTCAGCAAAGTAGCAGAATACAAAATCAATACCCATAAATCAAATGCATTTCTATACATCAGGGATGTATACTTTCAGGGATATGAAAGAGAAATTAGGAAAACTACCCCATTCACAATAGCCTCAAAAAAATAAAATACTTGGGAATCAACTTAACAAAAGCAGTGAAAGACTTCTACAATGAAAATTACAGAACACTAAAGAAAGACATTGAAGAAGACCTTAAAAGATGGAAAGATCTCCCTCGCTCCTGAATACGCAGAATTAATATTATCAAAATGGCCATACTACCCAAAGCAATATACAGATTCAATGAAATTCCAATTAAAATTCCAAGACCATTCCTTGTAGATATAGAAAAAAAAGCAATCATAAAATTCATTGGAAAACTAAGAGACCTAGAATAGCCAAAGCAATACTTAGCAAGAAGAGTGAAACAGGAGGCATTAGAATACCAGGTCTTAAACTATACTACAAAACTACACTAACAAAACAGCATGGTTTTGGCACCAAAATAGACATATAGACCAATGGTATAGAATATAAAACACAGAGACAAAGACCCACATAAATACAGTAATCTCACACTAGAAAAAGGTGCCAAAAACACACCTGGAGAAAAGATAGCCTCTTCAACAAATGGTGCTGGGAATACTGGAAATCCATATATAGCAAAATAAAACTAAACCCCTATCTCTTACCATGCAGAAAACTCAAAGTGGATCAAGGACCCAGGAATTAGACCAGAGACCCTATGCCTAATAGAAATCCACTTGAATCAAATGTATGAAATATGATATGTCAAGAACTATGTAATGTTTTGAACAACCAATAATAAAAATTTTTTTTAAAAAAAGAATGATTTATAAAAAAAAATGTAGGCTCAAATCTTTATCATGTCACATTAGGCCCCTCCTTCCTTAACAAGACGTCTAAAGTGCAAGAAATAAAATCAAGAATCAATAAATGAAATGGATTCAAACTAAAAAGCTTCTTCTCAGCAAAAGAAAAAATGAATGAAGTGAACAGAGAACCTACATTTTGGGAACAAATTTTTGCCATGTGCATGTCAGATAGATCACTAATCTCCAGGATATATAAAGAACTCAAAAAACTTAACACCAAAAACAAACAACCCAATGAATAAATGGGCTAAGGAGCTGAACAGACACTTCTCAGAAGAAGATATACAATCAATCAACAAATATATGAAAAACTGTTCATCGTCTCTAGCAATTAGAGAAATGCAAATCAACACTACTCTAAGATATCATCTCACTCCAGCCAAAATGGCAGTTATCAAGAATACAAACAACAATAAGTGTGGGTGAGGATGTGGGGGAAAAGGCACACTCATATATTGCTGGTGGGACTGCAAATTGGTGAAGCCAATCTGGAAAGCAGTATGGAGATTCCTTAGAAAACTGGGAATGGAACCACCATTGGATCCAGCTATCCTACTCCCTGTTCTATATACAAAGGACTTAAAAACAGCATACTACAGTGACACATAAATGTTTATAGCAGCATAACTCATGATAGTCAAACTGTGGAACCAACCTAGATGCCTGTCAATAGATGAATGGATAAAGAAACTATGACATATATACACAATGGAGTATTACTCAGCAAGAAAGGAGAATAAAATTATGTCATTTGCAGGTAAATGGATGGAGTTAGACATGCTAAGCTAAGTAAACCAATCCCCCCAAACCAAAGGCTGAATGTTTTATCTGATGAAGTAGATGCTAATTCCTAATGGGAGGGGGGAATGGGATGAGTGTAGGAACTTTGAATGGGGCAAGGGGGTGTGAGGATAGGAAAGATGGTGGAATGAAATGGACATCATTACCCTAGGTACATGTATGATTGCATGAATGGTGTGACCCTACTTTGGGTACAACCAGAGAAGTCAAAAATTGTGCTGTATTTGTGTACAAAGAATCAAAGAGCATTCTGCTGTCATGTATACTGATTAGAATAAATAAATAAATTTTAAAAAACTACACTCTGAGATTCCATTTCACCTAATTCAGAATGGCAATCATCAAGAACACACATACTGATAAACCTTGGTGAGTAGGTGGGGAAAAAGAATTCTTATATAATATTGGTGGGAACATAAATCAGTATAGTCACTATGGAAATCATAATGGAGGTCCCTCAAATAACTAGAAATAAAACTACCATAAGATCCAGCTATATCAACTCCTCAGTATTTTTCTGAAATAAACTCAGCATTCATTAGAGAAACATATATACTTATGTTTATCATAACATGATTCATATATACATTGTTTGGAGAATGTCACCAACACACACTCAACTGCCAATCCTGCCTAGTTATCGCCCTGTTGTTCACCAAAAGATGAGTAGATGAAGAAAATGTGGTATTTATACACAATGCAATATTATTCAGTTATATGCATCAAGAAAATTATGCAATTTATGGGAAAATGAATGGAATTGGATATCATGTTAAGTGAAGTAAGCCATACTCAGAAACATAAGTATCATGTTTTCTCTCATATGTGGATGCTGTGTGTTTGTGTCAGGGGAAGAATACCATAAATATAGCAGAGAGTCAATAGATGCTGTGAATTTAGAAGAGTAAAAGAATGGGATTTTGGAAGGGGAAGTGAGGATAAGGGGAAGATTTGAGGAATGAAACTGATCCAATTATGTTATAGGAATGTAAGAATATGCCACAATGATACCCACTATTCTGTCAAATTAATATGCATCAATAAAAGATTCTGATTTCTGTTTCTTTGGAAATATACAGTAGTGGGATTGCTGGATTCTATTTCTGATTTTTTCAGGAAACTCCACATGGCTTTCAATAATGGCAATGTGATCAGCACTTGTTACCTTTAGTTTTCTGGTAATGATCATGCTTTCCATTTTAAGTGATCTCTCATTATGGTTTTGATTTGTGTTTACCTGATGATTTGTGATTTGGGGCATTTTCTCAGTTTAGTCCAAATTCTTTTTGGAATACATCAAAGCAATGGACAGGAGATCATTTTACACATTCTAGAAAACTATTCTTATGGCATTGTATCATAGTTTAATTGTCATTTTTCTTTTACAATGGTATATAAAATAACAGTTCATCTTAATAATGTATGCTAACTTAGATTTAAGGAAATAGAGTAGTAACTCCTCATGAGGTTTTTGTGGAAATATGAGTTCATGCCCATTAGCTCTGTGCCTAGCGTGTATAAGAATTAAATAAGCATTAGCTAATATTTTTCAAAGGTACCACTTTTAACTGCTTGCAAAATACTAGACGTTTACATAAACTAAAATAATTCATATTATTATATCTACTTGATACATGAGAAAACCCTACCATACAGAGATTAAATTACTTTTTAAAGTCATAGTTAGTAAATGGATAAGAAGCATTTGAACACAGGTACAATTTCTCATACTCTAAAACACATGTTTTTCCCTTTTTACTAGGCCTCTTTTACATAAACCTGTATTGGTTTGAGAATGAAAACAGTTTCTAAGGGGAAGCCAGTTGGAACCATTGTACTTCAAGTACATATTGACTGTCTAACAATGTCCTTGCAGATAATTTGCACAGAGGGTAACAGGATGTGAGCTTGACAAATCACATTGGAGCTCAGGAGCAAGTTGAGAAATGGATTTGCATGCATAAAATAAATATTACTAACCTGTTTGATAGTGTGAATGAAATCACCAGTATGGGGTTTCAAAATAGCTTCATCAAAGCCTTCTTTTGTCTCCAGACCTAGAGAGTGGAGGCCACAGCATTTACTATGATCTAGGTACAGGTTTTCAATCTATCTTTTCCTTTTTCTCATTTATTAAATATTTATTCAGGAACCAGTATGTATTTCGCATTGTTCTAGGGGCTAGAGATACAACAGAAAACAAATTGTCTCTCCATGGAAGTTAATATACTAGTGAAGTTATGCAAACTAAAAAATGATAAAATACAGGTTGCTGCTAAATTCTAAAAACAAATAGAAAGGGGAATGGGGAGAGGATGGGATTTTAGATAGGAGAGCCAACTCAAAGAATTTAATTCCCCTCATGTGAGTTTTTGTTTGGAGAATGTCACCAACACACACTCAAATGCCAATCCTAAGACAAAGGTTGATTTTTTGATGTAGCTATTGTTCTATATCTGTAATAAGTTTCCAATGCATTTAATTATTTCCTTTCCACTGCTATGACATTAGGTTAACCTAAAATTATCTCTCAGCAAAGTAATTATGAAGACCTCCAACAGGTCTCCCTCCAGTCTTTTTAAAAAAATGTCTTTATTAGTGGATAATACTTATACATAATCATGGGGTTCATTTTGACATATCCATACTTGCATATAATTTGTTCCATTTCAATCCCTGGTACTTTCTCTTTCCCTCCCCATCTCCCTCCCCCTGATCCCCTTCCTCTATCCTATTGGTCTTTATTTTACTTAGTTAATTTTAAGTGGTACATTATGAATATATATAAAAGTGGAATTCATTGTGACATATTCAAACATGCACATATAATCAATTGGTCAATTTCATTTTGCAATTTCTTCCCTTTCCCATCCTTCCTCCTTCCTCCACAAATCACACTCTCTACTTCAATACTTTCCCTTCTATTTTCATTGAATATTCCCCCTTTTATAAAAAATTGCTTATTTTTCTCTAACTTCCACATATGGGAAAAACAATCTGACCCTTGACGTTCTGAGTCTGGCTTATTTCACTTAGCATGATGTTCTCCAGTTACATCCATTTACCAGAAAATGACATAATTTCATTTTTCTTTGTGGATGAGAAAAAACTCAATTGTGTATATCTATCACATTTTCCTTTTCCATTCATCTTTTGATGAGCACCTGGGGTTGGTTTCATAATATGACTATTGTGAATTACACTGCTATAAGCATTGGTATGCATGTATCACTATAGTATGCATATTTTAATTATTTTGGGTAAATATCAAGAAATGGGGAAGCTGGGTCATATGGTGGTTACATTGCTTGTCTTTTTAAAAAAATTTTTTTAGTTGTCAATGGACCTTTATTTTATTATTGATGTGTGCTGCTGAGAATTGAACCCAGTGCCTCACTGTCTTTTTTTTTTAAATGTCTTTATTAGTGGATAATATTTTGCTCTAATTCAGTCCCCTTTACTACCCCTTCCCATCCCCTCCTCTATCTCCCTGTTTCTTTCCCTCTACTCAACAGTTTCTCTGCTATTTATTTATATTTTTTTCAATATCAGTATCTTGCGGATATACATGATGATGAGATTCATTGTGGTATATTCATATACATACACAGGAAAGGTAGGTCAGATTTATTCCCTTATCCAATCACTCTTCCCTCCCCTCAATCCATTTCCTTTACTCAACTGATTTTTCTTTTATGTTGATGGAATCCCCCCCCCCTTTGCTTTTTTTTCCCACTTATTTTGGACTAGCTTCCACATATCAGTGAAAACATTTGACTTTTGGGGACGTGCTTATTTCACTGAACACAATAGTCTCCAGTTGCATTAATTTACTGGCTAATGCCACAATTTCATTGTTATTTCTGGCTGAGTAATATTCCATTGTGTATATATACCACATTTTCTTTATCCATTCATCTGTTAAAGGGTGCCTATTATGGTTTCATATATTGGCTATTGTGAATTGTGTTGCTATAAATATTGATGTGCCTGTATGCCTATAGTATGCTGACTTTAGATCTTTTGGACATATGGTGATTCTATGTCTAGTTTTTTGAGAACTCTCGATATTGCTTTCCAGAGTGGTTTCACCAATGATGTATTAGTGTACCCTTTCCAGCAAATCCTCTCCTATGCTTATTAGTATTTGTATTCTTGATAACTATCATTCTGATTGGAATGATGTGAAATCTCAATATAGTTTTGATTTTCCCTGATTGCTAGAGATATTGAAAATTTTTCATATATTTGTTGGCCATTTATATTTCTTCTTTTGAGAAGTGCCTGTTTAGTTCTCTTGCCTACTTATTTTTGGGTTATTTGTGGGGGGCTGGTGTTAAGTTTTTTTTGGTTCTTTATATATTCTGGACATTAATGCCTTATCCCAGGAACAGGTACAAAATATCTTCTCCCATTCTGTAGGCCTTTCTCTTCACAATCTTAATAATTTCCTTTGCAGCACAGAAGCTTTTTAAACTGATGCCATCCTACTTATTGTTTTGTTTCATTTCTTGCATGTTAAAAGTGTTATTAAGAAAAACAGTACCTGTGCCAACATGTTGGCATGTTGGGACTACATATTCTTCTACCAGTTGCAGAGTTTCTGGTCTAATTCTGAGGTCTTTGTTCCACTTTGATTTAGCTTTTATGCATAGTGAGAGATAGGGATCTAGTTTCATTCTTCTACATATGGCTATCCAGTTTTCCCAGCACCATTTGTTAAAAAGTCTATCTTTTCTCCAACAAATGTTTTTGGCACCTTTGTCTATTTTTATTTGGATTTGTCTGTTTGTCTTGTATTCTGGTCCATTGGTTCATATCTGTTTTGGTGCCAATAACATGCTGTTTTTATTACAATAGCTCTGTAATATAATTTGAGGTCTGGTATTGTGATGTCTCCAGCATTTCTCTTTTTGCTCGAGATTGCCTCACATAGGTTTCTATTCACTATTTGGTTTTAAACTGCATGATCTGCTTCAAGGACACTGCTGTTTCTGTCATGTTTTATTTTTTCCTGTGTTTTTTTTTTTTGCCAGTTGTTTTAAAGGGGGGGTTGTGCTTTTCCTTTCCCTCTTTCTCTTGCTCCTGGCCTCTTTTCCACCCAGGTCTGGGTTTGGGGTTAGGAAACTGCTTTGTTTTCTACTCTGGTAACCAATCTTCAAGTCTTTCCCGGTCTCAGATTTTGTAGTAATGGGTCTTAGAACATTTTTTTTTGTCACCCACCTCTCAGATAACTTTTTCCTTTACTGCCTTCTTTTGGAATTATGGGAGATCAGGAATTTCTCCCTAGCTCCATTCTACCACCAATTCACATTGATATTCCACATCATATTGCTACTTGTATAAGGCAGTGTAATAGTGTTTAGACACCAAGGTTATTCATAAGGTAAATCTGCTTTAACTGTACTATCTGTTACTTAAGGCAAATTTATGTTATAAAATAAAAACTTGTATTGTGCCAGGATTACAAAAATAAATACTTTAATAGAGATATGAGAACAAAAAAAAATGTCTGATAAGATTTCATCTCACTCCTGTCAGAATGGCAATCATCAAGAATGCAGGCAACAATAAATGTTGGAGAGAATGTGGTGAAAAAGGTACACTCATACATTGCTGGTGGGACTGCAAATTAGTGCAACCACTATGGAAAGCAATATGGAGATCCCTTAGAAAACTTTGAATGGAACCATCATTTGACACAGCTATCGCCCTCCTTGGTTTATACCCAAAGGACTTAAAATCAGCATACTATAGTGATGCAGCCACATCAATGTTTATAGCAGCTCAATTCACAATAATTAGACTATGGAACCAACCTAGGTGTCCCTCAATAGATGAGTGGATAAAGAAAATGTGGTATATATATATATTCAATGGAATATTACTCCACTTTAAAGAACAGTAAAATTATGGCATTTGCCAGTAAATGGTTGGAATTGGAGAATATCATGCTAAACGAAATAAGCCAATCCCACAAAACCAAAGGCCAAATGTTTTGTCTAATATGCAGATGCTAATTCATAATAAGGCAGGGGGGCACTAGGGAAGAAAAGCATTACTTTGGATTAGGTAGAGGAAAGTGAAGGGAGGGGAGGGGAGGGGAGGGGAGGGAAGGGGAGGGGATGTGGGGATAGGAAAGATAGTAGAATTAAACAGACATTATTACTGTATGTATATATGTGACTACATGACCAATATGATTCTGCAACATGTACTCTCTGAAAAATGAGAATTTATATCCCATCTATGTATAATATATCAAAGTGCATAAATGCATTCTACTGTCATGTATAACTAATTAAAACAAATTAAAAATTTTTGAAAAAAGAATTCAAAGCAGTGATCTTAAGGAAGCTCTATGAGATAAAAGGAATTATAAACAATTGAAAAAAGTCAGAAAAACAATTCATAATCTGCCTGAGAAATTCAACAAGGACATAGATACCACAAGTTAAACAGAAATAATTAAGTGGAAGACTTCACTGATTTGAAAAATTACAATCAACAGCAAACTAGATCAAATAGGAGAAATAATTTCTGAAATTGAAGACAGGTCTTTTGTAATAACAGAGAGGAAAAAAGGTAAAGAAAAATATTCATGTCCTACAATTAAGTGAACAGATATTTGCATTATGAGAGTTATAGAGGGAGAAGAGATGGAGGGAAGGCACAGAAAGCATATTTATTAACATACTGGTTGAAAATATCTGACATCTTGGGAAAGATATGGACATCAAGATCATCGAAGCATAAAGCACCCCAGTCAAATTCAACCCAGAGAAGTCTTCTCCAAAGCACATTATAATTAAGCCATCAAAAGTCAAAGACAAAGAGAGAATTATAAAAGCAGCAAAAGAGTTAAGTCGTATAAAAGGGAATCCCTATTTGACTGTCAGTAGCACAAACATTGTAGGCTGGGGGAGAATGGACTGTGATATTTCAAGTGCCAAAGGAAAAAAAAAAAAAAACTACCGCTCTATAAAGAAGTATGGAGAGTCCTCAAAAATTAGAAATGGAACCACCATGTAACTTCACTATCTACTCCTTAGAATTTATCCAAAGAACTAAAACCAGCATACTATTGTGATACAGGCATACCAATGTTTTTGGCAGCATAATCCACAATAACCAAGTTATGGGACTAGCCTAGGGTCCATCAATAGATAAGTGGAGAAAGAATATATATATATATATATATATATATATATATATATATATACACACACACACACACACACACACACGCACAATGGAATATTATGTCATTTGCTGATAAATAGATGGAACTGGACAGCATTATGCTAAGTGAAATAAGTCAGACTCAGCAAGTCAAGGGTTGAATGTTTTCTCTCACTTGTAAAAGCTATAAAGAGAAAAGAAATAACAAAGGGAGATCTTATAAAGATAGAAGAAAGATGAGTAGAGTAGAAGGGTATGAAGGGGTAGTAAGAAGGGGAGAGAAAGGGAAAGAACTGGGGAATGAAATTGACCAAATTATGCTATATGAGTGTATTAATATATCATAATGCATTACAATTTCATATGTAATATAATGCACCAAATAAATGAGAAAACATATAAATAAATAAATAAATAGAAGGAAGACCAATAGAGTAGAGGAAAGGAATCATAGGGAGATAGAGATAAAGATGAAGTACAAGAGACTAAAATGGAAAAAAAAATATGCATTTATGAATATGTCAAAATGAGCCCCACTATTATGTATAATTATAATGCACTAATTTTTCAAAACTAACAATAATATCATACCCAACAAAGATATTCCTCAAGACTTAAAAGGGAAAAAAGTCTTCCTCAGGCAAGCAAAAGCTCAGGGCATTAATCATCAAGAGACTGGACTTACAGAAGATGCTTAAGAGAATACTTCAACCAAAAGAAAAAAGGATAACAGTTCCATATCATGGAAATTTTTAATCAGAAGCAATAGAGTAACTACAAAGAACAAAATTACAGCAGGTACAGAAAAGAGAAAGAGAAAGGAATTAAAGTTTATCATTACAGAAAAACCACCAAAACAGAGAGGCAAAAAAGAATAGGGGAAGAAAGGAATAAAAAATGTACAAAATAACCAGAAAACAGTTAGCAAAATGGAAGAATTAAGTCTTTATCTATCCATAATAACCTTGAATATACATGGATCAATACCTCCATTTGACAGATGTAGAGTGGCTAAATAGGAGAAAATATATTCTGCTTATAAGAGATTCATTTCACCTTTGAAGCATACACATAGACCCAAAGCAAAGGAATGTAAAATTATATTTTATGCAAATGGAAAATAAAATATAGCTGGAATAGCTATATTTCCCTGTGATCAAAATAATTGAAAACCTGTGAAAAGAGAAAAAAAAAGATTATTTTATAATAGTAAAGGGGTCAACAAGGTTAAAGATATAAATATTGTAAACATATATTTATCCTACAATAGAATACTCAAATATGTCATACAAATATTATAAGATCTAAAGGGAGAGACGGACTTCAGTAAAATAATAGGAGGGGCTATGCCAGACCACTTTCAGTAATAGAAAAACAATACAGACATAAAATCAACAAAGAAACATCAGATTTGAACTGCACTGTTTATAAAATAGACCTAACAGACATTTATAGAAAATTTCACCCAACGTCTGCAGAATGTACATTCTTCTCAACAGCACATGGAACATACTCTAGGCCAGTTCATATATTAGAAAACAAAAGTCTTGGGCTAGGGTTGTATCTCAGTGGTAGAGTGCTCGCCTCACATGTGGAAGACACTAGGTTTGATCCTCAGCACCACATAAAAATAAAATAAAGATATTGTGTCCATCTACAACTAAAAAATATTTTGAAAAGAAAAAAACAAAAATCTTAAAAAATTTAAGAAAACTTCAATAATTTCAAGTATCATCACTGGGCACAATGGCATAAAACTAGACATCAATAATAGGATGATTTGCATTACTCCAATTGTTAAGGATGTTGGATATTTTTTCATATATTTGTTGTACATTTGTACTCTGTTGAGAAGTATCTGCTTAATTCATTTGCACATTTATTGATTGGAATTATTTGAGGGTTTGTTGGTAAGTTTCTGAGTTCTTTATGTTCTGAATATTAATCCTCTGTCAGAAGAGTAGCTGACAAATGTTTTCTTCCATTCTATAGAGAAGAATGAAATAATGGCATTTACAGAAAAAATAGACAAAACATTAATACATAATGTCAAGTAAAATAAGCCAAACTCTGAAAGCCAACTATTGTATGTTTTCTTTAATGTGTGGAAACTAGAGATGAAAGAAGAAAATAAAGGTGAGGGAGGAATCTCATGAAAATAGAAGGAAGACCAGTAGAGTAGAGAAAAGGGGCCAGGGAGAAGAAGGAGGGAAGGAAAAAGGAAAGTACTGTAGAATAATATTTGCAAAACTGTATTGTTATATTGTGTGCATATATATTTTACAATGAATCCCTCTAGTATGTATAATCATAATGCAGCACTACAAATAGGGGGCAAATAATAGGAGGAACTTTGGAATCTTTAAAATTTTTGGAAATTATATAATATGCTCCTGAACAACTAAGGGGTCAAAGAAGAAAGTAAAAGGGAAATTTAAAAATTTCTTGAGATAAATAAAAATGGAAGCACAACATAATAAAATCAATGGGGTACAGCAAAAGCAGTACTAATAGGAAAGGTCTAATAAATTCCTAAATCAAAAAGGAAAAAAGATCTCAAATAAACAACCTAACATTATACTTCAAGGAGGCAGAAAAAAAATAGAACAATCTAAATATAAAACTAATGGAATAAAATAAAAATGTTAGAGAAGAAATAAAAAAATTGTCTAAAAATACAAAAGATAAATGAGAAAGAGTTGTTGTTTATATAAACAAATGAGAAACTGAGTTTTTTTTTTTAGATAAACAAAATTAACAAACCTTTAGCTAGTCTAAGAAAAAAATGAGAGAAGAGGGGCTGGGGTTGTAGCTCAGTGGTTGAGCACTTGCCTTGCATGTGTGAGGCACTGGGTTCCATCCTCAGTACCACATGAAAAAATAAATAAATAAAATAAAGATATTGTGTCCATCTACAACTAAAAAATACTAAAAAAATGAGAGCAGACTCAAATAAAGATAAAATATATCTTTCACATTTCTGATATTAGATAACCTGGGTGAAATGGATATGTTTTGGGACATATACTAAAATGGAAGTATGAAGAACTAGAATATGTGAACAGACCAATAATAAGCAACAATATTGTGTCATTTAGAAAGTCTCCCATAAAGGGCTATGATTGTGGCTCAGCAGCAGAGTGCTCGCCTAGCACATGCGAGGCCCTGGGTTCAATCCTCAGCACCACATAAAAATAAATACATAGAATAAAGGTATTGTGTCCAACTAAAACTAAAAAATAAATATTAAAAAAATTTTAAAAAAGAAAGTCTCCCATGAAATAAAAACTCAGGACCTGATGAATTCACTGCTGACTTCTACTAAATATTTATAGAAGAACTAATACCAATTCTTCTGAAACTCTTCAGAAAAAAAAAAAAATCAAAGAGGAAGGATTTTTTTCAAATTTATTCTACTAGGCTGGCATTACCTTGGTACTGAAACTAGACAACGACACAACTAAAATTCAAACTACAGGCCAATATCCTGATAAGCACAAATGTAAAATTCTCAATAAAATACCACCAAACAAAATTCAATAGATCATTTAAAAATTATTCATTATGACCAAGTGAGTCTCATCCTAGGGATGCAAGCAAGGATGGTTTAACATACACAAGTCAATTAACGTGATGCATATGAAGGGGAAAAATCATATGATCATCTCAGTAGATGCAGATAAATCATTTGACAAAATATAATGTCCCTTCATGATATAAATATGAGCAAATTAGTTACAGAAGGAATGTACCACAATACAATAAAGGCCTTAAATGACAAATGTACATATACTGAAATGGGAAAAGTTGAAGGCCTTCCCTTTAAGAAAAGGATGCCTTCTCTCATCACTTCTATTCAACAGAATATTGGAAGTACTAGCCAGAAGAAGTAGGCAAAAAAAGAAATAAAAGGCATTCAAACTGGAAACAAAGAAGTTAAATTTTAGCCAGGTGGTGGTGCATACCTGTAATCCCAGCAGCTCTGGAGGCTGAGGCATGAGAATTGCCAGTTCAAAGGCAGCCCCAGCAATTTAGTGAAGCCTTAAGCAAAGAAGTTAAATTTTCCTATTTGCTGAAAACATGATTTTATGTGTGTGTGTGTGTACACACACACACATATATACATACATGTGTATATACATGTGAGTATATATTTGTGTATGTGTGTGTATATTCCAAAGACTCCACTAAAAAACTGTTTAAATTAATAAATTAATTGTTTTAGGGTATAAAATCAACATACAAAGAACAGTAGCATTTCAACATGCTAGCAGTGAAATTCCTGAAATAGAAATCAAGAAAACAATCCCAGGGCCTGGGGTTGTGGCTCAGTGGTAGAGCACTTACCTAGCAGGTGTGAGGCACTGGGTTCAACTTTCAGCACTGCATATAAATAAATAAATAAAAGTTCCATCAACAACTAAAACAGAAAGAAAATAATCCCATTTCCAATAACTACAAAACTAAAATACTAAGAAAAAAATAAAATTCATGTTTATATGTTTATGTCAATGAACATAAAAAAGTCCTGCAAAGACACAAACCAAACTATTAAGAATGGTATACTAAGAGAGAAGAGTAGAATGAAGACAAAAGTAAAGGTCAGTTTTATTCTACTTCATTTAGTTATATATTTTTAATCATCTTATAATGAGTACATATTTTGTAATTTAAGAAATAAACATTGCGTTACACAAACTGAATTTGAGGTGAGTAGGATATGTAGAAGTCTACATGGAATATAATAATTTGATCTCTCATGTATGTCTGTGTTCTTATTTGTACCAAAGAGGCTAAAATCTACAGGGATTAAATTCTTATTACACTTATTTGTTATCCTGATACACTGTGTCTTCCAGGACTGACCTCCACCTGGAATACATAAAAGTCCTTCCTCAAGCCAATTCTAGAACCAGTAGAAAACAGTAAATAATTAAGATCAGAGCTAAAACAATAAAATTGAGAATTAAAAACAACAATAAAAAGGGCCACTGCAACCAAGAATTGGTCTTTGAAAATATAAACAAGATTGATAAATCCTTAATCAAACTAACCAAAATAAAGAGAAAGAAAACAAATCAAAAACATGAGATGGGCCAGGTGCACTGGTGCATGCCTGTAATCCCAGTGGTTTGGGAGGCTGAGGCAGGAGTTTAAAGCCAACCTCAGCAAAGTGAGGTGCTAAGCAACTAAGTGAGACCCTGCCTCTAAATGAAATACAAAATAGGGCTGGGGATGTGGCTTAGGGTCAAGTGCCCCTGAGTTCCATCCCTGGTTAACCCCCTCACCCCAAGAAAAATATGAGATGAAAAAGGATATATCACTACAGACATTTAATGCCTGGATCATTAGTAGAGGATCATTAGCAACTTTTGAAAACATATTCCAAAAATGTGAAAAATCTAGAAGATATTAACAAATTTCTAGTCATATTTCTAAGTCATACATGACTTACCCAGATTTAACAAATGGAACATATAAAACATAAATAGACCAATATTAAGAAATGAGACTGACTGAATGAGTGATAAAAAAGGCTCCCAAAAAAGTAAAGCCCAGGACTAGAGAGATTCTCAGTTGAGTTTTACCCTAACCTTTAAAGAACTAATGCCAATCATCCTGAACCTATTCCATGAAATAGAAAGGGAGGGAGCACTGCAAAATTAGTTCTATGAAGCCAGAATCACCCAGGTAGCAAAACCAGAGAAAGACACATAAAGGAAAGAAAACTACACACACATACCCCTGATGAACATAGATACAGGTATTCTTAATATTAACAAACCACATTCAAAAACCCATTAAGAAGATGATACATCATGATAAAGTTGGTTTCATTCCAGGAATGAAAGATTGCTTCAAATTATACAAATCAATAAATGCAATTCATCACACGAATACAATTAAGGACAAAAATTACATGATTATCTCAACAGATGTAGAGAAAGAATTTGACAAAATCCAGCACCCATTCATGTTAAAAAAAACATCAAAAAAATTAGGGACAGAAAGAACATACCTCAATATCATAAAGGCTATAAATGTCAAACACAAAGCCATCATTATACTTTAGAGAAAAACTGAAAGCATATCCTCTATAGTCAGGAATAAGACAAAGATATCCACTCTCCCCACTCCCATTCAACAGAGTTCTTGAAACTGTAGACAGACTTAAAATCAACCTACTACAGTGACACAGCCACATGAATGTTTATAGCAGCTCAATTCACAATAGCTAAACTATGGAACCAACCTAGATGCCCTTCAACAGATGAATGGATAAATAAAATGTGTACATACACACAATGGAATATTACTTAGGCTTAAAGAAGAATGAAATGATTGCATCTGCAGGTAAATGGATAGAACTATCATGCTAAGTGAAAAAACCCAATCCCCCCAAAAAACCAAAGGCCAAATGCTTTCTCTGATAAGCAGATGCTGATCCATGGAGGGGTGGGTAGGGAAAAATGAAGGTACTTTGGATTATGTAGAGGGGAGTGAGGGGAGGGGTGGGGCAGTGAGGATGGGAAGGAGGGTAGAATGAGACAGACATTATTACCCTATAAACATGTATGATTACACTATTAGTGTGACTCTGCACCATGTACAGCCAGAGGAATGAGAAATTGTGTTCCATTTGTGTACAATGTGTGAAAAAGAATTCTACTGTCATGTATAACTAATTAGAACAAATTAATATTTTTTTTTTAATTTTTTATTGTGGGTTGTTCAAAACATTACAAATTTCTTGACATATCATATTCCACACTTTGATTCTAGTGGGTTATGAACTCCCACCTTCACCCCATACACAGATTGCAGATTCACATCAGTTACACATCCATTGATTTACAAATTGCCATACTAGTGTCTGTTGTGCTCCGCTGCCTTTCCCATCATCCACCCTCCCCCCTCCCCACCTCTCCCCTCCCCTCCCCTCCTCTCTCTCTACCCCCTCCACTGTATAACCCTGAGGGTCTCCTTCCATTACCGTGCAATTTACCTTCTCTCTCCCTTTCCCTCCCACCTCTCATCCCTGTTAAATGTTAATCTTCTTCTCCTGTTCTTTGTCCCTACTCTGTTCTTAGTTACTTTCCTTATATCAAAGAAGACATTTGGCATTTGTTTTTTAGGGATTGGCTAGCTTCACTTAGCATAATCTGCTCTAATGCCATCCATTTCCCTGTAAATTCTATGATTTTGTCATTTTTTAATGCAGAGTAATACTCCATTGTGTATAAATGCCACATTTTTTTTATCCATTCGTCTATTGAAGGGCATCTAGGTTGGTTCCACAGTCTTGCTATTGTGAACTGTGCTGCTATGAACATCGATGTAGCAGTGTCCCTGTAGCATGCTCTTTTTAGGTCTTTAGGGAATAGACCAAGAAGGGGAATAGCTGGGTCAAATGGTGGCTCCATTCCCAGCTTTCCAAGAAATCTCCATACTGCTTTCCAAATTGGCTGCACCAATCTGCAGTCCCACCAGCAATGTACAAGTGTACCCTTTTCCCCACATCCTCGCCAGCACTTGTTGTTGTTTGACTTCATAATGGCTGCCAATCTTACTGGAGTGAGATGGTATCTTAGGGTGGTTTTGATTTGCATTTCTCTGACAGCTAGAGATGTTGAGCATTTTTTCATGTACTTGTTGATTGACTGTATGTCCTCCTCTGTGAAGTGTCTGTTCAGGTCCTTGGCCCATTTGTTGATTGGGTTGTTTGTTCTCTTATTGTCTAATTTTTTGAGTTCTTTGTATACTCTGGATATTAGGGCTCTATCTGAAGTGTGAGGAGTAAAGATTTGTTCCCAGGATGTAGGCTCCCTATTTACCTCTCTTATTGTTTCTTTTGCTGAGAAAAAACTTCTTAGTTTGAGTAAGTCCCATTTGTTGATTCTAGTTATTAACTTTTGTGCTATGGGTGTCCTATTGAGGAATTTGGAGCCCGACCCCACCGACTGTAATTTTTAAAAAATTACAAAAAAAATTATAGCCAGAGCAATCAGGCAGGAGAAGGAAATTAAAAGAATAAAATTGAAAAAGGAGTCAAATTATCTCTGTTAGCTGATGACATTATTCTATACTTAGAAGACCCAGAATACTATGAATACTATAAGCAAAAGACTTCTAGATCTGATAAATTCAGAAATGTAGTGGCTTATAAGATCAGCATAGAAAAATCAATAACCTTCCTATAGTAAACCTGATGAGAACAAATTCAGGATTACGGGAAAGAAAGAAAGAAAGAAAGAAAGGAAGGAAGGAAGGAAGGAAGGAAGGAAGGAAGGAAGGAAGGAAGGAAGGAAGGAAGGAAAGAAAAAAAACTCGGGAATAAATCTAACCAAGGAAGTGAAAAACTTCTACAGTGAAAAACAAAGAACACAGAAGAAAATGAATAAGACCGTAGAAGATGCAAAGTCGTACCATGAATTCGGATAGGCAGAATAAATATTGTCAAAATGATAATATTAGCGAAACTGATATATAGATTTAATGCAAAACCCATAAAAATACTAATGGCATTCTTCATGGAGATAGGAAAAATGCTAAAATTAATATAGAAGAATAAAAGAATAGACAAATCAGTACTGAGCAAAAAAAGAGTGATGCTGGTGGCATCACAATACCTGATCTCAAATTATATAACAAAAAACAGCCTAGTATTGGCATGACAACAGACATGAAGACCAGAATAGAAGGCATGGAGACAAATCCATATAGATACAGTCATCTAATCCTTGACAAAGTTGCTAAAAACATATATTGGGAAAAAGATACCATTTTAAACAAATGGTGCTAGGAAAACTGGATTTTCATATGTAGAAGAATGAAACTTCTGTGAAGCCTTTATTCGGTTAGTTTGCCCATTTATTGATTGGGTTATTTATTTTTTTTAAGTGTTAAGTTTTTTGAGTTATTTATATATCATGGATGCTCTATTTGAGGTGCAGTTGGCAAAGATTTTTCTCCCATCCTGTAGGCTGTCTCTTCACCCTCTTTTTCTAAACATATTTTTTAGTTGTCAATGGATTTTTATTTTATTTATTTTTTTATTTATATGTGGTGCTGAGGATTGAACCCAGGACCTCACACATGTTAGGCAACTGCTCTACCACTGAGCCACAACCCCAGCCCTCTCTTCACATTCTTGATTGTTTCCTTTGCTGTGAAGAAGCTTTTCAGTTTGATACCATCCCATTTATTGTTTCTTGATTTTACTACTTGCACTATAGGAGTCCTGTTGAGGAAATTGGTTCTTAAGCTGACATGATGGAAAGTTGGGCCTACTTTTTCTTCTAGTAAGCACAGGGTCTCTGGTCTAATGCCTAGGTCTTTGATCCACTTTGAGTTAAGTTTTGTGCAGGATTAGAGATAGGGGTTCAATTTCATTTTGCTACATGTGGATTTCCAGTTTTCCCAGCACCATTTGTTGAAATGGCTATCTTTTCTCCAATGTATACTTATGGCCCCTTTGTCCAGTATGAGATAACAATATATATGTGGGTTTATCTCTGTGTCTTCTATTCCATTGGTTCTTCATGTCTGTTTTGGGACCAATACCATGCTATTTTTACTTCTATATTTCTGTAGTATAATTTATGGTCTGATATTGTGATGTCCTCTGCTTCTATTTTCTTACTAATGATTTCTTTGGTAATTCTGGGCCTCTTATTTTTCCAAATGCATTTTATAACTGCTTTTTCTCAGAAGAATGTCATTAGAATTTTAATAGGAGTTACATTAAATCTGTATAGCACTTTTGATAGTATGGCCATTTTGACAATATTAATTCTGCCTATCCAAGAACATGGGAGATAGTTCCATCTTCTCAGTTCAAGTATGAATGGTCAACAGATATATAAAAAAAAATGTTCAACATCTTTAACAATTAGAGAATTTCAAATTAAAACTGCATGAAAATTCCATCTCACACCAGTCAGAATGGCAATTATCAAGAACACAAATAACCAATAAATGCTGATAAGGAATTGGGGAAAAAAGTATACCCAAAGTATACCCAAACATTACTGGTGTGCCTGAAAATTGGAACAACAAGTATGGTAAACAATGTGGAGATTCATCCGAAGATTTGCAATGAAATCACATTTGACCCAGTTATCTCAGTCCTTGGTATATACCCAAAGGAATTAAAATCACCATACTGCATTGATGCAGCCAAATCAATGTTTATAGCAGCTTAATTCAGAATAGCTAAGCTATGGGACCAACCTAGGTGCCCTACAACAGATGAATGGCTAAAGAAAATTTAGTATATATCCACAATGGAATATTACTCAGCCATAAAGAATAATGAAATTTTGGAATTCACCAGTAAATGCACGGAACTGGAGACTATCATGCTATGTGGAATAAGCCAATCCCCCCCCCCAAAAAAAGGCCAAATATTCTGATAGTGGATGCTAACATACAATGGGGCAGGGGGGAGTGAAGAATAGAAGTTTAGTGGATTAAACAAAAGAGAATGAAGAAAGAAAGAGGGATGTGAATAGGAAAGACAGTAGAATTAATCAGACATAACTTTCCTATGTTCATATATGAATACACAACCAGTGAAACTCCATATCATGTAATGGGATCCATATTAGAATACGTTATACTCCATGTATATATGTCAAAATAACCTCTACTGACATGTATATCTAAAAATATAAAAATTTAAAAAGAATAATGACACTAGATCCCTTCTCTTGCCCTGTACGGAAATCAACCCAAAATGTATCAAAGACCCAAGAATTGGACCAGAAACACTGCAACTGCTAGAAGAAAACATAGGGTCACATCTCCAACATATTTGCACAGGTGCCAACTTTGTTAATAAGACTCCTAGTACTCAAGAAATAAAACCAAGTATTAATAAGTAGGATGGCTTCAAATCAAAAAGCTTTTTCACAGCACACAAAAACAAGAGTGTCAAGAGAGAACCTACAGATTGGGAGAAAATCTTTGCCAGGTATCAAATAGGAGATTAAACTTCAGAATTTTTAAAGAACTCAAAAAAAAAAAAACTTAACACACACAAACAAATAATAATTAGGCAAAAGAACTAAAAAGATATATCTCAAAAGAAAAAACCACAAATGGTCAACAAATATATGGGAAACAATGTTCAACATCTTTAGCAGTCAGGGAAATGCAAATCAAAACTACATTGAGATTTAATCTTACTCCAGTTAGAATGACTATTATCAAGAATACAAATCGGGGCTGGGGATGTGGCTCAAGCGGTAGCGTGCTTGCCTGGCATGCGCAGGGCGCTGGGTTCGAACCTCAGCACCACATTAAAAAAAAATAAAGATGTGTCCACCGAAAACTGAAAAATAAATATTAAAAAATTCTCTCTCTCTCTCTTAAAAAAAGTTTAAAAAAAGAATACAAATAACAATAATTGCTGGTGAGGATACAGAAAAAAAGATACACTCATATATTATTGGTGGGACTGCTAATTAGTACAACCATTTTGAAAAGCAATACGGCGATTCCTGAAAAGATCAGGAATGAAACCAGCATTTAACCAGCTACCTCACTCCTTCATACTCATCCAGAAAACCTAAAATAAGCACTCTATAGTGACACATGCATACCAATGTTTATTGCAGCACAATTCACAACAGCCAAGTCAGGGAACCAGCCTCACTCGTGTCAACAGACAAGTGGATACAGAAAATGTAATACACACACACATATACACATATACATACATGCATACACACACACATCCATGTACACACACATATACACAATGGAGATTTACCTAACCACAGCAAGAATAAATTATGTCATTTGCTTGTTAATGGATGGAGATGGAGAACATTATGATAAGTGAAATAAGTCAGACTCAGAAAGTCAAGGGTTAAATGTTTTCTCTAATATTTTCAGAAATAAGGAATTTTGACCAAATTATGCTATATTCATGTATGAATATACCACAGTGAGTTCCACTTTTATGTATAAGTATAATGTACCAAATATAAAAAAACAATAGAAGGAAAACAATAGAGTGAGGAAAGGAATCAGGGGGGTGTTAGGAGGGAAGGGAAGGGTTTATTACTGGGGATTGAATTGGAGACAATTATGTTAATGCATTTATGAATGTTTCAAAATGAACCTCACCATTCTATAAAAATTATATTGTACTAATAAAACATTAAAAAGATGAAAAAATGAATAGTCCTTCCTCAGCTGAACTTGAGGTCTTTTATGATAATATGAATGCCCATGGCTTCTACTGAGGTACCATCTATATTAATATGCTAGTCTTTTTCACTCGAAACACGGATAGATATAGAAATGACCTCAGAAAATAGATGTTAGAACAATGAGGCTTATTTTACTTTAGTTTTCTTCCATTTATCTGTAGACTGGCAAAGAAAATAGTTAAATCCTTACCCATATAGAATTCATAGTACAGTTTTGTTATTTAAGATAAAAGTCACACTTGTGAAATGACACAAATGGGAGTTTGCATGATTCCTACTATAGGTAATATATTCATATTCATAAGATAGAGCAAGTTAGTAGTTAATCTCTTTTCAACATACTGAATGGCCAATTTATTAAAAAATACTTTTTTTCTAGGCAGTTCCAAATCTCTCCAGCTTCACTATGGAAAGATTTATGACTATTAGTGACAGCATGTTGATAATATCAGTATGTGACATTATAAAAAAAAAAAGGTATGCTAGTAGAAGCATCGCAAAATTAAAGCCCCATGTAACTGCCAAATCTACTTTCACATCTTCAGCCCAACCCCCCCTAAATGTCTGGTACACAGGACATGAGTGAAAATTGAAAAAAAAAAATCATCAATGGTTTTCACCAAGGCCCACAGCTTCAGGCAGGGGGCTTTATCTCTGTGAACAAAAGGCAGTCATACTAGCTGGCAGCATGGGGTTACTGACCCCAGGAAAGGAAGACTGTTGCTGGCATCTTCACAGGAAAGAATGCTGACCTGAATAAAAGGAAAGGTCTGAGGGAAGTGATTCAGAATTTACAGGAGGCACTTAAAAAGGAAGTCAGAAGCATTTCATTCCCTACTAAACATCTGTCAGGATTTCCACCCCCACAGCTGTTGAATTGATTGAACCTAATCCATCATAATGATACTTTATAGAGAGTCCCATCCAGAAAAGAATTATAATTTAACTACAGTTAATTTTATAGTTTTGGGGGAGAAAAAAATGGTGCTCCAGATTCATGGGAATAATAAAGTTACCACTTTTATGTATGTGAGGTGGTGACGAATTGTTTTGTTTTATAGACAAGGATTCAGGAAGATTGAATAACTTGCTCAATATCATACAGCTTGCTTTTGGTGACAGGTAGTACTGCTTCCCAGGAGTTTCAAATCCTAATACTGTACTCTTTACACTTATAGAATAATGTTGCACATGTTCCTGATGCAAGTTGTTTTACAGTTTTTTTTAATCATGTGGAAGTTTTCCAACTGTTGTCCCCAAACCTTAAAATATTATTTAATTTTATCCTATCCCTCAATCCAATAAGCTACATTTATCTCTTTATTAATTTGTTTCTTTGTGGTTTATACTCTGCTTCATTTATAAAACCACAGTTTATACCAAGGAGGATTAGATTTCTTTTTTACAATCAACAGGAATATTCAAGTGACAGTTGCCTAAAAAGAGTCTTACCTATTTCATATAAAAGAAGCTGGGGAGAAGGCTGTTTGGGGTTGGTTTGTAGCATTGTGCTTGTAAGAGACATAGGTTCTACCATCATATCACAAGGCTCTCCTCTTAGGAGTATCTTTAGGATGACAGGTTTTCCAGGGATCAGGAAGGAGCAAAGGAAGAAAGGACAAAAAAGGACTCTCCAGCAGTAGCATGCAACAATTACTTTGACATCTTATCTTACTTTAGTAATATGCCCACACCTAGCAAGGGAGAATGTTAATTAGCTGAGCACAGTTCCACCATTATTGCTCTGTTAGTAAGTGCTCTGGAACTAAGTAAGAGAGGGAATACTGGGCATTCTACTAGGATCCTTTGGTAAAAATATAATTTGTGGAATCTAAGTGAAGAAAAGATAAGGGTAAATATTTAAGAAAAGATTCTAAGGTGCTTAAGCGGGTACACTAGCAAGAGACTGGTAGAATATTGGTATTTGAATCAACTACCAAATAACCTGAAGTCTACTTCTGCCTTATCTTACAAATCTTTCCTCTTTCCCACTTTCACTGCCATTACTTCCATAGCTCATCATAACCAGATCTTGGGCAACTGCAGAACTAATACGCTTTTAACTCATTTTCTAATCTTTAGTCTCTTTCATACTTCATAGTAGTCTTCCAAACACCAATTCTGATCATGCCATTCCTTGTTCAAAAATATTTAGTGACACAGTTAGTCACATCTCCAGTATTTTATCCTGTTCTTTCCTCCTGCCTAACAGAACCTTGACTTTATTCATGTATTTGCCTCTGTTCTACATAGGATGGGCTTCATAGGAAGTCAATTTCATGCCTGGCTGAAATAAATAGCATTTATAAAAAGTAAATAGCATTTGGTATAAGCCTATCATAGTTATCTGAATCCCCTTGTCAGTAACTGGTAGAGAGGTCAGTGGGGCTTGGAACAATAGGCAATGCGGCTTTAGGGAGGACTTCTGGGAAAGCATGTAGGAAAGTATTCCTCCTACTGTAAAGGTAAAACTAATACTCTGGTTTCTCTTCAGATCGTATAAATCTTTCGCCTTTTACTGTAAAGGTAAAACTAGATGAAATGGTCATTTGGTATCCCCCTAATGCTAATATTTTGGGATAAATTGCCTGAAGCTATCTAATTACAAGTCTGAGTATAACTCTAATCAGTGAAGGGGCAGATCTAACAGAATCATACAGAAATAGATTAAAAGTCCTGAAATACACCTAGAGCTAGCCTAACTTCTAGCTGTAGTGTTATATATGAAAGTAAATTTCTGTATTGTTTGCATCTATGTGAATTGGTGTTTTCCTTTACTTGAAGTGAAAAGCTGATGTACAAACATTAATGGCTCCAAATCTCCTCCAAAATGATGTCCAAAATCTTTCACATAGCCCTAAGAGCTTTTGTGATTTGGACCCAATTTACCTTTCTAACCATATGTTTCCATTATCCTTGATATTCATTAACCCCTAACCAAACTGGATCAGTTGATGTTCCTTGAGCATCTCCATGCATTCTTCCCTCCAAATTCATCTCGCTAGTACACTCTGCCTACCACACCTCATCTCCACTTGTTGAAATTCTACTGAACCTTTAAATCTTATCTCAAGGTGCTATCCCCAGCTTGAAACATTTCCTAGTTACAGACATGTGATATGTTTCCATTCTTAATGTCCATAATTGTTGAGAGCCACAGCCGAAGGGGCCCCAGCAAACTTCCAGCTGCCAGCTGATGATTGGCTCACAGCGGCCCCAGCAACATCTAGCTGATTGGCTCCTCGGCCCCAGCAACATCTAGCTGATTGGCTCCTCTGCGGTGATGCTCATTGGACTGTTTCCCTGCCCTTTCAGACCACGGAGCTGCTCATTGGGGGACTTTTTTGGCTCCGCCCACATGACCCAGCCAATCGGCCTCAAGAGCAGGAGGATTGTGGGAGGTGGAGAGAAGCTTGTGGGGGGAGAGAGGCTTGGGGAAAGCCGGTGGTGGCAGTTGAGGCTCTGAGGGTTTTTCCTGAGAGACTATTTTGTTTGTCGTGTGTGGTTCTAAAAATAAAGTTAGTTTCTTTTGACAAGTGGCTCCTGATTGTGCCCAGCCAGACTGCGGCATTTGGTGGCTCGCACGGGGAGCGACTGAGGGTAAGTGAAACTGCTCGCCCCTGAGGGCAGGGCGAGAGGATGGGTAGCCATTTTAAGATTCTTCTTTTATTTTGCTTCACTTTTGTTTTAAGTTGCCTGTCCCTGGAGATGAGTGAGACGGAAGAAAAACCGCTCACATCTGAGGAAAAACTATTTACGTCTGAGGAACAGATAGGGAGAAAGGATGGATGCACATGTCAGGAGGATAGAAAGGCTATAATGACTTTCTGTTGTTACCTTTTTATTTCATTCTGTCTCGGTTTTGTTTGGCGTCATCTTGTTGGGTTGTATTATAGTAGAAATACGGGATCAGAAATTAGTAAAAAACAAACTGAAAGAGTGTTAAGTAAATTGTTAGAGGAAGGAGGCATCCCAGTAAAATCAAGAGCAGTCAGGGCATACGTTGATACAATACAAAAATGTAGCCCATGGCTTTTTAAGGAGGAGTTGTTAAATATATCACAATGGAACCATCATGGTGAAGATTTAAAAAGAATAGAAAAGAAAAGCCCAGGGACTCTGCCAGTTGGCACATTGCCATTGTGGACATTCGTATCTTGTTTGCTTAGTCCAAAGCCTTCAGTTCAGACAATGGTAGAGGAAGGAGAAGACATAATGATTCAAGTAAAAGAGAAGGTCTCTCAAGTTAGTCAGACAGAGAAAGAAAGTGTAAAACAGAAAAAGCCATCAGGGGGAAAGGTACAACAGGAGACTGCTACTAACACCTTTCTATCACCAGAGGGTGTAAGTGTCCAACCAACAGCACCACCTCTACAGGAGACTGCTACTAACACCTTTCTATCACCAGAGGGCGTAAGTGTCCAACCAACAGCGCCACCTCCATATGCTGGGAGGCCCCCAACCCCCGCAGTTGATAGTTGGGATCCTGAGACAAGATCTCAAATACTAACATGCCCTGTATTTGAGGCAGGAGGGCAGCGATTTTACCAAGTTTTAAATTTCAAAACAGTGAAGCAGCTAAAAGAGGCTGTAACAACCTATGGTCCTCAAGCACCCTTCACTGTAAGCTTGGTCGAATCCATTAACAACTTGAACATGACGCCAGCAGATTGGGCTAATATGTGTAAAGCTGTGCTAAATGGAGGACAATACCTGTTATGGAAGGTTGCCAATGAGGAATTTTGCAAGGAGACGGCTAGGCGAAATGCAGCAGCTGGTTATCCTCAGAGAAATCTAGATATGTTGTTAGGAAAGGGACCTTATGAGGATCAGCAGCAACAAATTGCATATGATCCTGGCGTATACGCACAAATTGCTGCAGATGCAATTAAGGCATGGAAGACTTTACAAGGACATGGAGGTTTACAAGGTCAATTATCTAAGGTAATACAAGGAGCTAATGAACCTTATGCTGAATTTGTAGATAGGCTTATTCAAACAGCTACCAGAGTTTTTGGGAATACAGAACAAGCAATGCCATTACTAAAACACCTGGCTTATGAGCAAGCGAATCGTTGGTGCAGAGATATCATTAGACCATGGAAACATGAAGATTTAAACACATATATTAAATTATGTAGAGACATTAATGAACAAGAGCAAGTCATGGCAGCTGCAGTAAAACAGGCTTTAGATGCCAGAGACATTAATGAACAAGGGCAAATTGTGGCAGCTGCAGTAAAACAGGCTTTAGATGCCAGGCCAAGAACATGCTACAATTGTGAACAAACAGGACATTTTAAAAGGAATTGCCCCATTGGAGGAGGGTTTAACAAAACTAGGTATCAAAGGAGTAGAATACCAGGTATTTGCCCACGATGCCGTAGAGGGAGACATTGGGCTAATGAATGCCGTTCTCAAACCACCATACAGGGTACTCCATTATCAAAAAACGAACAAGGACCAGGTGTTTATCCACGATATCGTGGAGAAAGGCATCGGGCTCCATTGCCAAAAAACGGAGAGGGGGGCCCAATGCTCCGGGGCCCAAAACCACAAATATACGGAGCACTGGAGGAACCCAGCAACCCCATCAGGGTAGTGCCCAGGACACATTGTCCATCAGATCCCTCATCAGACAAACCAGAGGGAGCGCAGGGTTGGACATCTGCGCCTCCGCCAGAGCAGTACTAACTCCAGAGATGGGAGTTCAAATCATTCCCAGAGGGGTGAAAGGACCTCTTCCCAAAGGAACAGTAGGCTTATTATTGGGACGCAGCTCTTCTACTCTAAAAGGACTTATGATAAGTACTGGGGTAATTGATCCCGATTATGAAGGTGAAATAAAAATTATAGCCAGTTCTCCAAAGGGTATATCAGTAATTTCACCAGGAGATAGAATAGCACAGTTACTAATAATACCCAGCCTACATGATAAATTTTCCAGTCGTACTGTAGAAAGAGGTTCCAAGGGATTAGGCTCCACAGGTGTAGATTGGGCTATGCTTTCTTTAAATTTAGATTCTCGCCCCATGCTAAAACTAAATATTCAAGGACATGAATTTAATGGGCTACTGGATACAGGTGCAGACCTTAGCATCATCTCTCGTCAAGAATGGCCAAAACATTGGCCATTACAACAAGCCACTCAAACGCTTCGAGGCCTAGGAGTGGCGACTAATCCCCATAGAAGTGCAATGGTATTAGATTGGAAGGATCCTGAAGGATGTGAAGGAACTATACAGCCATATGTATTGGATCATCTTCCTATAAATTTATGGGGACGAGATGTCCTAGATCAATTAGGTTTGACATTAACAAATAACATCAACCAAAATGCACCCACTATTATGACCAGACAAGGTTTTAGGAAAGGAAAAAGATTAGAAAAACAAGAACAAGGTATAGCAGCACCAATACAAATAGATCAAGGAACAGACAGACATGGGTTGGATTTTCAGAAAGGGCCACTGAGACAATAAAAATTACTTGGAAATCAGAAAGACCAGTATGGGTTCCTCAGTGGCCCCTGACTAAAGAAAAGATACAAGCAGCCCATGACCTGGTCAAACAACAATTAGCAGAAGGACATATACAACCTTCTGTATCTCCCCATAATACTCCCATTTTTGTCATCAAAAAGAAATCTGGTAAATGGAGATTATTGCAAGATTTAAGAGCCATTAATAATGAGATGGTTATTATGGGACCTGCTCAATCAGGGATTCCTCAGTTGTCTGCTTTGCCAAAAACCTGGTATGTTTTAGTTATAGATATTAAAGATTGTTTTTTTTTCGATTCCAATTCATCCTGAGGATAGTCCACGTTTTGCATTTACTATCCCTGCACTGAATCATGAAGGTCCTGATCAGAGATATGAATGGAAAGTACTCCCTCAAGGGATGGCTAACAGCCCAACTATGTGTCAAATTTATGTTAACAAAGTAATCCAGCCACTTAGAAATCAAAATCCTGAACTACAAATATTTCACTATATGGATGATGTATTATTAGCACACAAAGATAAAAACACATTGCTAGAATGTTATGCCACACTTACAAACTTATTAAAAAATTATAATCTAGAGATAGCAATAGATAAAGTACAATTAAATTTTCCAATTAATTATTTAGGAGTTCTATTATCCTCAACCATGGTCCGTCCACCAAAAATTCAAATACGAGTAGATCAACTCAAATCACTTAATGACTTTCAAAAGTTATTAGGAGACATAAATTGGATAAGGCCTTATTTAGGTATACCAACAGGAGAGTTGGGACCTTTATTTGATATCCTAAAAGGTCCATCAGATCCAAATTCACCCCGAATGTTAACGCCTGAAGCAAGAAAGGCATTAAAAATCATTGAAACATATATGGAAAATATGCATTTGGATAGAATTGATATAAGTTTGCCTTTATTATTTATTGTACTACCAACAAAAAATATTCCTACAGGAGTATTTTGGCAAGAAGGTCCATTATTATGGATACATTTATCTTATTCTCCTAACACTATTCTTACTAGGTATCCTGAGGCTGTAGGACAATTAATACTCAAAGGAATAAAAGCAGCAAAGGGAGTGTTTGGAATTTCTCCCAATAAAATTATTACTCCATATACTATGAATCAAATTGATGAGTTAGCTAATGAGTTAAATACTTGGGCAATAATCATGTGTAAATCTAATGTTTCATTTGATAACCACTTACCATCTAATCCTTTATTGTCTTTTTGGTCATTGCATCCTGTAATTTTTCCAAAAATGACAAGAAAAACACCTATCATGAATGCTCCAAATATATTCACTGATGGGTCAAATAATGGTACAGCAGCAGTAGTTACCCCTGATCAAACTTTTACATTTTTAGTACCCAAACAATCAGCTCAAAAGGTAGAGCTTAATGCAGTTTTACAAGCTTTTGTGATGTTTAAAGATTCTGTATTTAATTTATTTTCTGATAGTCAGTATGTAGTTAATGCTATAGTATCTCTTGAAGATGCTGGTAGGATTTCCCCTTCTTCTACTGTTTTCTCTTTGCTTTCCACTATACAAAGTCTAATCTGGGACAGAAAAGATCCATTCTTTATAGGACATATCAGGGCACATACAGGATTGCCTGGAGCCCTTAGTTTGGGCAATGATTTAGCAGATAAAACTACACATGACATACATATTTTCTCTACACTAGAAGAAGCTATAAATTTTCATAAAAAGTTCCATGTCAATGCTAATACTTTACAAAAGCGTTTTAAAATAACTAAGGAACAAGCTAGACAAATAATAAAACAATGTCAAAATTGTGTGACCTTTTTACCACAAGTTAATCTTGGAGTCAATCCTAGAGGATTGATACCTAACCATATTTGGCAGATGGACGTCACACACTTGCCAGAATTTGGAAAATTAAAATATTTGCATGTTACAGTTGATACTTCTTCTGGATTTTTGATGGGCTCCCTTCATGCCGGAGAAAAAACTAAAGATGTTATAACTCATTGCTTACAAAATTTTGCCACTGTGGGTGTTCCAAAACAGTTAAAAACAGATAATGCCCCTGGTTATACTTCTACCTCTTTTAAACAATTTTGCTCAACATTTGGCATTACTCATATAACAGGAATCCCATACAA
Organism: Marmota monax; assembly: GCF_021218885.2. Lineage (NCBI taxonomy): Eukaryota > Metazoa > Chordata > Mammalia > Rodentia > Sciuridae > Marmota > Marmota monax. Next base: position 338,946 of record NW_026694711.1, on the reverse strand, counting down.
TCCACAGGGACAAGGCATAGTTGAAAGAGCTCATCAAACTATTACAATGTACTTATTAAAGCAAAAAGAAGGAATTGGGAAGGGGTATATATTCCCCAAAGATAAACTTAAAATAACCCTTTTTACTCTAAACTTTTTAAATTTGGATTCATCAGGACTTAGTGCTGCAGAAAGGCATATGTGTCCAAAAAATGTACATAAGCCCAAGGTACTTTGGAAGGATATTCTAACAGGACAATGGAAAGGTCCTGACCCAGTAATTGTCTGGAGTCGGGGGTCTGTTTATGTGTTTCCACAGGGAGAACAGCAGCCGATTTGGATTCCAGAAAGATTAACTAAAGCGATTTCTACAGACCAAAAAGAAGATGATTTGGCTCAAATCCATAACAACTGATATCCAAAACTCCAGTTTGGCTATTCTTACATCTGCAACAGAACCAGGATGCTTTTTTCAATATCTATTTTATTATTGCCCTTTGCCATATCATGAAGTTCTATTTTGTTTTTTGAGCTCATACAGACCTAGGTTAATGTTTTGCTGATCAGTTCTATTTTTTGACTATAGAGTTTTTAAGCATTGCAATGGAGATTTCACCTGTAAAAAGTTATAAGGCCTTTACTATAATGTTATGTGTTGTATGTATTATATTATGTGTGCACACTTGTGTTTTGTGTTATATGTTTGAATGTACGTATGTCCATATATCATATATGATGAGCGCTCATGATAAAATGGATCCAAATATTTTTTTTTCACGTGATTTATATGGTTTAATTTAAATTGGGTAAACAACTGTTGAGGATTGTTTTAATATGTAAACAAAAAAGAAGGTTAACAAATCTGTTTGTTTACTTTTACCTTTCCTTTTCATTATATTTAATAATTCTCTTAAAGATAATGTAAATTGTTAAGAAAATTGTTTTCTTTTAGTGCCTTCTGTAATGTTACATGCTGGCAATTTGTAGATAGGCTTATTCAAACAGCTACCAGAGTTTTTGGGAATACAGAACAAGCAATGCCATTACTAAAACACCTGGCTTATGAGCAAGCGAATCGTTGGTGCAGAGATATCATTAGACCATGGAAACATGAAGATTTAAACACATATATTAAATTATGTAGAGACATTAATGAACAAGAGCAAGTCGTGGCAGCTGCAGTAAAACAGGCTTTAGATGCCAGAGACATTAATGAACAAGGGCAAATTGTGGCAGCTGCAGTAAAACAGGCTTTAGATGCCAGGCCAAGAACATGCTACAATTGTGAACAAACAGGACATTTTAAAAGGAATTGCCCCATTGGAGGAGGGTTTAACAAAACTAGGTATCAAAGGAGTAGAATACCAGGTATTTGCCCACGATGCCGTAGAGGGAGACATTGGGCTAATGAATGCCGTTCTCAAACCACCATAGAGGGTACTCCATTATCAAAAAACGAACAAGGACCAGGTGTTTATCCACAATATCGTGGAGAAAGGCATCGGGCTCCATTGCCAAAAAACGGACAGGGGGGCCCAATGCTCCGGGGCCCAAAACCACAAATATACGGAGCACTGGAGGAACCCAGCAACCCCATCAGGGTAGTGCCCAGGACACATTGTCCATCAGATCCCTCATCAGACAAACCAGAGGGAGCGCAGGGTTGGACATCTGCGCCTCCGCCAGAGCAGTACTAACTCCAGAGATGGGAGTTCAAATCATTCCCACAGGGGTGAAAGGACCTCTTCCCAAAGGAACAGTAGGCTTATTATTGGGACGCAGCTCTTCTACTCTAAAAGGACTTATGATAAGTCCTGGGGTAATTGATCCCGATTATGAAGGTGAAATAAAAATTATAGCCAGTTCTCCAAAGGGTATATCAGTAATTTCACCAGGAGATAGAATAGCACAGTTACTAATAATACCCAGCCTACATGATAAATTTTCCAGTCGTACTGTAGAAAGAGGTTCCAAGGGATTAGGCTCCACAGGTGTAGATTGGGCTATGCTTTCTTTAAATTTAGATTCTCGCCCCATGCTAAAACTAAATATTCAAGGACATGAATTTAATGGGCTACTGGATACAGGTGCAGACCTTAGCATCATCTCTCGTCAAGAATGGCCAAAACATTGGCCATTACAACAAGCCACTCAAACGCTTCGAGGCCTAGGAGTGGCGACTAATCCCCATAGAAGTGCAATGGTATTAGATTGGAAGGATCCTGAAGGATGTGAAGGAACTATACAGCCATATGTATTGGATCATCTTCCCGTAAATTTATGGGGACGAGATGTCCTAGATCAATTAGGTTTGACATTAACAAATAACATCAACCAAAATGCACCCACTATTATGACTAGACAAGGTTTTAGGAAAGGAAAAAGATTAGAAAAACAAGAACAAGGTATAGCAGCACCAATACAAATAGATCAAGGGAGAGACAGACATGGGTTGGATTTTCAGAAAGGGCCACTGAGACAATAAAAATTACTTGGAAATCAGAAAGACCAGTATGGGTTCCTCAGTGGCCCCTGACTAAAGAAAAGATACAAGCAGCCCATGACCTGGTCAAACAACAATTAGCAGAAGGACATATACAACCTTCTGTATCTCCCCATAATACTCCCATTTTTGTCATCAAAAAGAAATCTGGTAAATGGAGATTATTGCAAGATTTAAGAGCCATTAATAATGAGATGGTTATTATGGGACCTGCTCAATCAGGGATTCCTCAGTTGTCTGCTTTGCCAAAAACCTGGTATGTTTTAGTTATAGATATTAAAGATTGTTTTTTTTCAATTCCAATTCATCCTGAGGATAGTCCACGTTTTGCATTTACTATCCCTGCACTGAATCATGAAGGTCCTGATCAGAGATATGAATGGAAAGTACTCCCTCAAGGGATGGCTAACAGCCCAACTATGTGTCAAATTTATGTTAACAAAGTAATCCAGCCACTTAGAAATCAAAATCCTGAACTACAAATATTTCACTATATGGATGATGTATTATTAGCACACAAAGATAAAAACACATTGCTAGAATGTTATGCCACACTTACAAACTTATTAAAAAATTATAATCTAGAGATAGCAATAGATAAAGTACAATTAAATTTTCCAATTAATTATTTAGGAGTTCTATTATCCTCAACCATGGTCCGTCCACCAAAAATTCAAATACGAGTAGATCAACTCAAATCACTTAATGACTTTCAAAAGTTATTAGGAGACATAAATTGGATAAGGCCTTATTTAGGTATACCAACAGGAGAGTTGGGACCTTTATTTGATATCCTAAAAGGTCCATCAGATCCAAATTCACCCCGAATGTTAACGCCTGAAGCAAGAAAGGCATTAAAAATCATTGAAACATATATGGAAAATATGCATTTGGATAGAATTGATATAAGTTTGCCTTTATTATTTATTGTACTACCAACAAAAAATATTCCTACAGGAGTATTTTGGCAAGAAGGTCCATTATTATGGATACATTTATCTTATTCTCCTAACACTATTCTTACTAGGTATCCTGAGGCTGTAGGACAATTAATACTCAAAGGAATAAAAGCAGCCAAGGGAGTGTTTGGAATTTCTCCCAATAAAATTATTACTCCATATACTATGAATCAAATTGATGAGTTAGCTAATGAGTTAAATACTTGGGCAATAATCATGTGTAAATCTAATGTTTCATTTGATAACCACTTACCATCTAATCCTTTATTGTCTTTTTGGTCATTGCATCCTGTAATTTTTCCAAAAATGACAAGAAAAACACCTATCATGAATGCTCCAAATATATTCACTGATGGGTCAAATAATGGTACAGCAGCAGTAGTTACCCCTGATCAAACTTTTACATTTTTAGTACCCAAACAATCAGCTCAAAAGGTAGAGCTTAATGCAGTTTTACAAGCTTTTGTGATGTTTAAAGATTCTGTATTTAATTTATTTTCTGATAGTCAGTATGTAGTTAATGCTATAGTATCTCTTGAAGATGCTGGTAGGATTTCCCCTTCTTCTACTGTTTTCTCTTTGCTTTCCACTATACAAAGTCTAATCTGGGACAGAAAAGATCCATTCTTTATAGGACATATCAGGGCACATACAGGATTGCCTGGAGCCCTTAGTTTGGGCAATGATTTAGCAGATAAAACTACACATGACATACATATTTTCTCTACACTAGAAGAAGCTATAAATTTTCATAAAAAGTTCCATGTCAATGCTAATACTTTACAAAAGCACTTTAAAATAACTAAGGAACAAGCTAGACAAATAATAAAACAATGTCAAAATTGTGTGACCTTTTTACCACAAGTTAATCTTGGAGTCAATCCTAGAGGATTGATACCTAACCATATTTGGCAGATGGACGTCACACACTTGCCAGAATTTGGAAAATTAAAATATTTGCATGTTACAGTTGATACTTCTTCTGGATTTTTGATGGGCTCCCTTCATGCCGGAGAAAAAACTAAAGATGTTATAGCTCATTGCTTACAAAATTTTGCCACTGTGGGTGTTCCAAAACAGTTAAAAACAGATAATGCCCCTGGTTATACTTCTACCTCTTTTAAACAATTTTGCTCAACATTTGGCATTACTCATATAACAGGAATCCCATACAATCCACAGGGACAAGGCATAGTTGAAAGAGCTCATCAAACTATTAAAATGTACTTATTAAAGCAAAAAGAAGGAATTGGGAAGGGGTATATATTCCCCAAAGATAAACTTAAAATAACCCTTTTTACTCTAAACTTTTTAAATTTGGATTCATCAGGACTTAGTGCTGCGGAAAGGCATATGTGTCCAAAAAATGTACATAAGCCCAAGGTACTTTGGAAGGATATTCTAACAGGACAATGGAAAGGTCCTGACCCAGCAATTGTCTGGAGTCGAGGGTCTGTTTGTGTGTTTCCACAGGGAGAACAGCAGCCGATTTGGATTCCAGAGAGATTAACCAAGGTCCTGACCCAGTGATTGTCTGGAGTCGGGGGTCTGTTTATGTGTTTCCACAGGGAGAACAGCAGCCGATTTGGATTCCAGAAAGATTAACTAAAGCGATTTCTACAGACCAAAAAGAAGATGATTTGGCTCAAATCCATAACAACTGATATCCAAAACTCCAGTTTGGCTATTCTTACATCTGCAACAGAACCAGGATGCTTTTTTCAATATCTATTTTATTATTGCCCTTTGCCATATCATGAAGTTCTATTTTGTTTTTTGAGCTCATACAAACCTAGGTTAATGTTTTGCTGATCAGTTCTATTTTTTGACTATAGAGTTTTTAAACATTGCAATGGAGATTTCACCTGTAAAAAGTTATAAGGCCTTTACTATAATGTTATGTGTTGTATGTATTATATTATGTGTGCACACTTGTGTTTTGTGTTATATGTTTGAATGTACGTATGTCCATATATCATATATGATGAGCGCTCATGATAAAATGGATCCAAATATTTTTTTTTTTCACGTGATTTATATGGTTTAATTTAAATTGGGTAAACAACTGTTGAGGATTGTTTTAATATGTAAACAAAAAAGAAGGTTAACAGATCTGTTTGTTTACTTTCACCTTTCCTTTTCATTATATTTAATAATTCTCTTAAAGATAATGTAAATTGTTAAGAAAATTGTTTTCTTTTAGTGCCTTCTGTAATGTTACATAATTTTTTCTTTAGCCATTATTGCCAGAATTCCTATCTTCATCCCAGTGCCGGTGAAGACAATGTAAATTGTTAAGAAAATTGTTTTCTTTTAGTGCCTTCTGGAATGTTACATAATTTTTTCTTTAGCCATTATTGCCAGAATTCCTATCTTCATCCCAGTGCTGGTGAAGTCAAAGATAAAACCAATCTACAGCTTCTACAATAGCCATCACTGAACTGCTTGCAGAACTTGCCTGGACACATTGTGAGCTCACCTGTATGCATTGTGAACTATCTGTTGGTGCAGTGACTTGTGGTAGTGCTGGAGTATTTTTGCTGATGGTGTCACCGGTGGTACAATTTAGGAGCCCTCAATTGGCTTAATGTCATGGCATTTTGCATCCTCCTCTACTAGTGATGGTCTAAAATTTGGGGGCCAACAGAGGTGAGGCAAAGAACCTCACCCCCCCACAGGTGCAAAGGCCTATCCACAAGTATGGCTGTATGCTGGACCGGTAGTCAGTGACGGGTATGATCCAATTGCAGTGGTACCAACCTAAGACAGGAGGCTGACGCCTAGAGGTCAGTTCATCCGATGACGGGTAAGGACCATATGTTGAATTGGACTGCCTAACAGGCACGGTCCCTAAGCCACATGCTTGTTGTTTAAACAGAGAGGGGGAGATGTTGAGAGCCACAGCCAAAGGGGCCCCAGCAAACTTCCAGCTGCCAGCAAACTTCCAGCTGCTGGCTGATGATTGGCTCACAGCGGCCCCAGCAACATCTAGCTGATTGGCTCCTCGGCCCCAGCAACATCTAGCTGATTGGCTCCTCTGCGGTGATGCTCATTGGACTGTTTCCCTGCCCTTTCAGACCACGGAGCTGCTCATTGGGGGACTTTTTTGGCTCCGCCCACGTGACCCAGCCAATCGGCCTCAAGAGCAGGAGGATTGTGGGAGGTGGAGAGAAGTTGGTGGGGGAGAGAGAGGCTTGGGGAAAGCCGGTGGTGGCAGTTGAGGCTCTGAGGGTTTTTCCTGAGAGACTATTTTGTTTGTCGTGTGTGGTTCTAAAAATAAAGTTAGTTTCTTTTGACAAGTGGCTCCTGATTGTGCCCAGCCAGACTGCGGCAGTTACATAATTTTTTCTTTAGCCATTATTGCCAGAATTCCTATCTTCATCCCAGTGCCGGTGAAGACAATGTAAATTGTTAAGAAAATTGTTTTCTTTTAGTGCCTTCTGGAATGTTACATAATTTTTTCTTTAGCCATTATTGCCAGAATTCCTATCTTCATCCCAGTGCTGGTGAAGTGAAAGATAAAACCAATCTACAGCTTCTACAATAGCCATCACTGAACTGCTTGCAGAACTTGCCTGGACACATTGTGAGCTCACCTGTATGCATTGTGAACTATCTGTTGGTACAGCGAATTGTGGTAGTGCTGGAGTATTTTTGCTGATGGTGTCACTGGTGGTACAATTTTTCAAAGGAGTCCTCAATTGGCTTAATGTCATGGCATTTTGCATCCTCCTCTACTAGTGATGGTCTAAAATTTGGGGGCCAACAGAGGTGAGGCAAAGAACCTCACCCCCCCACTGGTGCAAAGGCCTATCCACAAGTATGGCTGTATGCTGGACCGGTAGTCAGTGACGGGTATGATCCAATTGCAGTGGTACCAACCTAAGACAGGAGGCTGACGCCTAGAGGTCAGTTCATCCGATGACGGGTAAGGACCATATGTTGAATTGGACTGCCTAACAGGCACGGTCCCTAAGCCACATGCTTGTTGTTTAAACAGAGAGGCGAAGATGTTGAGAGCCACAGCCGAAGGGGCCCCAGCAAACTTCCAGCTGCCAGCTGATGATTGGCTCACAGCGGCCCCAGCAACATCTAGCTGATTGGCTCCTCGGCCCCAGCAACATCTAGCTGATTGGCTCCTCTGCGGTGATGCTCATTGGACTGTTTCCCTGCCCTTTCAGACCACGGAGCTGCTCATTGGGGGACTTTTTTGGCTCCGCCCACGTGACCCAGCCAATCGGCCTCAAGAGCAGGAGGATTGTGGGAGGTGGAGAGAAGCTTGTGGGGGGAGAGAGGCTTGGGGAAAGCCGGTGGTGGCAGTTGAGGCTCTGAGGGTTTTTCCTGAGAGACTATTTTGTTTGTCGTGTGTGGTTCTAAAAATAAAGTTAGTTTCTTTTGACAAGTGGCTCCTGATTGTGCCCAGCCAGACTGCGGCACATAATACTTAGCCAAGAAAAGACTGAGGAAACAGTGAGCAAATGGGAGCATATAACCAGATGATATTAAGGATATATGGGCCAGATTATGAAAGGCCTATTAAGTCTTGGTAATATGTTGTGATTTTATTCTTAGCCTAAAGACAGTCTTCTTGTGTAAAACAGAGTAATAATATAATCTGATTTACATTTTTTTAAATTTTTTATTGTTGGTTGTTCAAAACATTACATAGTTCTTGATATATCATATTTCACACTTTGATTCAAGTGGGTTATGAACTCCCATTTATACCCCGTATACAGGTTGCAGAATCATATCAGTTATACATCCATTGATTTACATGTTGCCATACTAGTGTCTGTTGTATTCTGCTGCCTTTCCTATCCTCTACTATCCCCACTCCCCTCCTCTCCCCTCCCCTCTTCTCTCTCTACCCCCTCTAATGTCATTCATTTCTCCCCCTTCTATTTTTTTCCCTTTCCCCTCACTTCCTCTTGTATGTAATTTTGTATAACCCTGAGGGTCTCCTTCCATTTCCATGCAATTTCCCTTCTCTCTCCCTTTCCCTCCCACCTCTCATCCCTGTTTAATGTTAATCTTCTTCTCATGCTCTTCGTCCCTACTCTGTTCTTAGTTACTCTCCTTATATCAAAGAAGACATTTGGCATTTGTTTTTTAGGGATTGGCTAGCTTCACTTGGCATAATCTGCTTTAATGCCATCCATTTCCCTGCAAATTCTATGATTTTGTCATTTTTTAATGCAGAGTAATACTCCATTGTGTATAAATGCCACATTTTTTTATCCATTCGTCTATAGAAGGGCATCTAGGTTGGTTCCACAGTCTTGCTATTGTTAATTGTGCTGCTATGAACATCGATGTAGCAGTGTCCCTGTAGCATGCTCTTTTTAGGTCTTTAGGGAATAGACCGAGAAGGGGAATAGCTGGGTCAAATGGTGGCTCCATTCCCAGCTTTCCAAGAAATCTCCATACTGCTTTCCAAATTGGCCGCACCAATTTGCAGTCCCACCAGCAATGTAAAAGTGTACCCTTTTCCCCACATCCTCGCCAGCACTTGTTGTTGTTTGACTTCATAATGGCTGCCAATCTTACTGGAGTGAGATGGTATCTTAGGGTAGTTTGGATTTGCATTTCTCTGACTGCTAGAGATGGTGAGCATTTTTTCATGTACTTGTTGATTGATTGTATGTCCTCCTCTGAGAAATGTCTGTTCATGTCCTTGGCCCATTTGTTGATTGGGTTATTTGTTATCTTATTGTCTAGTTTTTTGAGTTCTTTGTATACTCTGGATATTAGGGCTCTATCTGAAGTGTGAGGAGTAAAGATTTGTTCCCAGGATGTAGGCTCCCTATTTACCTCTCTTATTGTTTCTTTTGCTGAGAAAAAACTTTTTAGTTTAAGTAAGTCCCATTTGTTGATTCTAGTTATTAACTTTTGTGCTATGGGTGTCCTATTGAGGAATTTGGAGCCTGACCCCACAGTATGTAGATTGTAGCCAACTTTTTCTTCTATCAGACGGCGTGTCTCTGATTTGATATCAAGCTCCTTGATCCATTTTGAATTAACTTTTGTGCATGGCGAGAGAAAGGGATTCAGTTTCATTTTGTTGCATATGGATTTCCAGTTTTCCCAGCACCATTTGTTGAAGATGCTATCCTTCCTCCATTGCATGCTTTTAGCCCCTTTATCAAATATGAGATAGTTGTAGTTTTGTGGATTGGTTTCTGTGTCCTCTATTCTGTACTATTGGTCCACCAATAGTACTGTTTTGGTACCAGTACCATGCTGTTTTTGTTACTATTGCTCTGTAGTATAGTTTGAAGTCTGGTATCGCTATACTGCCTGATTCACACTTCCTGCTTAGCATTGTTTTTGCTATTCTGGGTCTTTTATTTTTCCATATGAATTTCATGATTGCTTTCTCTATTTCTACACGAAATGCCGTTGGGATTTTGATTGGCATTGCATTAAATCTATAGAGAACTTTTGGTAATATCGCCATTTTGATGATGTTAGTTCTGCCTATCCATGAACAGGGTATATTTTTCCATCTTCTAAGATCTTCTTCTATTTCTCTCTTTAGGGTTCTGTAGTTTTCATTGTATAAGTCTTTCACCTCTTTTGTTAGGTTGATTCCCAAGTATTTTATTTTTTTTGAAGATATTGTGAATGGAGTGGTTGTCCTCATTTCCATTTCAGACGATTTGTCACTGATATACAGGAATGCCTTTGATTTATGCGTGTTGATTTTATATCCTGCCACTTTGCTGAATTCATTTATTAGCTCTTATAGTTTCTTTGTAGACCCTTTTGGGTCTGCTAGGTATAGAATCATGTCACCTGCAAATAGTGATAATTTAAGTTCTTCTTTTCCTATTTTTATGCCTTTAATTTCTTTTGCCTGTCTAATTGCTCTGGCCAATGTTTTGAGAACTATGTTGAACAGAAGTGGTGAGAGAGGGCATCCCTGTCTTGTTCCAGATTTTAGAGGGAATGTCTTCAATTTTTCTCCATTCAGAATGATGCTAGCCTGAGGCTTAGCATAGATTGCTTTTACAATATTGAGGTATGTTCCTGTTATCCCTAGTTTTTCTAGAGTTTTGAACACAAAGGGATGCTGTACTTTGTGGAATGCCTGATTTACATTTTTAAGAGGTCTTTTTCATTGTTTTGTGAGAGAATAAAAGGTAACGCATCAAGAGACAAATCAAAGAGAACAATTAAGAGGTGATTATAGTAGTGCAAATAAAATACAATTAGTGACTTGGGCCAGATACTAGTAGTGGGGATAGAGAAAAGTGGATATATTCAGGATACAATCCAGAGGTAAGGGTGATAGACTTTTTGATAGATGAATATAGGAGAGATGAAATGGAAGAAAATAAAGATGAAGCCCAAGATTTTATCTAGAGCAACCAGAAGATGCCATTTCCTGCGATGGAAAATCTAGGGAAGGAAAAATTATAGGGAAGGAAAAATTATAGGGAAAAAAGTAGGATAGACTTCTATTTTGAACATGCTATGTCTTGATGCCTAATAGACACCCAAATAATATCCAAGTGAAGAACATTAAGCTGAGTGAAGTAAGACTCAGAAAAATAAGTGTCATGTGTTTTCTCTTACATACAGAGGCTAGCGGGAGGGGATAAAAACGGGATCTTCTGAAAATAGAAGGGGCACCAATATAGTATCATTTCTTTTAAAAATGTTAAGGTGTGTAATATGTACTAGAATGTTTTCTGGTTTGGAGAATATTGCATATGAGCTTGAAAGGAATGTGTATTCCGCTGTTATTACATGAATTTCAATTGTTATAGTTGACTGATGGTGCTATAGAGGTCAACTCTGTCCTTACTGATTTTCTGCTTGCTTCATCTATCCTTTTTTAATGGAAGTATGTTGGAGTATTTATAAAAGTTGTCTGCAAGTTATCCACATACACTAGCAAATTTTGTCTCCAACCTAGATTTTCCTCTACCCCAAAGGCCCAAAGGAAATTCAGCCAAATAATGTGACAGGTTACTGATTTTTTTTTTTGTACCAGGGATTGAACCCAAGGATGCTTAACCACCCAGTCACATCCCCAGCCCTTTGTATCTTTTATTTTGAGGCAGGGTCTCACTAAGTTGCTTAGAGCCTTGCTAAGTTGCTAAGGATGGATTTGAATTTGCAATCCTCCTGCTCCAGCTTCCCAAGCTGCTGGGCTTACAGGCATGCACAACCAGGCCTGGCAGTTTACTGATTTTTATAATATCAGATTGTCTTAATGATTTTTTCTTCTGCTCAAAAATGTTTTCTGTATTATCTAGGCCCCTGTCTTACCCAGCTAGATAATTCTGGCAACCTTCAACAGAGAATCAGAATCATTCACATACCATATTCTGAGATCACCCTTAAATTAATTTTTGATCAGGTATGTATCTGAATTAATTTTTGAATGTTAATGTCCAATAGTTCCAGTATCATAATTGAAAATTCTGTGTTTTATTCATTATATTGATTTTGCTTGTTTGTCAACAATTAGCTATATTTGTATGGGTTTGAGTATGGGCTTTTATTGTATTCCATTGATCTATTTGTCTATTCTTCTGAGAATATCATATTATCTTGATTATAGTAACTATATAGTCAGTCTTGAGGTTAAGTAGTGCCAATCCTCAGACTTTGTGCTTCTCCTGTAGTATTGTATTGACTATTCTGATTTTTTTCCCCTCTCCTTATATACTTTAGAATCAGTTTGTTGGTATCCACAAAATAACTAGCTGATTTTTAATTTTGGCTGATTTGAATTTACAGATAAATTTGAGAAGAACTGAAATTTTGACAATATTGTGCCTTCTGACTCATGAACAAGGTATATGTATCCATTTATTTAGTTCTTCTTTGGTGTCTTTCATCAGAATTGCAGTTTTTCTCACATATCTTATAAATACTGTGTTGGGTTTTTAGCTAAATATTTCATTTTGGGGGTATGTTAATATAAATGGTAATGTATTTTTAATTTCAAATTCCATTTGTTCATTGTTGTACTATATAAAATCCACTGACTTTTATAAAAAGTACTGGTGGTTTTATTGATCACTAGATTTGGTCTTCACAGATGGTCTTTTCAATATTGAAGTTCAATAATTAACATGGTTCCTCAAAAATAGCTAATGCTTCCTTAAACAAGGATTATCCTTATTTTAATTATTAAATCTTTGCAATTATTATCTTTATTACATAACTGAGGAAAGTAATATTTCTATAGTACTTTGTTTAATACCACTTTGCTATAATTTCTTTTTACTTCCCAGAGAATTTTGTTAATTTCGGGTTTTCTTCATAGATAACCCTGTCATCTGCAAAATGTCTTATTTCTTCTGAGCTCTCGGTTTTCTGCTGGATCTAAATAGTCACTGATTTTTAGTTTGTTCTGCTTTTTCTCTTGCTGTTAAGATAGGGGTGATAACTTCCAAGATTTCTATGTGGTAAATGCCAGAAGTCCTCCCAATGTTTATTTTGATTAATAAACACTCATATTTTTAACAGTGTGTGTGTGAGAGTGTTTGTGTGTGTGTGTGTGTGTGTGTGCTGTACTTGTGGTAGAAGTAAGTAGTTATTAATGATTTGATATACATGACTATAATTACTTTTCCTTCCTATCTCCTTAATTCTAGCTGAGACCTTGGTATTGAATGAGTGAAAGCTTTGAATAAAATTAAGGATGAGAAACTGAAAAGTAAGAGTCAAGTGTTGATAGTAGTGCAAATGTTAATTTCAACGATGGTTGGACCTGAGTGGAATATTACAGTGACTTTAGATAACCAGTGAGCAATACATTCCTAGAAGGTAGGGAAAAAGAAAGAACCATGCACAGGAATAGGTGAGGGGCTTAAAAAGAAAATATTTTCTTCCTTTGAATGTTCCCGTAATTTATGTACAATTGTTATTTCAGACTGCTATATTCAATTTCTCATAGCCAAGGCTTTGCTGCCCCATTTCCTTGCTTTGAAAACCAGGGGGCTGTGTTCTTTGTGAAAGAATGTCCATAGATTGAACCAGGTTTCCTGACCACCTAAGAGTGGTATACATTGACTTGTGGGAACCCATAACATGGAGTGGTAAGAAAGGCTCTTATCAAGAAAAATAATAATGAACTAGACCTACTAGAATACTTTTTTTGGACTTTGACCAGGAAAACAGTCAGTGATTAATGAATATTAGAGCAGAATCATGAGAAGAAAAAAAAGGACAGACACTTCAGCATATACAATACCACTTAAAGACATACTTCTTTAATAGCTCATCTCAGTAGATTAATAATGTGGCACATATACCTTTGCTATGTTTAATTCTGTTTGTTGGTTGGTTAGTTTGTTTTGATGACAGATTCATCATGGAAAAACAGAAACATTTTAAAACTATGTATGCATTCAATATCCCAGAAACAAAAGCAATTACCTGCATTTAGGGGCTTTTCCCTCTTCCTTTAAAATAATAGATAAATTAATTGCTCTAAAAAAGAAAATAGTAATCTTTAGCACTCATCTGATGAACAATGAAAAGTTCACCTTCCTCCTAACACCTTGGAAGATTCAAGGAGAGTTTTTGTTTCTTCTTATTATGTTTTTCTCCGATAATTGCCTCTAAAGAATTAATCTTCCTTGCATCCTAATATTGGTTTCTTCTCGTTGGTCTATAATTTCCCCAGAAAAAGGCACATTCCATTTGACTTTGATTTTCGTAAAGCATCACTTACACAAGACAGTTTTATAGGTATTAGATTCTTTAGGGAATAATGTTCTCTATACATATGGCATATTCATAGCTTTATGATCATAACTAAGTGCAGTTTGATTTCTCTGTCCAACTTCTGAAGAAAGCGACTTACTGTAAATAAACCAATAAATATTTATTAAGCAATAAGTATATGTGGATTACAGGAAAGAGAAACAAAGAACCTAATTGATATAAAAAGTAAATAATCACCCCCCTGTTAAATAAATAAAGCTATTTTTCTTCTCAAAGAAATCTAGTGAAAAATAACTATTCACAAGATATATCTTAAAGACTACAACTTGGTTATCTCTAAGGAAGATTGGTATCATTGTTCAGTAAGGGCATAGTATGTATTTGACATGCAACAAGCATTCAGTGAGTAGGTGAATGAAAAAATGAATGAATGAATCAATCAATCAATCTAAGTATATAACCAGATGTCTCTAATATTAGCAACTTCTATATTCTGTCTGGTTCACTCCACATTCCTCCCTAATGAGGTATCTGATAAACCCTCACCTCTGAATTCCACTTCCAGGAAAGCATCAAAAACTAACTGTTGTTGGTTCCAATTTGATCTTAATGACTCCATCTCCCAATAAAGGATCTTTTTTGTTTTAATACCAAGGATTGAACTTAGGGACACTCGACCCCTGAGCCACATCCCCAGCCCTATTTTGTATTTTGTTTAGAGACAGGGTCTCACTGAGTTGCTCAGAACCTCGCTTTTTTTTTTCCAGACTCCAGAGCCGCTGGGATTATAGGTGTGTACCACTGTGCCCAGCTCCAATAAAGGCTCTTTTTAAAATTTTTATTTGTCCTTTTTAGATATACATGATAGTAGAGTGTATTTTGACATATTATAATATATGGAGTATAACATTGTATGCTTGTGGTTATACATGATGTGTAATTTCACTGGTCATGTGTTCATATATGAACATAGGAAAATTGTGTCCGATTCATTCTACTCTTTCCTATTCACAACCCCCTCCCTTTCCCTCATTCTCCTTTGTCTAATCCAATGAACTGTTATTCTTCTCTCCCCCACCCTTACTTTGTGTTAGCATCTATATATCACAGCAAACATTCAGTCTCTGTTGTTTTAGAATGGGCTTATTCCACTTAGCACGATAGTCAACAGTTCCATCCACTTACTGGCAAATGCCATAATTTCATTCTTATTTATGGCTAATATTCCATTGTGAATATATACCACATTTTCTTTAGCCATTCATCTATTGTAGGGCACCTAGGTTGGTTCCATAGCTTAGCTATTGTGAATTGAACTGCTATAAACATTGATTTGGCTGCATCAATGTAGTATGGTGATTTTAAGTCCTGTGGGTATAAACTAAGGAATGGGAAAACTGGGTCAAATAATGGTTCCATTCCAAGTTTTCTGAGGAATCTCCATACTGCTTTCCATAGGGGTTGCATCAATTTTCAGTCCCACAGCAATGTATGAGTGTAATTTTTCCCCCATATCCTCACCAATATTTATTGCTACTTGTATTCTTGCTAATTGCCATTCTGACAGGAGTAAGACAGAATCTCAGTATAGTTTTAATTTGCATTTCTCTAATTGCTAGAGATGTTGAACGTGTTTTCAGATATTTGTTGGTCATTTGTATTTCTTCTGTGAAGTGTCTGTTCAGTTCCTTTGCCAATTTATTGATTGGGTTATTTGGGGGGGGGGGTTGTTGTTAAGTGTTTTTTGAGTTTTTGTATATTCTGGAGATTAATGCTCTATCTGAGGTGCAGGTGGCCGAGATTTTTCTCCCATTCTGTAGGCTCTCTCTTCACGTTCTTGTTTCCTTTGCTGTAAAGAAGCTTTTTAGTTTGATTCCATCCCATTTACTGATTCTTTTTTAAAATTTATATATGACAGTGGAATGCATTTCAATTCTTATTACACATAAAGAGCACAATTTTTCATATCTCTGGTTGTATGCATAGTATATTCACACCAATTCGTGTCTTTATACCTGTTCATTTATTGATTCTTGATAGTACTTCTTGTACTTGTTGAGGAAATTGGTACCTAAGCCGACATGACAGAGAGTTGGCCATACTTTCTCTTCTATTAGGTGCAGGGTCTCTGGTCCTAAATGCCTAAATCTTTGATACACTTTGAGTTGAGTTTTGTACGGGGTGAGAGATAAAGGTTTAATTTCATTCTGCTACATATGGATTTCCAATTTTCCCAGCACCATATGCTGAAGAGGCTATCTTTTCTCCAATGTATGTTTATTTCACCTTTGTCTAGTATGAGATAACTGTATATATGTGGGTTTGTCCCTATGTCTTCTATTCCATTGATCTTCATAGCTCTTTAGGTGCCAATACCATGCTGTTTTTGTTACTGTAGCTCCATAGTAACAATAAAGGCTCTCTTGCCCTTCAGATCTAGTCTCCAAATGACTGGATTCCTTTGCCATATGGTATCTAGTGTATGAAACTGAATTTCTGAATTAATCCAGTTCTCTAGTTTGGATTTTGTGAATCAACTCTGATATCTTAATGTTTACTGCTTTGCCAATTCAACTACTGCTAATTACTAAATATATTTTTAATTCCTACCAGTAGTTGTAGTTAGATGTGGTTTATAGAGGCTTTATTGTGACTAACCACCTCCATTACTATGACTACCACTACTACTACTAGTACTCATTATCATTGTCATCATCATCATCATTATCATTATGGTAATAAATACATGCATTTATTTTCAAATTATATGGAGAGCATTAATAAAATGATTTTTTAGAAAAAAATGCTGTTATTTCTTTGCAATATACAAAGTTGTAAGAAAAGTTGTCTAAATCTTATTCCAAAAAATTTTTCAAATCTAAGTTAACCATATTTAGAAATATTCAACACACTACTCAATATTGTTCTTAAATTCAGGAGTGATAGCTCTTCACCCCATCTTTTAAAGACCCTGCTCTGGACCTCTTCTATTAGTGCCCCTTCTACAGGATGAGGACATCATAGGGTGAAGGGAACTGCAGGGAAGGAAAACTGTCACTGGGAGAGGGAACTAGCAGCATGAAACACTTGAGACTGAACTGGAAAGTGAACTTGGGGGTAGTAATTAAGTAGAAGGATAAGATTAACTAAGGTACCTAATCATAGAATTATTTCTGCTTTTTAGCAGTTTATATTTATACTACTTTTATTATAACTTAGTTATAATTACATATCCTTTGACCAACATCTCCCCATCTCCAGATCCTCCTATAACTATTTAAGCCTCTGGTAACTACTCTTCAAATATATCCTTCTATGAGATCAGCTTCCTAAGATTCCACATCTGACTGAAATCATACAGTATTTCTCTTTCTGTTTCTTACTTATTTCACTTTACCTATTATCCTCCAATTCCATCCATTTTGACACAAATATTGGATACTGATTTTTATTGTTCAGTAGTATTCTCTTGTACATATACATTTTCTTTATACATCTGTGCATTGATGGATACCCAGGATGATTCCATATCTTAGGAATTATGACTAGTTCTGTAATAAATACGAGAGTGCAGATATCTTTTTAACATACTGATTTTATTTCCTTTGGATATATATAGAGTATTAGTATTACTGGCTCATACTGAATTTTCATTTTTAGTATTTTGAGGAATATTATTTTCAATAATGTCTGTACTAATTTATATTCCACCAACAGTGTACAAAGTTTCCCTTTTACAGCTTCACCAACAATTGTTCATTTTCCTTTTTATAATAGCTATTTTGATAAGCATGTAGTGACATAGAAAAGGCAAACATATAGAGACAGAAAGTAGATAAGTAATATTCTGGAGCCACGGGAATAGGTAAAGGAGAAAGAAATTAGAAATGACCACTATTGTCTATGAAGCTTCATTCTTAGGCAAAGAAGGAGCTCTAAAGTTGATTGCGGGGATGGCTGAATAACACTGCAGACATACTAAAAACCATATTGGATTGTGCACTTTAAGTGGATGAATTGTATAATATATGAATTTTCCCCAATCAAGCTGCTTTGTTTTTTAAAACTCCAATCCAGGAAAAAACCCTGTTTCCCTGTGCTTTTCCCAAAATCAACTCACAAAAGCCCAAATCCTAGAAGGGTCCTCTCATGCTGTCTTCCTGAGATGCCATTGGTTCCCTATGGTATCTGTTTTCCCTGTTGCAATGAGTAATAAATTAAACTGTTTGAACCAGATGTTTTCCCAGTTGGTTTTGATAATAAATCACCATCCAAAATGTGAAGGACTCATTGAGATTCAGATAAACCTCACTATCTTAAACCAGAATCCTAGACTCAAATAGTGTACACATCAGAGACTCCTTGTGTTTCTATACTCAAATTGACATCTTGTGCATGACTGGGAGGTATATTCATAATAAAATGAGCTCAGAAATTTTTCAAGTCCTTCAGCATTACATTTTTAAAGGAATAATAAAGTCCCTAGGGAGGAAGCACTCTGGAGGATTCAGAAAATGTCTGCATAGAAGCAGGCTTTATGTCCCTGCTCCTCTGAAGTTAGGAAACAAAATAACCAGAGAATAACTACTCATGAGGTGGGTGATTGAGGGAATGTACTGAGACTCAATTTGGAACAGTCAGAGACTTGGAAAAAATCAGAGACTATAGTTACTGGAAATGAGAGAGAACTTTAATCAGGTATGAAGCTGTATCCATGGCCAGCTTCAGGGCAGGTTGGGGGGGTGATCACACAAAGGGAGAGAAAGAAAGTCATATCTAACAAAATTATGACAAAAACAGTGTCAGAGTGAAAAGTCAGTCTGAATTTAGCTGAAACCAGAACTGCATAGTGGGCAGCTGTGTGATACTTACTCCATTTTTCTCCAAGTATAAGCAGAGAACTGTGGAAGGAAGCCATCTTGTTGGGGCTGAGTCTTGTTTCTTAAGCCTGAACCTTAGGGAAATATAATCTCCTGTATCTTCATCTACCTTCATCTACCTTCATGACTGACCTGTAGGTAGCAAGCCATCTGAATAGTTTATATACTGAAATCACTGTAAGCCTAAAACGAACAAACAAACAAAAATTGGTCAGCAGAGAGAATGTAGCAGAACCCACTGCACTATTTGGGTACCCTGGCATCTTCCCTCATGCATGGAAGCTTCCTGGGGGCACACAAAGTGCACTGCCAATACCAAAGAAGGTTCAGTCTGCTGGGAAGTGGACATAATGGCACCAGCTTCTCTGCAATATGAGGGAATCCACAGGTTCCCAGGTTAGTTCTGGAATTTTTAGAGCCACCTAGGTCCTCACCAGAGGAGGGGAGGGTAAAGTCTTTGTGATCAACCCCAGCATATGGTGCTTTTCCCTGAGCATCACAAGAAAACCTTGAGGGCATGGAAAACTCCCACCTGTACCAGTGAAGAGGAACTTCAAGCCTAAATCCTGTTAAACATTACGTCTGGCAGAGGGAACACAAATAGAAAGACTCCAATGTCTATGTACACAGTGTTTCTATCTGCATACTAAAATTTCCCTGTTGAAGTATTCTACCCATGCCAGAGAAAGTCCAGATTCACTGGTCAGGGATGTGTTTTAATCAGCTTTTTTGCTGCTGTGACTAAAAAATCTGACCAGAACAATTTTAGGGAAAAAAGTTTATTTGAAGGCTCATGGTTTCAGAGGTCTTAGTCCACAGAAGGCTAGCTCCATTCCTCAGGGCTTGAGGTGAGGCTGAACATCATGGTGGAAGAGTTTAACAGAGGAAAGCAGCTCACAATGTAATCAGAAAGCAGAAAGAGAGAGAGAGACCACTTGTCAGATACAAACATATACCCCAAAGCCATGCCCCAATCCCCATCTCCTCCAGCCACACCCTACCACTTCAGTTACCACTCAGTTAATCCCTATCAGGGAATTAATTCATTGATTGGGTTAAGACTCTCACAACCCAATAATTTCTCCCCTGAACTTTCTTGCATTGTCTCACATGTGAGCTTTTGGGAGACACTTCACATCTAAATCATGACAGGATATCCCAGCACCATGCCATCTGTAAAGCTAGGAGACCCACAGGTTCCCGGGCCAGTCATGAAATCTCCAGAGTCACTTAGCTCTATACCTGAAAAGGAGGGTAGGGTAACATTTTGTGATTAACACCAGCCTACATTGCTTCTCCCCATATAGGAAGAAAACCCCAAGAGCACATAAAACTACAGACTGTGCCAGAAAGGGATCCAGCAACTGGGCTGGAATTCACACAATACCCAGGTAACACAAAAATCTCACAGGCCCTGATAAGGATACCCAGAGCCAGATGAAGAGAGAATGGGCAAAGTTTGAATGAGTAAGTTGCAGTAACAGCTCCACACAGATTTTTTAAACAAGAGACTCACCTAGACTTTGGAAAATCCAAATACACAACCTCCACCTCAATGCTGTACCCAGTATTTCGGAAGTTGCCTCCACCAGCAAAACCAGTCAGAAGATACGTATTCAAGGCTTGGACATTGGCCACATCTCTGATACCTGACTGATTTTAAAACTTGAAGTACTTGAAAGAAGTATCTATATGTCAAACATCTAGGCAAGGCGAAGTTTTAGTCTTTTTCATATATGACTTTACTTCACTTGTACTGCCTTCTATGTTGGCTTGTTTGGATTCCTGTCACTACTTGTTATTTCATACTTTTATATAATTTTAAGTATTTTTAAATTTATTAATTATATTTCCTATCTTTTTCTGTCATTTATGTTCTCTGTTTTTTTTCTTTCTCTTGTTTTTCTTTTATTTGACTTCCTCCCCCACTATTTCTTTTTCTTTCTTCCTCTCTTCTTTCCTTCAAATTCACTCTATTTTCTATGTTTGATATTAACTTTATATTCTCTGTGTCCTGATTTTTCAATCTATTCTATATACTCACTCTCCCTTCTGTTTGAATAATCTTCAATAAATTTTTATTGAATATATATGATTTCCTTTCAAGTTGCTGTTGTTACTGATGGTTAGTCTCTCATCTCAAAGCAGAGCTGGGATTGAAAATAGCATTTTTAACACATTGAATAGATGCTTTGAGGTTAAGATAAACCATGATGGGCTAGGATCCACCATAAATAGAAACAAGCTCACTAAAAGACTCTTACATAACATTGTTAGATATCTCCATCCTGAGGGAAAAAAACACTTATCAACATAGAAACAAAGATAACATGAGAAAACAAGTATGCAAGATGCTTCCAAAAGGTAAAACAAACAAACAAACTTCCCAACAAATAAATTCCACTCATATTGAAGTAGAAGAAAGGGCAAACAAAAAATTCAAAAAATTGATTGTTACAATGATCAATGAATTAAAAGAAGGTCTGAAGAATAAAGTGAGAGAAAATGCAATATATGAAAAAGTATTTCAATAAAGATATAGAGACTATAAAAAGAATCAGAAAGAAAACTTGGAAATGAGAAACTCTGTATGTAGAGTCTCAATATGAAATCATATCAAGCAGAGGAAAGAATATACACACTAGAAGATAAGGTACAGGAATTAGAACACCCAGACAGATAAAAAATTATAAGACTCTATTGGAAGAATATACAGGAGCATCATAACAACATTAAAAGCACAAACTTAAGAATCATAGGCCTTGAATAAGGATAGGAGATTCATACTAAGAACACTGAAGACATATTCACCAAACAATAGCAGAAAAATTCTGTAACCTAGGGGAAAACATGGATATACAAGTACTGGAGACATTTTTTTAACTCTCAATAGACAGGACCAGAAAAGAAGTTATCCATAAAATATTATAGTTAAAATGCCAAAAATTCAGAACAAAGAAAAGATTTTTTTAAACTGTAAAAGAAAAGAACTAAATCAATTAGAGAGGCAAATCCATCAAGATAAAAGCAGATTTCTCAGCAGATATTTTAAAGACAAGGAGGACATGAAATTGTGAAAAATAACAACTGGTAACCTAGGTTATTGTGTTCAGCAATGCAATCCTTCAAAATCCAAACAGAAACAAAAAAAAAATTTTCCAAAATGAGCATAAAGTAAAGGAATTCATGACCACTAAAATGGCATAGGAAAGGATACTTAAAGGAATTCTTCACAGAGAAGAGGAAGATAAAACTAAACAAGAGAGCATGGATAAGTATAAATAACATTAGGGAAATAAATAACTAAATGAAAATTGGGAGATAATCAAATATAAAACAATATGACAGTAACACAAATCTCTTGATAATAATGATAAATATAAATGATATTAATTCTCTAATTAAAAGAGAGACTAGCAGACTGGATTTAAAACAACACCTTATTTTATGTTGTCTCCAAAAAATGATCCTCATAGGCAAGAACAATATTAGACCGAAAGTGAAAGAATGGAAAATTATATTCCACACAAGTATAAACCAAAAGCAAGCAGGAGAATCCACTCGTATATGAGACAAAGCAGACTCTAAGTCAAAATTAGAAGAGGCAAAGAAAGCCATTACATATTGTTAAATGGAAGAATCCAACCAAAAGTTATACCAATTAGAAATACTTATGCTGTAAATGTTGGGGCATCCACTTTCATAAGACAAATATTATTAGATATGAAAGGATTGACCAACACTATAAAATAATAGTGGGGGATTTCAATCTACTTCTTTCACTAATAAGCCATCTAGACAGAAAATCAACAAAGACACATCAGATTTAAACCTTACAATAGATCAATTGGACTTAGCAAACATCTACAGAATGTTTTATCCAAAAACAACAGAATGCATTTTCTTTTCAGCCACTCATGCAAGTTCAACATCCTTTCATGATAAAACCCTGAAGAAATTGTGGATATAAGGAAAGTATCTCAACATCTTGAAGTGGATGCATGATATAACCAAAGCAAAAACTGAAAGCATTTCCACTAAAATCAGGAAATAAACAAGTATGTCCATTCTACACATTCTTATCCAATATAGTACTTATAAATTTAGATAGAACAATTAGGCAAGAGAAGGTAATAAAAGGGACACAAATAGTAAAGGAAGAAGCTAAATTATCCCTCTCTGCAGATGAAAAGATTCTATATTTTTGAAGACCATGAAAATTTCATCAGAAAACTTTCAGTGCTGATAAATTCAGCAAAATACCAGGATATAAAAATCAATGTACAAAATTTAATACCTTCTTTATACACAAATAAATTTGCTATGAAATGATGAAAACAATCACATCATAAGAGCTTCAAAAATAAAATAAAATACTTAGGATTAAGACTAACCAAAGAGGTGAAAGGCCTCTATAATGAAAATTATAGAACTCCAAATAATGAAATCAAAGACTTCCCATGTTCATGGATAGGCAAAATTATTATTGTTAAAATGGTCATTTTACCAAAAACAACAGAGATATTCAATGCAATCACCATCAAAATGTCAATTATATTCTTCACAGACATAGAAAAATTAATCCTAAAATGCATATGGAGGAATAAAAGACCCAGAATAGCCACATAAATCCTAACTAAAAAGAAAAATGTTTGAGATATCACAGTACCCCATTTAAATTTAACTACAGATTCATATGACAAAAACAGCATGGTACTGGCACAAAAACAAATGGACCAGCGGAACAGAATAGAATATGCAGAAACAAATCACACAGCTACAATCATCTGATCCTTGACAAAGATGCCAAAACCATACACTGGAGAAACGAAAACCTCTTTAACAGTAATGGCAAAATTGTATATCCATATGTAGAAAAATGAAACTACATCCCTATTTCTTACTCTGTGCAAAAGTCAACTTAAAATGAATCAGAGATCGGGGCTGGGATTGTGGCTCAGTAGTAGAGCTCTCGTCTAGCATGTGTGAGACCCTGGGTTTGATCCTCAGCACCACATAAAAATAAATAAACAAAATAAATGTGTTGTGTCCAACTACTTCTAAAAAATAAATATTTTTTTTTAAAAAAGAATCAGAAATCTAACTATAAGACCTGAAACTTTGCAATTTCTGGAAGAAAAACAGGGGAGACATTGTAACATATAGGTCCTGGCATAGACTTCCTTAAAAAAAAAAAAAAACTATAGCTGAGGGAATATGAGAAAGAATCGATAACCGGAATGACATCAAATTAAAAAAAAAATCTCTGCACAGAAAATGAAAAAGGAGTGAAAATACAACCAACAGAATGGGACAAAATCTTTGCTGGCTACTCCTCTAACATAAGAATATATAATATATAACATAAAGAACTCAAAAAACTAAACATTAAAAACAAATAATCTGAGCTGGGCATGGTGGTGCACACCTGTAATTCCAGTGACTCAGGAGGTTAAAACAGGATAATTGCAAGTTTGAGACCAGACTTAGCAACTTAGCAAGGCCCTAAGCAACTTAGTGAGACCCTATATCAAAATATAAAAATAAAAAGGGCTGAAGATGTACCTCAGTGATTGAGTACCCTGGGTTTAATCCTACTACAAATACACAATGAATAAAAGTGCAAATGAACTGAATGGACACATCCCAAAAGAAGAAGTACAAATGGCTTAAAAATATATGAAAACATATTCAATACCTTTAGCCATGAAGTAAATAGACCTTCAGACTCAAACTTGTCTGTAGTCTATACTATCAGCTCTCTTTTCCTTGGGTCTTTGAACTACAAACACTGGCATTCCTGGGTCTCCAGTTAGCAGGTAGCAGACTTGGAAACTTCTCAACTTCCACAATCAGGTAAGTTAATACTTTATAATGTGTGTGTGTCCTCCTGGTTTTATATATAGTGATTCAAGTGCTGTTTATCCATAGGAAGAAATGCCTCTATGGAGTGGTAGGGGGAAAGCCACATAAGCTCATTCTCAAGCTGTTCTATGGGGTTAATTAGTTCAAAAGATCTCCTAAGACCAGCATTCTTTGAATAAAATTTGTTTAGAGTCATCATTTTAAAACCTTATAAAGATTTCTTCCTAAAGATTTAATTTGTATCTCTGAAATCACCTTTGCATACTTCTTTTTCTTTATTTATAGTAACTGTAAATTGAACCCAGGGGCACTCTACCACTGAGTTACACCTGCAGCCCTTTTTATTTTTTTTATTTTGAGATAAGGTCTTGCCAATTTACCCAGGCTGCTTTTGAACTTGAAATCCTCCTGCCTCAGCTTCCTGAGTACAGACATGAACCACCATGCCCAGATGCTTTGTATACTTTCATTTACCTAGAATCATCAGGTTTTGTCCAGTCCTTAATTGGTACTGATTGGCTATTGGCCAAACACAGAATATAGGAAGCTATATGAGCAGCATACTTAAATAAAATTCTCAAAGGACCTTCTCAATCTAAAGCTGTGCCTCTTCTAGGTTAAACATTTGTTTTTTT
The DNA here is from genome assembly GCF_021218885.2 of Marmota monax. Taxonomy (NCBI): domain Eukaryota; kingdom Metazoa; phylum Chordata; class Mammalia; order Rodentia; family Sciuridae; genus Marmota; species Marmota monax. The sequence goes on along the minus strand of NW_026694711.1, from coordinate 313,433 downwards.
CATGTATTCTTACAAATATAATTCTCAATTTTATAATTATCATTCTAATTGGCAAAAGTTCACTAGGGAGAATTTGAAATTCCAACGGCTACTTTGAAAACTTTTAATATAAACAAGATTATTAATTTGAGAGGTAACATATGACAAAAACCAAAGAAAGATCCATGAGGAAACTGTTTTTTAAAGAGAGATCATTTCATTTAATGTAGAAGACCTTCTTACTTTTGACTCATACTTTGAAGATTAGGAAAACTCTCATTTTTTTGTAATATTGTTTAAAAATTTTAATTGATTTTTTAAAAAAATAAATGACAGTGGAATATATTATAATTCTTACTACATGTATACAGCACAATTTTTCATATCTGTTGTTGTATATAAAGTATGTTGACACTAATTCGTGTCTTCATACATGTATTTTGGATAATGATGTCTATCACATTCCATCATCCTTGCAGTACATGGTTTGATTAGAAATATCAAGAGCTCAAGTTATGTCGACATTGGCTCTATGCCATTCTTTTTTATGTACACTGCTCCTCTGCTGAGGCATCACTTTCCATGGTTGCAGTTACCTATGGTCAACTGTAGCCCAGAAACATTAAATGGAAAATTCTAGAAATAAGCACTTCACAAGTTTTAAATGACATACTGTTCTAAGTAGCATAATGAAATCTTGCAGCAACCTGCTCTAGGGCATGAATCACCTTTTTTTTTTTTTGTCCAGTGTCCCACAATATATATGCTAACAACTTGTTAGTCACTTTTTAGCCATCTTGGTTATCAGATCATCTAAAATGGTATTGCAGTGCTTATATCCGAGTAACTGTTATTTAACATAATAATGGCTCCAAAGGGCAAAAGTAGTAATGCTGGCAATTCAGATATATCAAAGAGAGGACTTAAAGTGCTTCTTTTAATTAAAAAAGGTGAAAGTTATTAATAATAAAGGAAAACATCATCTTAAGAATAATCTATGGTAAGAATGAAATTATGAAGAGAGCAAAAGATATTTATGCTAGTTTTGTTATCACACCTCAAAAAATCAAAAATTCCAGCTAAAGTGCATCACAAGTACTCTTTTAAAAAGGAAGAGGCATTCAGTTTTTCTAGGAAAAATCATAGTTCAGTACTCCTATAACATCAGGCAACAACTAAGGGTCATCAAATGTATCCCTCTCATGAAAAATTTTAAAGATATCCAGATCGAAAAATAATTCAGTTGTTTCCCATTCACTCTAAGATATTTAGTTCAGGTAAACAGTCAAATAGTCTTAACAAAAAAAATTATTAAATGTGTTTCTTTTAGTGGATACTGAAATGTATGTTGACATAATAGCCTTTTTACTACTACTATGAGAAGAGTATGGGAGGAATAGACAAACTCTACATAGGGCAGAGGGGTGGGAAAGAAGGGAGGGGGCATGGGGTTAGAAATGATGGTGGAATTTGATGGACATTATTATTGAAAGTACATGTCTAAAGACACGAATTGGTGTAAATATATTTTATATACAACCAGAGATATAAAAAATGTGTTCTATATGTATAATACGAATTGTAATGCATTCCACTGTCATATATAAATAAAAAATAATAAAAAGACAAACTCACAAATAAGCAATATTCTAGTTCAGATGCACTATAAAAAATGCTTTGTTAGCAAGGTAGAAGAAGGATTTTGAATTGTAGAGTCTTAAAATTTTGGTTTACAATATGAAAATGACATTAGCACAATATTTAGGATATTAAAGACCAATGTTACATTTATTATGCTTCACATTTTCTACAACACCTTCATTTGTTTTATGAGTTAAATATTAATGTGTTATGAGCTAAATGTTAACTGTCATAGTTAAATGAATCCTATGAATGTTGTTTTCATAACTTGTTCAAAAACTTTAAATATATATACATATGTAATTGTATTCAACTAAATTAAATAATAATGAATATTCTTCTAAAGTGAATCATTTAATGAAAATTTCACAAATATACATAGATAAAAATGTAATGTGTTGTTTATAATTATATTACCCAGATCTTTAGCTAAATTCAATATCCTAAACTTATGACAAATAGTAAATAATCCCTGAATTCCTGCCTGATCAATCACAAAATATAATTTTGTTATATTACTTCTTAAAATGACAGTAGTTTAATAAATATTCAAATACTGTTAGTTGCTAATATGTATACATTCATTTTTACTTCCTCAAAATTATTAAAATGACATGATGTCAGTATTGATGAAAAAAACCTACCTAAACAATCATTAATTTTATTTCCACAGTTTTCTCTTGTGTCTGAAGAAAAGTTGATTACTTTGGCTAAAAATAATAATTAGTATAAATGATTAGTAATACTACTTACAATTTCAGAGAAATACAAATATATACATGCACAAAACAATGAATAGGACTTCATTTTTATTTAAAAATGTTATAGTACATTCAAATAGTAAATTTAATGTAATATATAAGGTATACATATGTTTTTTTAAATATACTGATAAGCTAGTTCTACTTTAAAGCTATAGTTAAAAGCTTTAAATTATTATCGCCTTGTAATGTATGCACAAAGGCATATAAACATGGGAATATGTATAATCGTATTAATAAGTTATTTACTGCAAGCTATTAAATGAATAATGCACTAAAGTTGTAAAATTACAATCTGGATCTTTTATGCAGAATGACTAAATAATTTTATGCACAAATTACAAGAGAATCCATTTATCATCCTATGATTTAATGCAGTCCTTTTTGAAATAATTGTAAACCATATTTTAAGAGTCCATACATAAAAAAAATTAGTTGCTAATAATCATTATGGTTTACTGATGGGTGTTTCTACAATGATGAGTGAAAATATTTATTGTCTTCAGATACTTTCATCATATTCTTATCTCCTCTAACAATATTTTTTGGCTTTTTGCTGGTCTCAAATTAAGAGTAAGAAAACAAGCCCAGTGTGGTGGCAATTGCCTGTAATACTTGTGGCTCAGGAGGCTGAGGCAGGAGGATCTTGAGTTCAAAGCCAGCCTCAGCAACTGGCAAGGTGCTAAGTAACTTGGTGAGGCCCTGTCTCTAAATAAAATACAAAATAGGGCTGGGGATGTGGCTCAGTGGTTGAGTGTCCCTGAGTTCAATCCCCAGAACGGAGGAGGAGGAGGAGGTGGAGGAGGAGGAGCAGGAGGAGGGGGAGGGGGAGGAAGAGGAGGAGGAGGAGAAGGGAGAGGAGGAAGAGAATAAAATGTTTTTAGCTGGGCATGGTGGTGCATACCTGTAGTCCCAGAGGCTTGGGCAGGAGAATTGCAAGTTTGAGGCCAACATCAGCAATTGAGCAAGGCACTAAGCAACTTAACAAGATCTTGTGTCAAAATAAACAAATAAAAATGGGCTGGGGATGTGGCTCAGTAGCTGAGTACCTCTGGGTTCAATCCCTGGTCCTCCTGTCATTCCCCCCGCCACAATAGTTTTTATACCTAAGCTATCTTTGGTTTTTGGCTCTTGGGTAACAAAGAGCTCTGCTTTTTTTTTTTAACCCTGTAAATGAAAGTATAATTAAAGATAAGTCTAGAGTAATTTCAGAAAAATTCCAGAGTTGGCAGCTCCCAAAGGCTTCCTCTCTATAAAAAAAAAATAAATAAATAATATATATATATATATATATATATATATATATATCAATAGTAAGCAAAAAACTACTAGAACTACCTTTATTAAAATTCTGGAAAACAAATTTTACAGTAATCAAATGAACATCAAATGGGACCCTCATATTTATTTCCAGAAACAGCATAGCAAATCTTATTCACAAATTACTATATCTATTTTAACTCTGAAGGACTAAGATAAATTATTCATCTCTATTTTTCCTAAGTCTAAGCTCACTAAGGGAAAACTGATGGACATTCCCCAAAAATATTGTAAGAAACCTTACAGCCACATGGGGAAAAGATTATGGTGGAAACACACAATACATAATCTAAAGACTGGAAGAAAAAGCTGAGAATAAAGAACATTCAAAAGCACTTGTGTACACTGGAAAAATTGAAAAATCATACATGTGGCTCAAGAAAGGACACATGCTCACAGAAAATCCTGAGAAGACTAAGCTTTCAAATTTGGTTAGTTTCTAGTGTCAGTGCCAGCATGCAGTGAAGACTAAGGCAGAGTTGTAAATCAAATTCAATGTTAAAGGAGTGTTCCAACACAAAGTGAAACCATAATGATCCCAAAGACTGGGAGAGGATTTATTTTTATGTCTTGGAGTTCCAGGAAATCATTGTCAAAACCTCAGACAGGGGCTGTGGATGTGGCCCAGTGGTATACTTCTTGCCTAACATGCAAGTGGCCCTGGGTTCTATCCTCAGCACAGAAAAAAATAAATCAAAGATAGCTGAGTGACCATACAAAACAAAGAACTGACCCTATGTAAAAACCACTGGGACAAATCCTTAAGAATTAGAACAGCAGTCTTCAGTAATCAGGAACACAAAGCCAAAAGAAGTAAGGAAAGAAAATGATCTGATTTCCAGAGTTACTATATTAAAATATTAAAATATTCAGAGCCCAATTTTTGACAACAAAAAAGTAACATAACATACAAAGAAACAGGAAAGTATATCCCATCCAACGGAAAAAATACAAACCATCCCCAAGGAAGTTCAAAAAACTAAACTCACTAGAAAATGATTTTTAGACTGGAAGAACAAATTATAGTAATGTAATGCACTACATGAAGACCAGAGTTGTTAATGATTATTTCAAATGTCAGGGCTGGGGATATAGCTGGGTGCTAGAGTTCTTGCCTAGCATGTGTTGGGTTCAATCCTCAGCATTACAAAAAATTTGTAAATTAACTGTCTTAATTATGCTCAAAGAAGTATGAGGAAGGAACCTTGGATAAATATCTAGAAAAAACATGAATAAAGAAGGAGAATTGGGGCAGGGGTTGTGGCTCAGTGGCAGACCACTTGCCTCACACATATGGGACACTAGGCTCAATCTTTAGCACCACCTAAAAATGAATAAACAAAGATATTGTGTCCATGTATAACTAAAAAATATTTTGAAAAAAGAAGGAGAATTGGAAAGTGGTAGGCTAGAGGCATTCAGTGCATACTGGCTACTTTCCAAGACCGAATCAAATCCATGTGGGAAGAACTAGTACTTGATCTGTATTGCCCTTGGGTGGGTCTTGAGAAGGGACCACAAAGACTTGCATAATTATTTTATTTAGATGTAAGATATATTTGTAGATAATTTTTGTATGTGGCATGTGGTTTCTTTTTTGTGTGTATATGGCAGTTTAAAGCACCATTTGCAGAAAAGATGGCCTGTTCTGCTAGAAATACCTTTACACATGGGCTGAAAATCAATTCACCATAAATATATTTGTCTAATTTTGGACTCTCTGTTTGGTTCCACTGATCTTTACATCTATATTTATACCAGTACCACACTGTCTTAGTTATTATAGCTTTATAGTAAGTTTAAAAGCTGGTAGTGAAAGTTCTCCAGTGTTGTTTCTCTTCACAATTATTTTGAGTATTTTATGTCTTTTGTACTTTCATATAAATTATAAAATTAATGTCCAATTTTATGGAAAACCAAACTGGTATTTTGAATAAAATTGCTTTGAATCTATAACTTATTTTGGAAGATAAGTCTTCTAAACAATATTGAGAGTTCCAAATCATGACCATAGTATATTTCTTTATATATTTAGATCTTCATTAATTACTCTCAGTGATGTCTTTTCATTTTCAGCCTACAGGTCCTGCACATCATTTCTCAAATAAATCTCTGATCATATCATTTTGATGCTACTGTAATTAGTATTTTAATTAAAAATACCATTATCATTGTTTAGAGATATATAATTGATATATTGTACATTATATGTACATTAATTGATGTACATTATATGTACATTATTGTTTTAGAGAAATACAGTAGATACTTGTACTCTATAATCTTGCTAAATCCACTTTTTAGTTACATTGGCTTCTTTGTATGTTCATTAGGATTTTCTAAGCAGATATTAGTATTGTCTGTGAATAAAGTAAGTTTGGTTTTTACTTTTCAACCCATTTGTCTTTTTTCAACTTTTCTTGCCTTATTTACATGGATGAAAACCTCCAAAATAATGTTAAATAGAAGTAGTGAGTGCATATCCCTGCCTTGTTCTTGATCTTAGGATAAATGACTTAGTTTTCATTATACATGATGACAACCATAGGATTTTCATAGATGCTCCTAACATGAATGATTAAGTTTATTTCCATTCTTAAGTTGCATTGAATTTTCATCATGAATGGAAGCCAATTTTGTTAAATGTTTTTTTTCTGCATCTACTCAGGCTATATATAATATCTTATTTATTTTGGTAGTATGGTAAAATACATAGTTTGATTTTCAAAACCATTCCTGCATTCCTGGGATAAATTCTACCTCATCACAACATATTATCCATTCAAAAATTTTAATATGTTTTGCTAAAATTTTGTTTAGGAGAATATTCATTTGTAGTTTTTCACCCATTGTTAGAATCATTGTGGTATCTGGGCCTCATAAAATACTTTGATAGGGATTCCTCTTCTATTTTCTGGAAGAATTTATATAAATTGGTTATTATTCCTTCCATAAATGTTTGGCTCAATTCATCAGGTAAAATATTTAGGCACAGAGTTTTCTTTCTTTGAATGTTCTATTCTACAAATCAATTTCTTTAATAGACAAAGGGTAATTTTGTTAATATGTTTTGTCTTGAGTGAGAATTCAGATCAAGTGCCTTTCAAAGAATTTGCCTATATCTTTAAAGTTATCAAATTTCTTGAATTAAGTTGTACCTACATAGTATTCATTTATTATTTTTTTAAATCTATATTTTCACTAGTTATATCCATCCTCACTCCTGATATTCATGTGTTTTCTTTTTTTCTTGTCCCTAAGTCAGAGAAGATGTTTATTAATTTTATTGATCTTCTAAAGAAATGATTGATTTTATAGACTGTGCTTCAGTCTTCTATTCCATTGTCTTCTGCCTTGTCTTTATTAATTCCTTTATTCTGCTTACCTTGGAATTATTTTGATTTTTTTTAGTTTAATGAGGTAGAGTATTATATCACTGATTTGAGACCCTTCCACTTTTCTAAAAGCCCTTTAGTACTACACATTTCCATCTAAACAATTTTTTTGTGTGGTAATGGGGATTGAACCTAGGGCCTTGCACATGCTAGGGAAGCACTCTGCCTCTAAGCTACTTCCCCAGCCATTTTTTATTGTTTATTTTGAGACAATGTTTCACTATGTTACTCATGCCTGCAACTTGTGATCCTCCCAAGTAGCTATTATTACTGGTGTACACTATCATGCCTGGCTAAACCCTGCTTTAGCTGCATTGGGCAAATTTTGACACCACGTTTTCATTTTAATTCAAATTCAATTACTATTATGGTTTGGATGTGAGGTATTCTCCAAAAGCTCATGTGTGAGACAATGCAAGAAGGTTTAGAGGAGAAATGATTCAGTTATAAAAGCCTTAGTAAATCAGTCACCAGATGGGATTAACTGAGTGACAACTGAATGCAGGAAGGGTTTGGCTCAAGGAGGTGGATCCAAAATATATAGTCCAAAGGACCTGCCTTTGGAGTACATACTTCATATCTGGTGAGTGGAATCAGTCTCTCTCTCTCTCTCTCTCTCTCTCTCTCTCTCTCTCTCTCTCTCTCTCTCTCTCCTTCCTGATCATCATGTATCATGTGAGCCACTCCCTCCATCACACTCTTCCATGATGATGTTCAGCCTCACCTCACCTATGGTCTGAGACCTCTGAAACTGTGAGCCCCTAAATAAACTTTTCCTCCTCTAAAATTGTGTTGTCAGGGCTTTTTGTCACAGCAGTAAAAAAGCTGACTAAAACAATTACTTTCTACTTTGATTTCTATTTTGATGACTTGAGTTATTTAGATTAAATTAATTTTTAAAAATAAACAAAAAGAACACAAAAAATTGGCCTAAAGAAAAGAACAGGTCATTCATAGGGGAAAATGAGACCTTTAAAAAAAATAAAAAGATGATCAACATCTTTCAAAAACAACTTAAACACAAAACAATCCTAAATCTCTTTTGGAAACCCCTAACTCCAAATACCCAATGAAATATTGAGCAAAAAAGGACAAAGCTAGAGCTACCATACCCCTTGATTTCAAACAGTATCAGAAAACTATAGCAATTAAAACAGAATGGCATAAAATAGAAATATTATTTAATAAAATAGAATAGAAAGCCTCAAAATATATGTATAGTCAATTGATTTTTGACAAAGGTACCAAACCATACAATGGAAAAAGAAGTGTTTCTTCAATAAATAGTCAGAATAAATAAGTTTATTCAGAAGAATAAAACTGAACCTCATACCATACAAAAAAATCAGCACAAAATGGATTATAGATTTAAACCTAAGACATGAACTGTAAAAATACTAGAAGAGAAATCAGGTGAAAAACTACAGACCTTTATTGGAACTCTGTGAAAAAAAAAAAAAAAAAAAACCTACAGACCATTATTCTAGGCAATGCTTTTTCTTTTCTCTCTCTCTCTCTGACTGATGAATTACAGGCAACAAAAGCAAAGATAGGTAACTGGGGTTGTATCAAACAAACAAACAAACAACTCTGTCAACGGAAACAATTAACAGAGTAAGGATACAATATATGAATGGGGAGGAGATGTTTGCTAGTTAGACATCTGGTAAGGGGTTGATATCCAAAATGAATAAGAAACTCAACCAACTCAATTGAAAAAAAAAATAACTGATTTAAAAAAATCAGCAAAGAACTTGAATAGAAACTTCTCAAAAGAAGACATACCAATAAGCTACTAGTATTCGAAAAATTCTCAGTATCACTAATCATTAGAGAATAAAAGGAAAACCACAATAAGATATCTATCATCTTAAAACCTGTTAAAATGGTAATTATTTGGTTCAAGATGGCTAAATAAAACTGCCTAGCTCTCACTTTCTCTTCCAAAAAAAAGCCAAAGGAACAGTTATCTAGCTGCAATTTAAAATTAGTAACCAGAGACAAACACTGGAATCAGCAAAATGGTGACTGGAACTTGCAAGATTCAGAATCCTGACATGCTGAACAGCATAAAAAGAGAAACAAAACATCCCAGAATGTGCTACCCTGTTTCTAATCTTGGGAAAGGGAAGTCTTCCTTTGCAGGGTGTTATGGTTTGGTGTCCCCCAAAAGTTACTATGTTGATGCAGGAATGTTAAGAGGTTAAATGTAATCTATATTACATAGAGCGCTATAATGTAATACTAGTTTGAATGACCTGGTGGTAACTGTATGTAGGTAGGGCATGGCTGGTGAAGGGGGGTCATTAGGGGCATTCCATGCAGCCCCTTCCCCTCCCTCTCTGCTTCCTGATTCTTTCTTGAACTGAGAAGCTTTTCCTTTGCTGGGCCCTTCCCCAAAGATACTCTGCCTCACCCTGGTCCCAGAGCAGTGGAGTTGGCTCTCTATGAACCTTTGGAACCATGAGATCCAAATAAACTTTTCCTCCTCTAAGTTGTTCTTGTCAGGTGTTTTCTTCATAAATATGAAAAAGCCGACTAAAACAGAAATTGGTTCCAAATAGTATGGCTGTTGCTGTGGCTAACCTGACTATGTGATTCAAAAGACATTGGAACTGGTTTGTGTGGAGAATTTTGAAAAATTTAGAGATGGAGGATGGAAAGCTTTAGAATGGTGTAAGTGCAGCTTAATGGGTAACTTTGGTGGGGCTTCAGAAGATCAGAATGGCAACAGGAATGTGAACTGTCCTCATGAGGTTTCAGAGGGAAATAATGACTCTAGGGAACTGAATTAGAGGTCACTTATGACACATTATGGCAAAGAACTTGTCCACATTTTGCATATGTTCTGAGGCTTTGTGTGAGTTTAAACTGAAAAGTGATAGACTAAATAATCTGATGGAGAAAATTTCAAGGCAGCACAGCATTTGGTCAGTGACAAAGACATTGCTAGCAACTTTTAGGCAGGTTTGCTATGAAAATCTGCAGCAGAAATCACAGATAATGGATTTTTAAAACTTGTAGTTTGGCCAGAAAAGTTATTGTAAAGCTGGGGTCAAGGAAGCTCTACTTGTTGGAAAGATTACAGTCCCTAAAGAGATACTTGCAGGGACACAATAGAAGATAGCTTGGAGGACATCTCAGGAATTTGCAAAACCACACCCATGACAGGCTCCTGGATAAAGAAAAAATGCTTTGAGAAGAGATTACTGAGGTCCCCTGCTTGCCCAGGAGTGCCTAAATGTTGTTTTACCATAGGGAGCCACACAAGTATGCAGAAGCCACGGGAGCTATGATCCCAGGGCACCTAGGTATTGCACAAGCTGTCAGCAGACTTTGACATCATCTGCGTAGTGCTGCAGGAATACAGGACGCTAATGTTTAGGGATCCTGGAGGCTTCCACCAAAATTTCAAAGGAAGGCCTGGGAGGCCCAACAAAGTGTAACCAGATTGGAATCCCTGAAAGGGCAATGCACGAAAAGCCAAAGCTGGAATGCAGACCCCAGGAATTAAGAGATATCTGTAAAACGTACTGTCTGCTGAGAAAAGCTGCTGGCTGTGGAGAGAGTCAGTCATGAGAGAGTCAGCCCATGTGTACAGCAACTGGAAAGGCCAAAGCAGTAGAGCTAACCAAGGCCTTTGGAGAGCATATCATTGGCCATATGTCCTAGATACTATTCACAGATTTACAGGCAATTATAGGACCTGTTTGTCTTGTTATGTTTCAGCCTTGCTTTGGACCCATCCCTTCTTTCTATGCTGCTATTCCTCCCTTTTGGAATGGGAATGTTTATTTTGTGCCACTGTATATTGGATATTTGTAACTTGCTTTTGATTCTTACAGGGGCTCACAGCTAAGTGTTATCCTTCAGTCTCAAAGGAGATATTGGACTTTGGGGTAATGCTGAAAATGCTAAGATTATGGCACTCTTAGAGATGGACTTTGTATTCTGAGGTGCACATGAGCTTTTGGGGGCCAGGGGCAGAATATTATGGTTTGGACAAGAGGTGTCCCCCCCAAAGCTTCTGTAATACTTCAGGAATGTTCAAAGGTAAGGTGATTGGATTGTGAGAACTATAACCTAATCAGTCCATCCCAGTTTGAATGACTGAGTGGTAACTGTAGGCAGATGGGGCTTGGCTACAGAATTTAGATCACTGGGGGCATGCCCTGGAAGGATGTATCTTCCATGAGATCCCTTCCCCCCACTCTCTTTCTCTTCCCCTACCCTCTCCTCTTCCCTCTCCCTCTCCCTCTCCCTCTCTCCCCTTCCTGGTCCAGCATTGAGCAGACCAACTTTCCTCTGCTGGGTCCTGCCACCATGATGATGTACTATTTTGCCTTGGGCCCAGAGCAATGGAGTCAGATGTCTATAAACTGAAACTTTAAAAACCATTAGCCCCAGATAAATGTTCCTCCTCTAAGTTTATTTTGTCAGGTGTTTTAATCACAACAATGAAAAAGCTAACTAATACACAGGAGTAAGGATGAAAGACTGCCAGAAAATTCTATCAGTTTAGATGCTGGCAATCCTAGCTATTGGAAATTTTCAAAATTCTCACAGGCTTACTACACCCAACCTACTTGAATAACTTGAACTCTCCACAGTAGCCTTGCTTTGGAAAATGATCTTGCATCATCTCCCAGCCAACCCCCAGGGAACGGTAGCCAGAAGTCATCTTGAGAAGAGAGCTATCATCTGAATTTGGGCTGCTCTAGGAATCAGAAACCCTTGAATATTCTTATACCTGGAACCCCACAGACATTCTATTGCAGAGATTTGGGAGTAGCTTCCTTGCAAAACCAATTTAACCAAGCATAGTGACTGTGAGCCAAGCCTATTGGGTGCCCTGCACTATAGGAGATGGGTGTGTAACACAGGGGAAGGAGGGTGCTGTCTTGGAGAACCAGGTGATCAGGGTGCTTGACCTCTGAGATTGAGGGTGTGGAAAGCCATGTGTGAAACTGCACCACCTCCAGGACTGATGGGAGTTGCCCACATGATTTTACCATCCCTCCTACCTATACCACTGGCAGGTGGCTATTACTGGGAGGAAACATTGCAGTTCCCATTGTTGCCCCACCCAAAGAGGCATGCTGAGGGGACCTTAAGTAGTCCTATGGCTCTGACAGCTGCCCCATTCCAAGAAGCTCTGAGCTAAAGAGATCAAGAGGAAATTTTCCCAACTCCAGCTGCAGTCCATCTTAGAGACAAACACTATATCTGAAGGTATTTGGAAAAAATACTGGAGATCCAAAAGCTGCCTTGCTCCTGGATGTGCATGGCTAAAGGGAACAGAGAGAAATTATGCCCACCTCTAGCTTCTGCCCCTCACCCAAGCACGTACTGCCACTGAAACAGCAGTTCCTACTACCACCTCAACTATGCAGTTCCCACCACCACTCTAACCTCATATCTTTTGTGACCACACGGTGATGAGATCTGTAATTTGACAATAGAGGTAGTACCGCAGTGCCCACCACCCCAATCCTGGTGCAATACCTGGACTCACGTCCTGACTGGTTGGAGGAAAACACTTTCCTCGCCAAAGTTGAGGCTACTAGTGCCAGAGGCCCTTGCTAGTAGCAAAGCAGAAGCATCAGTTGTACTGAAGGGGGTTTCCCTATTGCTCAAAAAGTATCACTATCCTCACTATAAGAATAGCCACATAATAAGCACCCCAGACCCACTGCTACCTGTACCACACCTGCCTGAATTGCTCATGTCCTCACTCTGTGTGACCCACAGAAACAGTGGGGTTCTAGGACTTTGCCATGGCATACAATGTGCCCATCATAATTAATTTCTAGAAAAGAAGCTATAGAGAAACCATAAATGAATCCCAACTGAAAACAAAACCAACATTGCATAAAAAATCAGCACCCCAAACCCATGTTCTAGACAAAGCCACTTACATAGAAGGTCATTCCATAAAATTTGTAAGGATAACTGATCTACCATATGCACAAATGTCAACAGAGGACTACAAGAAATACGAAAAACAAAATACAATGCCTCCCTAAAACACAACTCTCTAGCAACATATTCAAAAGAAATGAATACTAATATTAATCAATAACAGGAAAAAGCTGATAAATAATTTAAAAGAATGATTATAAAAGTTTCAATGAAATTGTGTTAGCTTTTCATCACTGTGAAAAAATATTTGGCAGTGGGGGGGACAAGTTGAAGGAGGAAATATTATTTGGGCTCAAGATTTCAGAGGTTTCAGTCCATAGTAAGATGATCCCATTGATTCTAGGTCTGTGATAAGGCAGTATACCACTGTGAAAGGTTGTGGCAGAGGAAAGCTGCCCACCTAATGGCAGGTGGGAAGCATGTATGCACAAAGAAGAGGCCAGAAACAAGATATCCTTCCAGTGTAAGCTCCAAAAGACCCAGATCCTCCAGCAAGGCCCTAACTCCTAGTTCCTACCATATCTCAATGATGCCATCAAATTATGAAATTATCAATGGGTTAATCCATTGATGCAGACAGAGCCATCATGATCCAACCACTTCCCAGAATCACACTTCTGAACATTGTTGCATTGGGGACCAAGCTTTCAACACATGAACCCTTGGGGACATTTCATATCTAAATCATAACAGCGATCTTAGAGAATACAACTAAATAAAATTAGGAAGATAATGCAAGGTACAAATATGAAACTCACCAAAGAGAAGTTTTGAGAAAGAGCCAAGTAAAAATCTTGGAAATGAAGAGTTCAATATGTCAATTAAAAATATAGCTGAAAGCCTCAACAATAGACTGGATCAAGTGGAAGAAATAATGATTGAATTTGAAGATGGGTAATTTGAAACATACCACTCAAGGGAAAAAAAGGAAAAAGTGTCTGTTTTAGTCAGCTATTTGCTGCTGTGACTAAAGGACCCAACCAGCACATTTGTATGGGGAAGAAAAGTTTATTTGTGCTCATGGTTTCAGAGTTCTTAGTTATACAAGGTCTGCTCTATTCCCCAGAGCTCAAAGTGAGGCAAGACATCATGGTGGAAGAGTGTGGCAGAGGGAACAAGCTCACATGATGTTCAGAAAGCAGAGAGAGAGAGAGAGAGAGAGAGAGAGGACTCCACACTCCAGATACAACATATATGCCCTCAAGCCATGCCCCCAATTCCCACCTTCTCCTGCCATACCCTACCATTTTAATTACCACTTGGTTAATCCCTACAAAGAGATTCATTCACCGATTGGGTTAAGACTCTCACAACCCAATCATTTCTTCTCTGAATCTTCTTGTATTATCTTACAAATGAGCTTTTGTGTGACACCTCACATTCCAACCATAACAGTGTTAAATCACATTTAAGGGTATCTCCATTAGACTAACAGAAGATTTCTCAAAAGACACCTTACAGGTCAGAAGGGAATGGAATTAATTACATATTTCAAGTCCTGAAAGGAAATAAATTCCAATGACAAATACTATTCTCAGTGAGACATTCTTTTAGAAATCAAGAACTTCCAAGACAAAAAAAAATAAAAATAACTGTTGGAACTTGTGAACATCAGACCAACCTTTAGGGATGCTTTAGGTAGTCCTACATTATGAAGTGAAAGATAACTACCATCGTGAAAGCACATGAAAGCACAAATCCCACTAGAAAAGTAGATACAAAAAAAATAGAAAAGAAACATAATCAGCACATCAAATCATTAAAACACAAATATTAACAAGAAAGGGAGAAAAAAACAAAGAATATTTGAAAGAACTAGAAGCAAATCAACAAAAAAGATAGGAACAAGTACTTATGTATCATTAAAACGGTGAATGTTAACAAACTAAATTCTCCAGTTAAGATACAGACTGGCTGAATAGATTTGTTTCTCTGTCTCATCAGTAAAGACTCACAGGGTGTAACCGATGTGATTCTGCAATCTGTATTTGGGGTAAAAATGGGAGTTCATAACTCACTTGAATCAAATGTATGAAAGATGTTATGTCAAGAGCTTTGTAATGTTTTGAACAACCAATAAAAAAAAGTCAAGGATGGAAAATTATAGTCCAAGCAAAGACCTAAAGCAAGCAGAAGTGGTTATATTTATATCTGAAAAAAAATAGACTTTAAAACCAAAAAAGTATGAAGAGACAAAGAAGGTCACTATATCATGATGAAGTGATCAATTCAACATGAAGATATAGATTGTGAGTGGATATGTCTATAAAGTCTGGGCACTCAACTCTATAAAATCAAATGCTATTAGACCTAAAAGGAGACATAGACTTTGGGAACCAGTGGTTGAATGTAATCATTTGGATATAGAGTATTCCCAAAAGGCTAGTGAGTTGAAGATTTAGTCTCTGATGAAGCAATTGATGTTCAGAGGTGGGACACTTGGGAAGTGACTGGATCATGATTTTCTTGATCTCATCAATGGATCAATCTAATGATGTATTAATATTTGATGACATTACAGGGAGGTTACAGAAACTGTAAGTATTGGGCCCTCATTGGAAGAAGTAGTTCACCATGGGCATGCACTGGAATGGTATGTCTTACCCCCAACCCCCTTCCCATTCTGTGCCTGCTTCACAGCTGCCACGATTGAGTAACTTTCCTTTCCCATTTACTTCTGACATGATGTTTTGCCTTGCCTCAGATCCAAATTAATGGGGCCAGTGGACCATGGACTGAAACCTCTGAAACAATGACCCAAAATAATTTTTTCTCCTTTAAGTTGTTTTTCTCAGGTATTTGTCACAGCAATGAAAAGCTGACATAATAAAATACTGAGGAATAAATTTATCCTTTGTTTGAAGAATTACAGAAAACATCCCAAATTTAAGGATGAATGTTAATCAACTCATCTAAGAAGCTTAAAAATTCCAACTAGGATAAACTTATGGGAAACTACACCAGTACACATCATAGTCAAAGTAGTAGAAATCAAAAACAAAGAGAAACTTGAAAGCCAAAACAGAAAAAATCATTAATCAAACATTAATACCTGTGTTGTTATCATAAATTATGGAGGCAGAGGCAGTGGAATAACATTTTTAAAGTGTTGGGGGAAAGGACTGTCAACGAAGAATACTATGTCCAGCAAAATTATCTTTCATTGGTTATTTAGGAGTATGTTTAGTTTTCACATATTTGTGAATTTCCCCAAACTTTGTCTCCTATTGTCTTCTAGTTTCATTCCATGCCGTAATAAAACACACTTTGCATGATTTTAATTCTCTTTTTTAGAATGATAGATTTTATTTACTCATTCAATAGTGCCATCCATAAAATAGCTGGAACATTATTAATTGATAACACAATATATTCAATTTTAAAATAGATAAGATTCTTTTAAATTTATTGAGATTCATTTCATAGTTTAACTTGTGGTCCATGATGAAGGATATCCCATGTGCACTGGAGAATGTATATGCTGTTATTGGTGGATGAACTTTTTCTATAGATGACTATTATGTCTAGTTGGTTTATAGTGTTACTTGAGTCTTCTATTTCCTTGTTAATTTTTGCCTACTTTTTTCTATCCATTTATAAATGTTGGGTATTGAGGTGTCAAATAGTAATGTTGTTAATTTGTCTATTTCTCCATTCAATCTGTCACATTGTATTTCATGTATTTTGGGTTCAGTTTTTAGATGAACATATATTTATCATTATTATATCATCTTGAGGAATTGACCCTTTAT
This sequence comes from Marmota monax, assembly GCF_021218885.2. Classification (NCBI taxonomy): domain Eukaryota; kingdom Metazoa; phylum Chordata; class Mammalia; order Rodentia; family Sciuridae; genus Marmota; species Marmota monax. Next base: position 296,663 of record NW_026694711.1, on the reverse strand, counting down.
CATCATAAAATGTTATTTGTATCTAGTAATAATTTTTGCCTAAAACATGTTTAGAAAAAAGACCTGTTTGTCTGATATTAATATATCTACTTCTGGTTATGGTTTGCATAATGTATTCTTTCATACTTTTATTTTAACCTATTTGTGCCTTTGTATCCAAAATGTGTATCTTATAGAAAGCAGAAAATTGAACAACATTTTTGAAATTTATTCTGTCAATCTTTACCTTTTGGTCAGCATATTTAATCAATTCAAATTTAATGTAACTACTAATAAGGTAGGATTTATATCTGCTATTTTATTCTTTGTTTTCTATATGTTTTATGTCTTTATTCTTCCATCACTACTTTCTTTGAAATATTTGCAACATACCCACTTAATTTCTCTGTCATTTCTTTTACTCTATTTTTGACTAATATCAATAATATACAAAACCTTCACTCATATAAATCTCAATTCTCTCCCTGATCTTTTCATTGTTGTATCTTTACTATAGGCCCATCAACATTCCTACAGATATCTCATTCCCCACATTTTTCTTTTAAGCTTTTTGACTAAGCTTTTGTTTGACCCTATGCTTATCTATCACCTCAGGAGGCTATGATATTAAAAATTTTCTCTGATCATTTTTTACAAATACCCCAAGGGGTAGAATATTGACTGTGGGGAAGCTCTTAGGGAAATTAAAGATCAGACTTATACATGAGATTTTCCAGCGAGCCAACAAGAAGGTTGAATGACAACAATTTTCTGGTAATGTGGCTAAATAAGTACCCACCCCATTTTGCTCTCTCTAGTTGCTGCCAGATTGCTGGTCTCACTGATTGTACATTCTTGATTTCATGGCTACTGTGGAGCTGGCAGTGGGACACGCAAATAGAACACATTAAAGTGCTATAAAACTCATTGTTCTTACTAAAAGTTAAATATTTTTCTTTAATAAATGCTCCATAGATTTCTGCAAGCCTTAGGTTAATTTTAGAGTGCTGAAAACATTTCATTTTTTCCCAGCAAAGTATTCTGAAAGTTGTTACTCTACCATTTTCACTGATGATAACTCAGATATATTATTCTTTTTTTCTCAGATATAGCATTGTTAAATTCAAATATTTTATGTGAAGTTTTTGTTTGTTTCACTTTGGTTTGATTTAATGATTATAGTTGAATATGGTTAATGCCTGCTTTGAATTTTTTCCACCCTGGTATATTTTATTCTATGCTCTCTGTATGGATCTTTAGGAATCTCAACTACCCAATCTTCATTTCCTAAACGAGGCTATAAACATTTCTGAGGAATTCAGTTCGTGTGCATATGTAGCAAAACACCACCATAAATACTTATCTGACTGATCAGATTCCATGACACATAAGTACATGATTGTGGTTGATACAGACCTATAGACTGTATCCCTTTGGCTAAGCTCAGTGCCAAGGTGGGGCAATCATATATTCAGGTATACATCTGGTGTTGAATTCCAGACTTTCTTTATAAGATATGAACCTAAAATACTACTTACTTGCCCATTCAATAATATTTCTGAACTTTGTATTTTCTGATTTAGAGCATAATTCTGACATCTTTGTTATTCAATTACCCAAAACTTAAGAGAAACGGCATGATTATATTGGGGGGAGGGGCAGGAGAGACTGGGTCAGCATAACCACTTTGTAGATGTATTTGCCTATGTTGACTAAAATTAATCATATACATACCATATGACATAGCAATTCAACTACTTATATATAACCAACATATCTGAGTGTGCAGTTGTAGCAAAACACCACCATGTACATAACGTTTCATACAGCATTATTAACAATAGTCTCAAACTGAACACAACTCAAATGTCCATCACTTGAATAACTTACGGTATAGAAACACAGTGGTATACTATTGAGTAATGTAAAAATGACGAACTACTGCATTTTTGCATCATCAGTGAATGTTAAAATCATAAAGTTGAGTGAAATAAACTAGATACAATGAAGTAAATACCATATGGTCCCATTTATATAAATTTTATAAACAAATGGTTCTAATCTCTGATGCTAAAAATCAGCATAGTGATTTTCCTTGGGATATAGTAACTAGAAGAAAGTAATAGGGGCTTCTGAGAAGCTGATAATGTTCTGTTTCTTTTATCTGGTATGTATCACAAAGGTATGTTTAATTTATGAAAATTGCTGTTCATGTATAATTTCTACACTTTTTTATTTGTATTCCCTATTACAATAAAATATTAGCAAATCAGAATAACATGCATATTCTGACTGGAGAAAGGGGTCATTTGAGACAAAAGGGTAATGTGGAGAAGTACACTGAGTTCGTGGACTGGGTGATCATTTCAGTGGGGAAGAAGCAAGTTAGGCTTATAGGTAAGGGAGAAGAGATAGATAAAGTCTTTTGTTTCTGTAATATGGTAATGTGATTAATAAAGTGCAATATTATTGCATATATGTATTTACATATGCCATCTAACCAAATGTCTCAGAAGTATTTCAATGTGTATATGCTGAAATTAAATATATGATACTAAATCCATACACTGAAATTTGCTCTTTCTTTGGTACCATTTTGTACTTAGTTGCTCAGGTCAGAATCCTGGAAGTCACCATTACTTCTTCCCTTCCCTCAACCAATTTACTACCAAATAACTTCATTTATATATTTAGAATTTATCTACCTTTCTCGATTCTAACATATTCTAGTCTATTTAACTATCACAAATGCTTCCCAACAATATTCCTGTAGCTAGTCTCTTTTCTAAGCATGCTCTACACTGTTGAAGCATGATGTTTTTAAATACCCAGATCCTTAGCATGCCTTACACTGCCCTTTCACATATTTCTGATACCACTGTTCTTGTCTTCTCTAAGTCAAGCTGCTATCCTTCTAAATAGCACCCCCAGCTGACTATGTGCTGATTTCCATTATGTTTAAAGTCCTGCTTTAATTCCTTTCTTATTTAGTGCATGTACAATTCTAGAATGACAGAGATAGCACCTAAAAACCCTTTGTGTTCTCCCAGTCACCACCATAAATACTTATCTGACTGATCAGATTCCATGACACATAAGTACATGATTGTGGTCGGCTGTCTATTCTTTTTTTACTAATCAGGCTTATCTATGCAATCATGTCACACTGCAGGTAGATTTCAAATAAGGCTCTGAGATTCAGGTTTGTGTTAAGGTAGAGGAAAAGAGGCCCCATAAGGCCTCTGAAATGAACCATAAGATCCAGCTTTACCTACCACAGTTCTCTGCCTAGAGTTCTGGGGAATGATTCTGCCTATGTGTTAATTTGTTACCATTGTTTCCAGTGTGTATTTTCCTCAGGAAATTTGTGATAAGGCAGGCTATTGTCCAGGATAGTTATTCCATGGTATTCTGAATCGAATGCCATTAAATTCTACTAGTACTTCTAAAGGTATACATGCATAGAAGAAAATTGGCCTCAGGACTTTATTGTCCCATATAAGCCTTGTCACTAAGTTTATGTATCCCCCTCTGCTTTTGACCATTATTTCTCAAAAATATATCACTATGGAGACTGTTAAATCAGTTCCAAATATCCAGAATATAGAACTTAGAATATTTGAAGCATGTAATAAGTGCTCAATATATTCTCTGAAAGCAAGATTTTAAAACAGCAGCCACAGTTTTCTAAAAGTTCATTCTCCAAGAGAAACAAAAGTAGTTTAATAACAGTAAATAATCTGCAGGGACTGGATTTTATAACAAATGAACTGAGAGGATTCTGGTTTTTTATGTAATCTACTACTAATTTTTCCATTGTACTCGTAAGATTAATTGCCATCTACAGATTACTATTATTACTTTTTATGATGATGAGTTGTTTCCTTTCTTATTCTGCAAGGAATACAGAATTCAAAACAGATTGAACAAATTTAAATAGCACTATAAGGATTCAGCTTATACATATGACCAAAACATCTGGAGAGTAAAGGTTGTCAGACCCAAAAATCACTGAAATAGAGTTAAGAAGTGATTTAACTACCTTCCTTAGAAACATATGAAAAGCAGAATGTTAGCCATCTTTCTGAGATGGCTTATGGAAAAACTAAATGAACTCCACAATTAGTGTCATCCTTATGGTTGTACAACAAGCCTTCCTGAATACAGATACATAGATTCCTAAAATTGTAACTTTTACTAGGACATAGATATGCCAAATACACACATTCCTCTCTCTCTCTCTCTCTCTCTCTCTCTCCATTTCCCTCTCAATCTCATTTCTCTCTCTTGCTCTTGTTCTCTTTCCTTCAAACATGTGCATGTGTATATACACACACATGTGCATGCATGTACACACATGTGCATGCATGTACACACATGTGCATGCACATATGCGCATGCGCGCGCACACACACACACTATGTAACCATACAGACTTGCTGATAAGCAGCAATATTTTTAACCAACAAAATGGCAGTTTCATATGGTTCAACTGAAAATACTCCTACATATGCATAATTAATCTGTATATAGTACATATATTTCCCTCACCACAAATTAGGCAATCGAAGTTTCCACAAATACCAAACCACCAAACTTTGCCAAAGAACATAATTCAGTTTTAATCAGCAGTTGCATTCTCCTTTCCACTCAACAGACACATTCATACACACAAAGGGAAATAAAAGCCTTCACTATCACTTCCACTAAGAGCTATATTAAAGACAGGTTTCTTTCTTTCCTTTAAATAGCATATTTTCATTAATAGTTAAGAACATGGATATTAAAATTAATAAAAATCAATGAATCTTTTAAAAATGTTTTTATGTAGGGACAGGTATAGTGAGCAAAGGAATAAAACAAAATAAGACTCTACTCTTAGCCAAAATGAATGCCATTTTTTCCATTTCACTTTATGTCAGTTACTTAAAAAAATATCTTTTACTTTGAACTGAAAAGAGAATTAAATAAAGAGTTATACTACATAACTGAAAGGGAAAATCCATCCCACTCAAGATTATGACGGTAATCACCACTACCACCCCTCAAAATAATCTAACCCACTAGCAAACATACACCATCACCACCATTACCCCCAGTGCACTGGGAGACCTGCCTGCTCACTTTTTATGGCACAGCAATCTTTTCTATACCTTACAACCATTGTGTCAGTCTCAGGCCCATGACATCTTCCTCATTGCCCTTCCCTAATTTCTCTTCTCCTTCATACCAGCTGCATACATATTTTTCTCTTTGTCTGAAAGGCTTACTATTCGCTTTGCTTTCTCCAGTACAGAAAGAACCATTTCAGTGTTGGCCAGAGCTTTTGACAGCGCAAGGAAAGAGGCTCTGTTCTGGGCTTGCTGCCATTGTGTTTGGAAGCCTGCTTCAGCTCTGTAAGGCCACACTCCCAGTATATGCATGCACTGTCACAGTCCCAGTATGCCTGTGAGCTTGTTAGGTCCCAACTATTAGCTTTCCAGAGTCTGCTTCTGTGTTGTAGGAAAAAAATAATAACAAATGAAAACTTACTCTTATGAGTCTTGCTGCTATTTCCTTCAGGCAAGACTGACTGAGATTGAAAGTAGGTAATAGATTTCTAGACCAGACACTGTGGTATTTTCCATAATAGAAAAAAACTCCTTGATTTTAAAACCAAATGTTAAAGATATAATCTATCTCTCCCCCAATCCTCCACTGACCTTTCCCCACTTTTTAAAATGTTTCACTATAAAAAGTTTTATTTTATAATATAACCACATGGTATTTCAATTAAAATAATATTTGTAAAACAACTATAAAACTTTTAAGGTAAAGGAACTAACAAGTAAAATGGTCTTGAAATCCCAAATATTTCCTTGTGCAACTGAAGGAAATGAGGAACCTGATTTGAATCTTTGCATGACACAAAAATTGCATAAAACAAGGTAGGTCATTCCTCTCTGAATACAGTGGCTAAAATGCAGACACAGGACCACAAATATTTGTATGATGCTAGATATGTTAATGAATTCCTTTATGCCTTAATTTATTTTCCCATCTGCAAGTGGGAATAATAATAGTACCTATCTCTTAAGTTCATAATGAATATCCTTGACTTAATTAATGTAAAGCACTTTTAAGAGTGCATGGATATAGCATTTATGTGGATTCTTATAATTTCTAGTAATTTTTAATCTGGCATAAGAAATGAATGGCATGTTCTTATCATTCATAGAGTCTAGGTAACTAAAAATTACTATGCATATCACCAGGAGTTATTATTTTAAACATAAATATAATAGAAAAAAAGAAAATAATACTTTTTAAAACTGTAAATTACTAGGGGTGCTTAACCACAAAGCCACATCCCCAGCCCCTTTTTATATTTTATTAGAGACAGGGTCTTGCTGAATTGCTTAGGACCTCACTAAGTTGCTGAGGCTGGGTTTGAACTCGAGATCCTCCTGCCTCAGCCTCCCAAGCTGCTGGGATTACAGGTGTGCACCACTTCAACCAGAAAGAATATCAATTTTGACTGATCCATTCAACAAATACTTTACATATGCTACCTTACTACCTCACAATAATTCTGGGGAAGGGCAAGTCTTATGACTATAAATGTAGTGAGGAAAAATGATTTGCCCAAGGTTATACAGCTACAACTACTCAAGTTGAGATTTGAATGTAAGTTACAAAGTTCAGGTTCAACAACAAGCAAAAATTGAACTGACACTGCATTAAGCTCTAGAAACAACTGCTTTAAAAGCTTTACCTTTGTAATTAGAGCTTGTTATTTGTTACTTATTTTACATAACACACACAGAGACTGAAAAGGCAAAACTATCCCCTATTTCCAAGATATTTCTGTGGCCTTCATTTTGGCTTATAATTTTCTCCCTTCTCAAGAAAAATCCTTTATAACCTTTATTCAAATCTTCTCTTACATTAGCACCCTTCTTTCTACCACCAATGATGCTACTGTCCTTGTTTACATCCTTGTTACTTATTTTAACAACTTTTCCACTGTTTTTTTTTTCTGCTGCTCTTCTCCCCCTCCTCCACTGCAGCAGAGAAATATTTATATCACACCATTATGGATTTTACCTTGCTTGAACACACCCACCTTGACTTTTATCAAAATGAGAAAAATCGAAACATTCTATTAAGTCAGAAAGTGGTACAGCTAGAAAAGTTCTATAGAGAAGGGCAAAGACTGTTTCATTTTCCTTCCCCAAAACTTCATTGACCTTTTAGAAAATAGACAAAAGCAGTTCACCACAACAAGAAAGACAGATGGCCAGTAAACAGATGAAAAGATATTTGGGCTCACTTGTTATAAAGGACATTCAAATTAAAACAACAGTGAAATATTAACCCATCAAAATGAAAAACAATATAAAGGATTGTTGAATGTGTGAAACAATACAAATTCTCAAATTCTCAAATACTGCTGATGGGGGTAAAAACTAGTACAGCCACTTTGAAGAGTGATTCAGGCTGAAAATGTGCAATCTTGTGACCCAACAAATCTATTCCTGAGTACATACTTTAAGTAAATATTCTTAACCTGAGGTCTGGAAGCCTTCAGGGGATACATGATCTTGGATGGAAAATAAACACCTTTGTTTGCACTAACTGAGGTACAGTAAGCATTTATTTTCATGAGGAATGTAGGCAAAAAGCCAGTTTTATTACTAGTACATATATCTTTGCACTAATATTAATTCTACTTATTTGTGCAGAGAATATTTTTACACTCAATGGTATTTTTTAAATTACAGTAGCTATTAGACCCACTAATAGATTTTATTATTTAATGAATTTTATAAAGAATCACACCAGGCATGGTGCTGCATTCCTGTAATCCCAGTGACGTGAGAGGTTGAGGCAGGAGGATCACGAGTTCAAACCCATTCGCAGCAACTTACTGAGGCCCTAAGCAACTTAGTAAGACCTTGTCTCTAAAAATATGAAAAAGGGGTAGGGATGTGGCTCAGTGGTTAAGTGCCCCTGGGTTGAATCCTACTACCAAAAAAAAAACACATTTTCATATCATAGTTTTGAAAAATAATTTGAATAATATATTTTCATAAAATTTGTTTTCTTTGTAATTTGAGGCATTGTATTTTATGTATTGAAAAACAATTTCCTGATAATGGGCCTGTAAACACCTCCTAGATTCTCAAAAGAATACCATAGCACAAAAAGGTTAAGAATCTCTATTGTAGAAATATTCTTGCATTTGTATATCTGGAAAAAACACATTTCTTAAATTTTTATTTATTTGACAAATAAAAACTATCAACATTGTATACAACATCATGTTTTGAAACATGTATACATTGTGATATAGTTGAATGAAGCTTATTATCACAAATTGTCTCACATTTGTGCCATTTTTTTGTGACAGGAACACTTAAGTCTTAAAATTGAGAATCTATTCCCATAGCCTGTTTTTGTTTTTTGTTTTTGCAAGGACAGGTGCTGGGGATTTAACTGAAGGAGCTTTAACACAGCTACATCCCAAGTCCTATTTTTTAAATTTTTTGTTTTTAAATTTTGAAACTGAGTCTCACTAAGTCACTGAGGCTGGCATTGAACTTGCAATCCTCCTGCTTCAGCCTCCTGAGTCATTGGAATTACCTATGTGAGGCCTGGTTCTTTTGGCCATTTTTAAGAATACAATAGATTGTTATTAGTCATCATGTTGTATAATAGATTTCTTGGAATTATTCTTCCTATTTAACTGTTGTATTTTGACCAACGTCTCCCTAACCACCATGATCCACTCGCCTGCCAGACCCCAGTAATTACCATTCTCCTCTCTCCTGTAGGAGTTCAATTTTTCTAAATTCTACATGAATGAGATCGTCTATGCATGATTTATTTCATTTATTATAATGTCCTCCAGATTCATCCATATTGTCACAAATGACAGAATTTTCTTCTTTTATGGCTAAACAGTATATCATTGTATGTATATTCCACATTTTCTTTATCTACTCAGACACTTAGATTCCATATGCATAGCTATTATGAAAAATGCTACAATAAATGAACATGGTAGTTCAGGTATCTCAACATACACACACACATATACTGGATATATATATACACACATATATCATATATATAATCTCATATATGTAATCTCATATATATATATATATATATATAATATGATATATGAGATTGTTGGATGATATTGTGGTTCTATTTCTAATTTTTTGAGAAATTGCCATACTGCCTTCCATAATGACTACCCTAATTTAAATTCCCACCACAAGTGTACCAGTCTTTCCTTTTCTTTATATCCTTACCACTACTTATTATCTTTTTAATAAAAGCTATTTTAACAGGTATGAGGTAATATCACATTTTTATTTTAATTTGAATTTCTCATATGACTAGTGGACATTTTGGAATTTTAAAGAATGGGCTTCTCTGAAATAGTAAGTAATTGAAAACTGAGAATAAATAAATCAAATGTAGAATAATTCACATAAATGAATATCAGAGGAATGAACTAGATTTATATATATTAACCTGACTAGATGGCAATAACTCCAATCTGAATGGAAAAGAATAGATGCAGATTAATAGGTGCAACATGTATTAATTAAGGATGTTAATTTAAGAATGTACACATGGAACTTACCATATATTGCTTAAAAATCCATATGTAGGCATATAAAAATATAAAAAATGGACTAGATACCATGCTTTTATAATTATGTCAAAATGGATTCTGTCATGTATAACTAAAAAGAAGCAATTAATTTAAAAAGTGGACGAGGCAACGATATAGACCAAACCCACAATAATGGTTTTCACCACTGTAATGCCATCTGCCATGAGACATTCACCAGAGCGAAGTTGATACCAGTGCCATGTCCTTGAACATTTACAACTGTGAGTTAAAATACCCAACCTCAGGTATTTCATTATATTAACAGAAAACTGGCTAATACAAAAGCCTACCTCAAATGGAATTTTCCTCATCAGACTTTTCCTGATTTCTAAGAAATAAATTTACCTCTTAATGTTATTATTATTCCTTTGTTATAGAGTGAAGTGGCAGAAGAAATAGTGGTGGTGGAAGGGAGGTAGGCAAGCTTGCAAGTTCACAAGGTCGACTATTTAAACTCGAGGTATTTTTTTTAGTACCAACTGCTGAAACAAGCTTCTTTTATACTTTCTTTCTCAGACATCTCTTAAATACCAGTAACATATCTGCTCCCTTAAAATGACATGAACGTTTTCAGGAGAGGTATGACATACTGTGATTGAAACAGGTCTGAGGAAAAACAAGTATAAATGGTATAAAGATAGAAATTTTCATTAGGGCAGCATCCTTGATAGAGATATCATTTTCGAGGTACAAACACACATATCTTCCCACAGAAATCCCCAGGCATGCCACAAGTTACCTGGTCACACCATAGATGCCTCACAACTTGTTTTCTATATCTAAATTCATGATTGTACTGATATCTTCTGTTTTGTCCTCCAGACCCACTCCTAAACCTTCTTCACTCTGCTTTGTGTTCCTAAAGGTTACTTTATGTATACTTCATCAACAGGTGCCCCATCTCTAGCTTTGGTTAGTGTTTAGCCAATGAGAAATACCAGCATGTGATTGGAAGGAGAGAGGTTGACATACTTATTCTTTAAGCCACCACCCTGCAAGATCATTGCAGGCTTGCTGCTTCCTTTAACCAATTATCATAGTTTCTGCTAAGTGACACTCTTTAATAGCTGTATCTACTCATGATTCTAGGAATCTAGGAATCACTCCCTACTTATAACCCCTTTAGACCTTGGAGTAATAGCACTTCCTATGAATATACTTAGAATATTACACTATATTTTATCATTTATCTATCCCTTGCTCACAATTTTGTAAGTAGATTCTGTACTAACCTTACTCAAATTACTTAATACGAGCAGGACATATGTTTTCAGCTGGAATGCTCTCTGACACAACAATCATCATCATAATCCAAGAAATAATAGTAAGTATTTATTGTGCATTTACTGTGTGTCAGGTTTCATTCCAAATATTTGAAGTGTATTGACTTAAATGAGTCATTTTCACAATAACTCTATGAGTTAATTATCATTTTATTTTATTTTTCTTTCTTTTTTTCTTTTTTACCAGAGGTTAAAACCAGGGGTGCTTAACCACTGAGCCACATCCCCAGCCATTTGTTTTTTATTTTGAGAGAGGTCTCACTAAGTTGCCAAGAGCTTCATAAACTTGCTGAGGCTGGCTTTGAACTTTCAATCCATCAGTTTCAGCCTCTTGAGCCACTGGAGCTACAGGTGTGTGCCACTGTGCCCAGCTATGATTTTATTTTCCACAAATTACTTAAATCTCTCCTTTCTTGATCTCTGATTCAGGTATTTCCCCCTCCATTTTATTGTGAAAAGAAATTGGAGTTGCCTCTTCCTATATCACTAAAAGGTGATAAGGCCCCAAATGCATCAAGGGTTGCAAAAATAATGTATGGGTAACAGAAAGGACACACTTTAATTATATTCAGAACAAGATGAGGAAAGAATGAATAGGGAAAAAAAAACTACTTAAAGTCAATTGTATAAAATTGAGGAATGATCTTAGAAGAAGTTGTTCCTCACCTTCCATTTTACTCCTTCTGATATTCTTCTGTCACAGAGAATGATTTTCAGGCTAAAAGGGATATGAGAAGAAAAGGTAAAATATACATAGGGAAGAGGCAAAAGTCCATGACAACTAAAACAATAGTGAGAAATTATATGAATCCATTTTAACAAAATTGTTAAATTCCATCATCAAGAAGGGGGTTGAAAAATACAAGAAAAAGACGCCATAGATACAAATCAAATATATCTAAGTAGAAATGAGGATTTTTAAAAATCATCTTTTCTTGTATTTTTCAATAATATGTTACATGCAATTTTATTTTTCACTATATACAGTCTTGAATTGTTCTTTTTTTTGTAACATCTTCTTGTTCTCTCAGTAAACTGAGGAAATGCTTTTTCTTCTAGAACACAATAACTCCTTGATCAGAATCTATTTTTCAAAGCTTCCCAATGTTCATGGAATGATATCCAGACATTTTACAAAGGCTCTACTGCAAAGGTTCTGTACAATCAGGGAAATAAAGGAAAGAAGGAGCAACGAAGTAATTTTTGTAAATCCAAAAACAATGAATAATTTCTCTTTCAATTATTTCTATTCCTCCAAACTCATTTTGTATCCCATTGTTCTTTAATTCCTTTATTTCAGCTACTGGAACTCTTATAATACCTGGATATTCTACATTTCCTTTTTACATAAATGCCTGGTATTCTGAGATTAATATATAAATTATATTGCATACCAGTTACACACACACACGGATTTCAATTATATATCTGGAAACAATGCTTTGCTGAATTAGATAATAGTTTTACAGATTCTTTACAGCCATGGAGTGAAGAGGATTGACGTTAATTATTGGGCTAAGATACAGTTTGTAGAAGTAGCATAGCACCTTAGAACACAAAACCTATAGTCTTTATTTATATATTGACTCATTCATTCATTAAGCAAATATTTATTGAGCATCTATTCCTTACAAAACCCACAGATCCTTCAGGATCCCTATTCATTCATTCAATCAATATTCTGTCAACCATGTGCCAGAAAAAATGTTAGGCACTTTGATGCATGAAACAAAAATTATCCTTGTTTTCATGTAAGATACAGACTAATGAGGACAGTAGATACTAAAAGTAACACAAATTGATCATTTACAATTTTATAGGTTCTACAAGTGTGAAGTACAAAGTGCAATAAGAATGAATCACAGAAAGACCTGACCTAGTCCAAGTGTCTGAGCAGGTTGCATTGAGGAAATGATATATAATACCTGCCCCCCCAAAAAAAAATGAGTAAGAATTAAAAAAATAAGATGGGTAGACTTGATTCTGTGTTGGTTGTATAATAAAGGAAGTAATCAGAACCACCCCTCAGTGATATTTCACATATGTATCACAAAACATCAATGTTAGGAGTTCTAAAATGGTCCATAGCAGATGCCAGCACTCACCTCCTTTTCCACAAAGAAAAACCAAAGAAAGATCTGCATAGCTGTATTTTGAGGTGCATTACTGCAGGAGAATGCTGGAACCCAGAAAGACAAATTGGAACATTGTAAGATTCTGAGACCTGCAATGACAGCATAGAAAGAGAAAGCACCTTGACAAATACAATACTGGCTCCCCGGCTGGAGGAGGAGGTTACTCTACTTTGCAGGGGAAAGATTGAATGAGAGAGTCCCAGCAAACTCCATCACCATGGACACTGACAATCCTAACTACAAAAAGTTTCACCATGGTCACAGTTTTACAGACCAATTAGGGAACAACCTGAAATCTGCACCATACTTTTGTTTTTCAAAAGGAATTCACATTGTCCCCCAATCAACCCCAGAGAATAGACTGCTATGGCTGACACCATCTTGAAAGGGAGCTATTATTTTAATTCATACTAATTTAAAGGGCAGAAACGCCTGCATATTTGCATCTCTGGGATCTTATATACACCATACAACACTGGTAAGGTGTATATAACACTGGTAAGCATAAACTAACTTGACCCATCTTGTCCAAGAAAAGAAGCTGTAACCCCAGCATCAAACCCACTAAGTGTCCTGTACTTCAGGATTGAGGTATTTTAGCACAAAGGGGAAGAGAGAGCACCACCCATGAGAACAGAGACCAGAGCACTTGTCCACAGGGGAAAAGAGGGTGGTCAACCATGCATGGACATTAACCAATGCCCGAAAAGATGGCAGGAACTTGTAGCCCTCACTAGCCAGATCTTTCCTATACCATGTGCAGCATGTTCCTTTCCTTTGAGGGCTAGAGCCTGATATTAAGTGTCCTGCCACCACAGCCCCACCTTGGTGCCACATCTGGGCATATGCTTATCGCCCTTTGGGGTTAAGAATGCACCAGATATGCAAATCTCAACACAGAAATATAAGAAACAGGGGAAATAAAGTCATATGACACCTCTAGAACACAATAACTCAATAGATAACATGATACAACACAAGAACTCAAAAAAATGTATTAAAAAGATGCCTGATAAATTTCAAAAGAATATTACAATGAAGCCAAATGATATTCAAGAGAACATTAACAGTTTAACTAAAATGAGTCATGATATGAATAAGATATTCATGAAATAGATGGAGATCTTGAAAAAGAACCAAACAAAAATCTTGGAAATACAGAGCTTCATAAGACAAATTTTAAAAATACAGTTGGAAGCCTCAATGATAGACCAGATGAAACAGAGGAAAGAATATCTAAACTTTAAGCTTTAAGACAGATCATTTGAAATCCCAAGTCAGACAAAGATAAAAAGAAAGAAGAATGAAGAGAGCCTTCACAGTTTGGAGTGAACCATTAAAGGTTTTTGTGGTACTTGAAGGAAAAGATAAAGGGGAAGGCATAGAAACCTATTCAAAGAAGTAATAGGTAACCCAAATTTTGGGCTGGGGATGTGGCTCAAGCAGGCCCATGGAACCTCAAACAGACATAGTGTGACCAGAAAAGATCCTTAACCCAACATAGTAGAATCAAAGATAAAAGAAAAAGAGAAGTTTCTGAAACCTGCAAGAAAAAAGAACTAAGTCACATTTAAGGGAACCACCATTGTACTACAAGCAGATTTCTCCGTGGAAACATAACTGGCTAGAAATAAATGGAATGATATGTTACAAATTTTGAAAAAATAAATAACTTTAAATCAGAACTACTATATCCTGAAAATGTATCTTTCACAAATGGAGAAGAAATAAATATTTTGCAAGTTAGGCAAAAGTGGAGGGAATTATCACCAGATAGGCTAAACAAAAGATGATTAGGCCATGTAGAAGACAAATTTCCAGGCCTCAAATATAGGGTATATGATCTTGAAAACATACTCAGCAATAAAGAAAACATGATAAGAAACCATAGCCAGAATATTCAGGAAGTCTGGGACATTATAAGAACAAACCTAAGAATTATCAGCATTAGGGTGCATATCAAGATACAAGCTAAGGGCATGCATAAACTTTTCAGGGAAATAATGTCAGAAAAATTTTCAACCTTGGGAATGAAAATCAGATATATGAGATATTCGGAAGTCCAAATAGACAAGATCCTTTCAAGACACATTATAATTAAACTGTCTAGTATACAGAATAAAGATAAAACTTTAAAAGCATCAAGAGAAAAATGGAAGGTTATATTTAGGGGTAAGTCAATAAGAATGACCTCTGATTTTTCTACATAAACTCTTAAACCAGGAGGGCTTAGAACTATGTATACCAAACCCTGAAAGAAAATAATTTCCAACCAATATTGTTATACCCAACAAAGTTTTCGTTCAGAATTAAAGAACCAAAAACATTTCCAAGGTAAGCATAAATTAAAAAAATTCATGGCTACAAAGCCAGTAAAAACTTTGCAACTTCTAGAAGAAAACACATACTTAACAGTCCAACATATTGGTGTAGGCACCAACTTCATAAACAAGACCCCTGAAACTCAAGAAGTAAAACCAAGAATCCATAAATGGTATGACATCAAATCTAAAAGCTTCTGCACAACAATGGAAACATGAGCATGAAGAGAGAGCTACATACAGAATGGGAGAAAAATTTTGCCAGCTACTCTTCAACAGGAAATTAATATACAAAGTATATAAAGAACCCAAGAAACTTAACACTGAAGCAAAATCCAAACCATAAATGTATAAATGATGTAAATAGATATATTTCAGAAGAAGAAATGCAAATGGCCAAGAAATACATGAAAAAATGTTCAGCATCTCTAGCAATCAGGAAAATACAAATCAAAACTATACTGAAATTTTATCTCTCTCTGGTTAGAATGGCAACCATAAAGAATACAAACAATGATTGCTAGTGATGATATTGAGTACAGGTACACTGAAACATTTATGTTTGGAATGAATATAAATTAGGACAACCACTTTGGAAAGCAGTATGGAGATTTCTCAAGAGACTAGAAATTGGCCAGTTGTAGTGGTGCAGCCTGTAATCCCAGTGGCTGGGAGGCTGAGACAGGAGGATCATAAGTTCAAAGCCAGCGTCAGCAAAGGCAAGGCACTAAGCAACTCAGTGAGACTCTGTCTCTAAATAAAACACAAAAAAGGGTTGGGGATGTGGATCAGTGGTTGAGTTCCCCTGAGTTCAATCCCCAGTACCAAAAAAAAAAAAAAAGACTAGGAATTGAATTAACATATGATCCACCTATTTCATTCCTTGGTACTTACTAAAAAGAACTAAAATCATCATACTACAGTGATAGATGTATACCAATGTTTATAGCAGCACAATTCATGATACCCAAATTGTGGAACCAGCTTAGATGTCTGTCAATAGAAAAATGGATAAAGAAAATGTGGTATATATACACAATGAAATTTTATTCAGTCATAAAGAAGAATGAACTTATATAATTTCCTGGTAAATGTATGAAAGAAGAGAACATCATGCTGTGTGAAATAAGCCAGACTCAGGAAGTCAAGTGTCAAATATTTTCTCTCGTATGTGGAAGCTAGAGAGAAAAAGACAAAATTAAAATTAAAAAAGGGCTCTCATATTTCATGAGAACAACAGAACATGAGAAGGGGAGGTCATGAGAAGCACTGAGGAATGAAATCCACCAAATCATGCTAGGTTCATGTATGAATACACCACAATGAATCCTCTGTGTGTGTGTGTATATATATAAATACATATTATATAATTAGCAAAATTTATATGAATTAAAATGGAGATCAATAAGCTACTACAAGTGGATCAAGGGGATGGGGATGGGTGAGAAAGAGAAGGTACTTGGAAATGAGAATGATAAAATTATATTATGTGCATATGCAAATATGGCACATGTGCCACTATTATGTATAACTATACTGCACAAATAAAATTAATAAAAAATCAATAGCTCAATAGGTTCTGTGTATACCAATAATTAATATGCTGAAAAATATATCTGAAAAACAATTACATTCACAATAGCTTCAAAAAATTAAAATACTTAGAGATGAATCTATCCAAGGAGGTGAAATACCTCTGCAATTAAAATTATAGAATTTTTAAGAAAGAATCTGAAGATATTTCAAGGTAGAAAAACCTCTCATGTTCATGGATGTTCATGACTGATATTGTTAAAATGGTCATATTATAAAAAGTGATCTACAGACTCTATGAAATCCCCATTAAAATACCAGTGATACTCTTTACAAAACTAGAAAAACATTCCTATAATTTACATGGAAGAATACAAGACCCAGAATAGCCAAAACAATTCTGAGCACAAAGATCAATCCTGTAGACATAGCAATACCAAATTACAAATTATACTACAGAGCCAATGTGGTGCTGGCATAAAAAACAGACACATAGATCAATGGAACAGAATCGAATACACAAGAACAAACCAACATAGCTACAGTCATCTGATTATTGACAAAGGGGCCAAAAATATACAATTAGAGAAAAGACAGCTTCTTTAACAAGTGGTGCTAGCAAAACTGGATATCCATATGGGAAGAAATGAAACTAGATCCTTATCTCTCTTTCTGTACAAATGTCAATTCAAAGTGAGTTGATTCTGGTCCTTTCTATAAGACCAGAAACTTTCCAACTCTTAGAAAGAGAAATAGGGGAAACATTTCAACATATAGGCACAGGAAGACACTTCCCAATCAGAGCCCTATAGTTGATGAAATAAGACAGAATCAATAAAAAGGAATTGCAGCAAATGAAAAACTTCTGTACGGCAAAGGAAATAACACAGTAGTGACAACCAACAGTATGGGAGAAAATCTTTGACAGTTATTCCTCTATTAAAGGATTAATATCCAGAATATATAAAGAATTCCAAAAGTCAATATTAAAAATCAAGAAGCCAAATAAATAAATAGAAAAAAAGAACAGAAAAGACACTTCTCAAAAGAAGTACAAATGGCCAATATTTATTTGAAAAATCAAGGAAATGCAAATCAAAACTACACTGAGATTGCATCTCACTTCAGTTAGAATGGCAAGTATCAAGAATAAATATAATAATTGCTGAATAAGGACAAAAAGGAATACTTACACACTAGTCGTAGGAATGTACATTAGTATAGCCTCTATGGAGGTTCCTCAATAAGCTAAAAATAGATCTACAATATAATCTAGCTATACCAATGTATTTATCCAAAATAATTAAATTTATAGATACATGCTTACCCACGTTTATTGCCACACAGTCATACCAGCCGAATTATGGAATCAGCCTGGCTGTCTGTAAACACCTTTAATTGCACCTAATCATAGAATTTTAGAGTTGCAAATTTAGATATGAGGTATCTCCCAAAAGCTCATGTGTGAGACAATGAAAAAATGTTCAGAGGCAAAATGATTAGATTATAAGACCTTTAACATAATCAGTAGATTAATCCACTGATATGATTAACTGTGTGATAGCCATGGGCAGATGGGGTGTGTTGAAGGAAATAGGTCACTGGGGGCCTTTTTTGGGGGTTTATATTTTGTACTTGGCAAGCAGATCTCAATCTCTCTCTCTCTCTCTCTCTCTCTCTCTCTCTCTCTCTCTCTCTCTGTGTGTGTGTGTGTGTGTGTGTGTCCTTCCCTTCCTCCCTCCCTCCCTCCTTCCTGGTTGTCACTTCCTGAGCTGCTTTCCTTTGCCATGCCCTTCCGCCGTGATATTGTCTCACCTTAGGATCAGAAGATGGCACTGGCTGACCATGGACTGAACCTCTGAAACCTTGAACCAAAATAAACTTTTCTTCCTCTACATTGTTTTTTTCTTTTTTTTTTGTTTGAGGTAACTGAAAACTTTATTTTTTATTTGTTCTTTTCAGATATACATGACAGTAGAGTGTATTTTGACATATTATACATACATGGAGTATAACTTATTCTAATTAGGATCCCATTCTTATGGTTGTACATACCGTGAGTCTCACTGGTCATGTATTTATATGAACATGGGAAAGTTATATCCAATTCATTCTACTGTCTTACCTATGTCCATTCCCTCTCCCTTCCCTTCATTCCCCTTTGTCTAATCCAATGAACTTCTATTCTTCCCTCTCCCTCCCCCTTATGTGTTACTATCAGAGAGAACATTTGGCCTTTGGTTTTGGAGGACTGGCTTATTTCACTTAGCATGATAGTCTCCAGTTCCATCCATTTACCAGCAAATGCCATAATTTCCTTCTTCTTTATGTCTGAAAAAATATTCCATTGTCTACATTATTCTGGTCAGGCATACTGGTCACAGTGCGGCAAAAGTGGACTAAAATAGTAAGAATCTAATCTTACATTCAAAATATAAATCCTCTCTATTACAGACATAACAAGTAATTTTTTATTTTGCTTTTTCAAAATAGTTCTAGGCTAGTTTGAGTAATTTTGAGTCAGTCCATTGCAATGATCTCCAGCCCATCAGGGTGTATCAATGGATTCAAAAGCATCTCTGTGCACTTATGGAAGAGCATATTTAAACAGAAAACTAAAATATAGAAACATTTGGGTGTGGGAGACTAAATTGGAAAAAAAATTACATAAATAACTTTTGTCCCATTCTCTCATATCTGATACCAAAGAAAGAGATTCTTACAGCCTAAGTGTCTTTCTTCAGACTAAATGTATCAGCTTATAGACATGGACTCTCTAGTTTTAGGCTTTCGTCAATGCTGCAACAATATCTTATTCCCCTCCCCACCTCAATTTAAGGAACTTGACTTTTATAAAGGAAGTAATGAGGAAGTTAAGCTCAGTCTCATCACAGCATCTAAAACAAAATATACTTTTTTAAAGTTAATTAAATTTAACAGATACATAAAATTGTACATATTTATGGTATAACGTGACATTTTGATATATGTATATGTTGTGTAATGTTTAAATCAGGTTAAATATATCTGTCATTTCTCTATGGCAAAAACTTCCAAGATGCTGTCTTACAGTTTTTTTTTTTTTTTTGAGATGTGCAGTTCATTATTTTCTATAGTTATCCTGCCATGCAATAGCACACCAGAACATTTTGCTCCTATCCAACTGTAACTTAGTACCCACTGATCAATCTTTCTCCATCTCTCTCCCCACACTCTTCCTGCCTCTGGTTACTACCATTCTATTCTCAACTTCTATGAGATCAACTTTTTTTAGATTCCACAATGTCATACAGTTACTTGTCTTTCTGTATCTGACTGAATTCACTTAATGATCTCGAGTTCCATCCATATTGTCACAAATGACAGGATTTTGTTCTTTTTTATGCCTGAATTACATCCCATTTTCTATCTATTTTATCTATCTAAGGATTTTTTTTTACCATTTCTTGGCTATTGTGAATTTGCACTCCCATGTTTATTGCAGCACTATGCACAAAATATGCTTTTAAGCAGCTCTATTCCCTAGCTGATATTTGAAAAATTCCTCCATACTCCACCTCTATTCATCAGAAAAAGAACCAGATTTTGATTCATCCTTTCTTCCCACTGCTGTTATATTAGAAGTGAGGCACAAGCTGAGTACTGTGGTGCACACCTGTAATCCCAGTGACTTGAGAGTGTAAAGCAGGAGGATTGCAAGTTCAAGCCAGCCTCAGCAATTTAGCAAGACCTCAGCAATGTAGCAAGATCCTGTCTCAAAATAAAAAAATAAAAAAGGACTAGGGATGTAACTCAGTGATAAAACACCCCTGAGTTCAATTCTGAGTATAAAAAAAAGTGAGGCACAAAGGGCTGGAGGTGTAGTTCAGTGATAAAACTACATTTTTCATATGCATAAAGCCCTGGGTTCAATTCTTAGTATCAAAACTATGGGAACATTTATTCCTAAGAAGCAATAAAAGGAATAAAAATCTAATTTCCATTAGCTACTTTGCTTTATCTTGCTAATGCAAACATATTATGAGTTGGCCTCTTTTCCTACTCCTGTGTCTGTATCGCCCTGTGTAATATTGAACAAGTTACTTTCCATGCCTTAATTTTCTCATCTGTTAAATTAGAATAGTTATAGTAAACATTGTTATAGGATTGTTACAAATTAGAAGAGTTCATGCCAAACGCTTGATGCCTTACATATAGTGAATGATCATAATATGCCATCAGTATTCCCCAAGTTGATGAGTTTTAATGATGTTCTGTGTAAGAAAATTCTGTGATTTACTCATTTTCAACATCCAAGTTCAAATAATTATTTAAAAACGCTCCCAAACAACTAACAATGAGCAATCTGAAAAGGAAATTAAGAAAACAAATCAGTTTATGAGAGGATAGGAAATAATAATATATTCAGGAATAAATCTAATCTAGAAAGTGAAGGATGAACACATTAAAAACTAAAATATTAAAGAAGATACAAATAAATAGAAAGACAATTACATTCATAGATTGGAAAATTTATAATTGTCATGATGTCAGTACACACAAAGCAATTCAATGCAATCTTTACTAAAACCCCAATGGCATTTTCCTACAGATATAGAATAATTCATCATAAAACTCATACAGAATCTCAAGTGACCCTGAATAGCAAAAATAATTTTTAAAAAGAACTAATTGGAAGGCCTCACATTCCCTGATTTCAAAATTTAATGAGTTAAAGTAACCAAAACACTGTGATACTGACATAAAGACAGTCAAATAGGCCAATGGAATATAATAGCAAAAAAAAAAAATGGTTGCATATATCTTAAACTAACTCCAACAAGGGTGCCTGGGTCTTTCACAGAGGAAAGAGCAGTCTCTTCAACAAAAAGGTACTGGGAAAACAGGGTATCCACATGTAGAACAATGAAATTTGACCCTTATCTTATACCAGATATCAAAACAAATGTAAGACCTAAAACTACAAAATTCCCAAAAGATAACACAGGGGAAAAGATTCATGACATTGAACCAGGCAATGATTTATTTACTATAACATCAAAAGTATAGGCAACCAAAACAAAAGTATACAAATGGGACTACATCAAACTCAAAACTGTATACATCATTAATAGAATGAAAAGACAACCTATAAAATCAAAGAATATTTGCAAATCATATATCAAATAAGGGTTTAATCCAGAATACATAAATAAATAATTTTTATCACTCAACAACAAAATATCAAATAAAAAAATACTTAAAGAATTTGAATAGACATTTTTCCAAATATGATATACAAATGGCCATTAAGAACATGAAATGATGCTCAAAATCATAAATAGAGAACTGCTGAACAAAACCACAATGGTCCTTCATATTTCTGTAATATCAGTTGTAATGCCTCCTCTTTTCTAATTTTGAGTCCTCCCTCCTTTTTAAAATATTTCTAGTTGTAAATGGATCTTTTATTTTGTTTATTTATTTGTATGTGATGGTGAGGATGAAACCCAGGGCCTCACACATGCCAGGCAAGTGCTCTACCACTGAGCTACAACTCCAGCCCCTCCTCTCTCTTTTTTTTAATCTACTTAAAGTCTTGTCAATATCGTGCATCTTTTTTAAAAACCAATTTTTAGCTTTGTTGATCTTTCTGTTGTTTCTAATCTTTCTTTTGTTTAGTTATGATTTGTTCTTTCTTATTTCTTTCCCTTTGATAGGTTTGGCTTACTTTTTTCTCCCTTTCTACTTCCATGAGGTATAATGTTAGGTTGCTTATTTGAGATCTGTCTTTTTTCATGTAGGTGGTCTATTGCTATAAACTTCCCTTTCAGGACTGCTTTTGCTGTGTCTCATATATTTTGTGTTTTCATTTTCTTTTTACTCTTGTATCAGCCCCATTTATTTATTTTTACCTTTGCATTTTAATTATGTATAATAGTGGAATCCATTACACAATAATGTAATTTGTTATCTTTTAATTAATGCATTATAACTATATATAAAAGTGTGGTACATTCATTTATGGGCATACCATAGTTTGTTTGATTTCATTCCCTAGTTCTTCCCCTTTACCTCCCATTCTCCCTACCCATTGTCTCCCACTTCTATTCTACTAATCTCCCTTCTATTTTTCATGGGATACCCTTTTTGATTCCTTTTTCTCTCTATCTAGATTCCACATATAACAGAAAATATTTGCAACTTGACTTTCTGAGTCAGGCTTATTTCACTTAACATGATTTTTTTACAGTTCCATCCATTTACCAGCAAATGAAACATTTTCATTCTTCTTTTTGGCTGAGTAAAATTCCATTTTATATATATATATACCAGTTTTTGTTCAAAGAGGTTTTTGAAATTTATCCTTCAATTTCTTATTGACATACTGGTTGTTCAGGATCATGTTGTTTAAACTCCACATATTTGTGCCTTTTCCAAGGTTTCACCTGTTATTAATTTCTACATTCATGCCATTGAGGTAAAAAAAATGTGACATAATTTTGATCTTCTTAAGTTTGTTAATCTGTTTTGTAACCCAACATATCATCTATCCTAGAGAATGTCCCACATGCGCTTAAGAAAAATGTTCATTTTGTTGGATGTAATATTCTATAAATATAGGTTAGATCCATTTGGATTAATATGTAGTTGAAATTCAACATTTCTTTATTTATTTTATGTCTATATGATCTGTCCAATTTTAAAAGTGATATATTGAAGCTTCTTATTTTTATTGTATTAAAGTCTATGTCTTCCTTCTGATCTATTAATATATTTAGGTGCTCTAATATTGGGTTCATATACATTCAAAATTATTATATCATCTTTAATAATTGACCCCACTGTCATTGTATAATGACCACATTTTCTCTTCTTATAGATTTTGACTTTAAAAGTCTTTTTTGTCTAATATAAGTTTAGCTATTCTGTCTTTTGCTTTCCATGTGCATGAAATATTTTTACATCCCTTCACCTTCAGTCTGTGCATGTCCTTAGAGGTGAAGTGAATCTATTATAGACAGCATATATTTGGGTCTTGTTTTATAATACATTTAGCTACTCAAAGTCTTTTTGTAATTTTTAGTTTTATTTTTTAGTTGTTGATTGACCTTTTTTTTTTTAATTTACATATGGTGCTGAGAATCAAACCCAGTGCCTCATACATGCTAGGCAAGTGCTCTATGGCTGAGCCCCAGCCCCAGTCCCACTACTCAAAGTCTTTTGATTGGATAATTTATATACATTCAAAGTAATTATCAATAGGTAACAAACTTACTATTGGCATTTTGTTATTTTCTGGTTAATTGTAGATCATGTATTTTTCTCTCCCTCTCTTGCTTTCCTTTTTTGTTTGATGATTCCTGTAGTTATATACTTTGAATTTTGAAGTTCATAAGAGACCACTATGAGCAACTATACACAAATAAACTGGGTGACCTAGAGTAAATTTTTACAATTAAAATAACAATTTAAAAAATAATGGATAAATTCCTAGAAATATGTAACCTATCAAAACTGAATCATGATGAAATAGAAAAACTGAACAGGCCAATAATGAATAAAGAAATTAATTCAGTGTTATGGTTTACATGAGGTGTCCTTCAAAAGCTCACCTGTGAAACAATGCAAAAAGTTTAGAGATGAAATGATCGGATTATGAGAAACTTAACCTAATCAGTACATTAATCCACTGTTATGGCTTAACTGGGCAGTGACAATAGGCAGGTAGGAGATTAGCCTGTAGTTTCCTTGTAGTTTTGTAATATCCTTATCTGGATTTGGTTTATAAATGAGCTTAGAGGTATTCCCTCATTTTCAATTTTGGAAGAGTTTGAAAAGGATTGATATTAGTTCTTCTGAAAGTATTTGGTAGAATTAAGCATTGAAGCCATCAGGTCCTGGGCTTTACTTTGGTGGAGACTTTTTATTACTGATTATTTTAGTCAGATTTTTCATCCTGACCAAAAGACCTGACAAAAACAACTTAAAGGAAGAAAAATTGATTTTTGGCTCATGGCTTTAGAGGTTTAGTCCATGGTTGGCTGACTCTATAGCTCTGGGCCTGAGGTGAAATAGGATCTCATGGCAGAAGGGCTTGACAGAGGAAAGCAGTTCTGGACATGGCAACCAGGAAATAGAGAGGGAGAGAGCTCTGTTCACAATGAACAAAATATAATCTCAAAGGCATGCCCTCAGTGACCTACTTCCTCTAGCCACATCCCTAAGAAAACATCCAAGCCATTTTCTCAGAAATTTTTAAAAATCCCAGTATTCCTATGGACAAGAAAAGATGCCAAATAACAAAAACAAAGTAAAGAGAACAAAGTTGGAGGCATCACACTACCTGATATTAAAATATATTTAAAGCTATTGTAATCAAAACAAGAATATATTGACTTTTATCAAAATAAGACATACAAATGGCCAAAAGATACATGAAAAAATGCACAACCTCACTATTCCTCAGTGAAATGCGAATCAAATTCATGAGATACCTCTTTACCCCAGTTGGAATGGCTATCAAAAAGATTAGAAATTAACACATATTACTGAGGATGTGGATTAAAGAAAACTCTTTTGGGGGGGTAGGGGGTACCAAGGATTGAACTCAGGGGAACTTGACCACTGAGCCCCACCCCCCAGCCCTATTTTGTATTTTATTTAGAGACAGAGTCTCACTGAGTTGCTTACAGCCTTGCTTTTGCTGAGGCTGGCTTTGAACTTGCAATTCTCCTGCCTCAGCCTCCCAAACCACTGGGATTACAGGCGTGTGCCACTGCACCCAGCTTAAAAGGAAACTCTCTTTTACATTAATGGTAGGAATGTAAATTAGTACTGCCATTATGGAAAACAGTATGAATTTCCTCAAAACTTAAAAATAGAATTTACTATAATACCTGGCAATCGCTCTACTGAGTATTCAAAGGAAATAGCCTGCCAAAAAAAACCTGTACTCCCATGTTTACTGCAGTACTATTTACAATAACTGGGATATAGAATTAACCAAAATGTCCATCAACAGATGAACAGATAAAGAAAATGTGATATTTATACATATTGGAATACTATTCAGCTATGAAAGCATGAAACCCTGACATCTGCAACAACCTGGATGAACTTGGAGGACATTATGTTAAGTAAAGTAAGTCAGGAACAAACATTAAGTGATTTTACTCCTTAGTGTAATCCAGAAAAGTTGATCTAATAGAAGTTCAGAGTAGAATAATGATTACGAACACTGGGGAGAGTATGAAATATAGGAGATGAGGGGATTTTGGCCAACATATATATTGCTAATGTTACACAGAGAAGGAATAAGTCATGGTGTTTTATGGCACCATAGAGTGAATATAATTAACAATAATACATTGTATATAACAAAATAGTTAGAAGAGAGAATTTTGAATGTACTCACCATAAAGAAATTATAAAAATTTAATGTGATGGATATGTTGATTATCCTGAATTTATATTTATCATTACCTAATGCATACATGAATCAAAACATCATGTTGTACCTCATAAATACGTATAAATGTTGTGTCAGTTAAAAATAAATGTTAAAAGCTTGGTACTGGCATAAATGTCAATATATCAACCAATGGAAAAAAAATCAGAAAACTCAGAAATAAACTAAAAAATGTATGACCAATTGCTTTCAACAAAGGCACCTAGAACACAGCATGAAGAAAACACAATCTATTTAATAAATGGTGCTGGGAAAATCAGATAGCCTCATGAAAAAGAATACAACTAAGCCTTTATCACACCAAATGAAAAAATTTACTCAAAATTGATAAATGATATAAATGTAAGACCCAATTAAATAAACTATAATACATCCATATCATGAAATATAATCATGTAGCTTTAAAAAGAATAGAGCAAAGCCTATTTATTGATATTGAAGAATCCCAAAGGAAAATTGTTAAAATTAGTAAAAAGAAGTTGCAGGATAATATTTATAGTACAAGCCTATTTTTTCCTTAAAAACTGAAATGACATATTTCTACATATAAACAAATATGTATATACCTGTATGTAAATAGGTATAGAAAAATACATACCTACTTGTCAATATTTTTTACCTCTCAGGAGAAGAATAAAAAAGGGGATGAGGAAGGTAATGGGTATAAAAATTGGCATTTGCTTTTAAAAAGTATATTTTTTAGTTGTCAATGGGCTTTTATTTTATTTATTCATATTCAATGCTGAGAATCGAACCCAGTGCCTCCCACATGCCAGGCAAGTACTCTACCACTGAGCCATATCCCCAGCCCTGACATTTGCTTTTAATTAATTTTTCTTCAATGTTGTTTTAATCAGATGTGTCATTATTTTGCTTTAGTGGTTAAAATAGTGAAAATTATACTGCTAACTGAATAAATAAATATATGCAAGACCTGAAATAGTAAAACTATTAAAAGAAAACTTAGGGGAAATATTCTACAATATTGTTATGAGCAATGATTTCTTGGATAACATTCCAAAAGCACCAGAAACTAAAACAAAGAAAAATGGGATTAAAACAAACTAAAAATCTTTTACACAGCAAAAGAAAAAATTAACTGAGTAAAGATGAAGCCCATGGGTAGAAAATATTTGTAAACCATTCATCTGATAAGGGGCTAATATAGAAAATATATAAGAAACTCAAGCAACTCAATAGCAAGAAATCAAATAACAATTTTAAGAACAAATAAATAATATGAACAGACATTTCTCAAAAGAAGAGATACCAATGGCCACCATATATACCAAAAAACTTCAACATCTCTAAGTATTAGGGGAATGCAAATTAAAACCACATAAGTGATCACCTCACAACAATTGTATCTAAAAGATAAATGATAAGTCAGGCCAGGGTTGTAGCTCAGTGGTAAAGCACTTGTCTAGCATGTGTGAGGCACTAGGTTCAATCCTCAGCACCACATATAAATAAGTAAAATAAAGGTCCATTAACAATTTTAAAAATATATAAAAAATAAATAATTAAATGCTACTTATTTCTTTAAAAAAAGATAAATGATAAGTGTAGGTGAGATTGTAGATAAAACAGAACTTTTGTATACTATTCATGAACATGTTAATTAATACACCATTTTTGAAAATACTAGCCAATTCCCTAAAAAAAACTAAGAATACAAATTCAACATAGTTCAGCATTCCAACTTCTAGGTATATAACCAAGAGAATTGAAATTGGCATGTCAAAGAAATTATTGCTTCTCATGATCATTTCAGCATTATTCACAATAGCCAAGATATCTAATAAACCTAAGATTCTAGCAATGGACAAATGGATAAAGAAAATGTTGTAAATATACAGAAATATAAGAATATTCTTTTATTTGCAACAACATGGATGGAACCAGGGGAAATTATTATAAATGAAATAAATCAGGTACAAAAAGAAAAATATTGAATGATCTCACTTATATACAAAATCTAAAAATGTATATATAATAAAAAAGGATAGTAGAAAGTGGTTCATAGAAGCTAAGTGATAGGGGAGGTATGGGGAAAATGGAAGATATTGATCAAAGTGTACAAAGTTTCAGTTAATAGAAATATTTTATTGATCTTTGCACCACATGATCCTGTAATTTAAAAATAACTTATTGTATATTTCAAAATTGCTAAAATAGATTTTTACATTATCATCACAAACAATAAATTGGGATGGTGATGATTATAATAATAAGCTAGATTGAATCTTTCTACAATATATACATAAATCAAAACATCACATTGTAACACATAAATATATATAATTATTATCTGTCAATTAACAATAAATTATAAAACCCTGATGAGAGCATCTCACTTATTAGGATGGCTACTATTTAAAAATAAATAAATAAATAAAAAGTGTAGGTCAGTATGTAGAGCTATTGGAACCTTTATGCATTATCAGTGGAATTGTAAAATGGCACAAGCCCTATGATACAGCAATCTCACTTCTGGGTATATATCCAAAATAATGTAAAGCAGAGTCTCAACAAGACATCTATCTACCCATGTTCATAGCAGCATTATTCACAATAGCCAAGAAGTAGAAGCAACTCAAATGTCTGTCAATGAATAAAGGGATAAACAAAATATGTATTATTCAAGGTTTTCCACAAAAACAACATATGTAGATAAAAGATAGACAGAATTTGGCTGGGGCAATTATGAAGGCTGAGATGTCCCAAAATCTGCAGTTAGCAAGGTAAATACCCAGGTAAATTATAGTTTCAACCCAAGTCCACAGTCCTGAGAACTAGGAGAGGTATTGGTAGAAGTGCCAGTCTGAAAGCTGGAAGACTCAAGATCCAAGAAGGGCCAATGTTCCAGTACAATTCTGAAGGCCAGAAAAGTATAATTCCCTAGTTAAACACAGTCAGGCAAGAGGAGTTTTCTCTTATTCACTCTTGTATTTAAGTCTCCAATTGGTTGGATTTGTAGTCACTCCTCATTCTTACCAAAGGGCCTAATTAAACACTAATCTATTTTCTGTCTCTATACATTTTAACTTTTCTGGACATTTTGTATACATAGAATTATACAATATGTGGTCTTTCACACATAGCTTTCTCACTTAACATAACGGTTTGAGGTTCATCCTGTTTAATACTGAACATTATTCCATTATACGGATATATCACATTTTGCTTGTATATCCACTAGTTGATTAGCATTGGGATTCTTTTTGCTTCTTGACTATTATGATTACTCCTGCTATGAATATTCATATGCAAATCTTTGTATGGACATATGTTATCATTTCCCTTTGTGTGTGAAATTGCTGGGGCACATGGTAACTCTTATATTTTTGAAGAATTGCCAAACTCCTTTTCAAAGTAACTAGACTATATTTCATTAACACCAACAGTATTTGAAGGTACTGATTTCTCCATTTTCATAAAAAACTTATATTTCAGTTTTTATTATATTAATCCAAGTGGGTATCCTACCATGTATATAATTATCATCAAACCAATTAGTAACTTCTCTTGCTTCTTCAGGAAAATGGAGATTTAATTCATTAAAAGCTCTTGGAATTCTATCAGCCAGGTAGAATGCCAATTAATACAAGTGACATAGTCTTAGACTAAAGCTTTCCTTATTGCTATATCACATTATCACATGGCCCATCCCCCAGAATTCAGCTTTCTACTCCTCTTATATGGCTTTTTTTTTTTTTTTTTTTTTTGTACCGAGAATTGAAATCAGGGATACTGGAACACCGAGCCACATCCCCAGCCCTATTCTGTACTTTATTTAGAGACAGGGTATCACTGAGCAGCTTAGAACCTTGCTTTTGCTTTGAATTCACAATCCTCCTGCATCCTGAGCCACTGGGATTACAGGCATGCGCCACCATGCCCAGTTTCATGTTGCCTTTTAATTGTTTTCCATGGGCACTGCAGTTTGGGGAATTTCAGCTTTCAGCATTTCGATATTTCAGGATTTTAATCTCTCAGATTAAATTTGATTAAAAGGTGATTTGGGGGATTTTGGATTATGGATACTTTCAGGATATCATCATTCAAGGTTATGACATTTACAATTGTGTCTTTCAGGAATTTGGTTGGAACCATCTTCTAACCACTCTAGCTAGTTACAATAACTCAGTGGTACCCTCACCTCCTGTCACTCTGTGTCCCCTTGCCCTACTTTAATTTTCCTCTCAGCACTTACCACTACTACTTAACTTTATTTGTTTCTATAGTTACTATACCCTTGTCAAGAATATGAGCTCCATAATGTCAAGTGGGAACTTTCTCATTTACTACTGCACCAAAATGTCTAATACTTTGTATGCATTCAAAACTATCATATCTACTCAATAAATGACTAAACCCTTGAAGTCAGGAGTAGTAGCACTAGGGAAAGTAGTCTTGACTAGTAGTTAGGGCACTGAACTTAGATCTCCCTGGGTTTGAAATCCAGCTTCACCAATTAGTTATGTGAACTTAAGCAAGTCACAAGCTCCATGAGCCTCAATTTCATCATCTAAAATTGGGGGATAAAAATTATATACAACTCATAGTTTTAACCAAGATATGACATTAATGTATCTAGCACAGGGCCTTGCTCATGATCTTTTTTTAAAATATTATCAGTACTAGTATCATTGTCACCATTAGTCCCTATGGTAGGCTGAATGAGGGCCTCTCAAATAAGTTAACATCCTAAACCCTGAAACATTTGAATATATTACCTTACATAGACAAAGGAACTTTGCAGATGTGATGAAGCAAACCAAGACTAGGAGAGCATCCTAGACTACCCAAGTGGGTCCAATGTAATCAAAGAACACTTATAAGAGGAAAGCAGGAACCAGAAAAGGAGATGTAACAACAGGAGAAGTCAGACTGATGCAATCTTTGATTCAAAGGAACAGGAGTAGCCTCTAGAACCTGGATGCAGCAAGGGAACAGGTTTTTCCCTAGAACCTGCAGAAGGAACAGAATCCTGTTGACAATTTGATTTTAGGTTTTTGGACTTTCAGAATTATAAAATAATAAATTTTAATTATTTAAAGTCACTAAATTTGTGGTAATTTTTATAGAAACCATAAGAAATTAATATAGTATTTTCCAATGTTTCCTTCATGAATGGACCTATTGGAATCATGATAATAATTTTGTTATTAAAGAACAATTTTTCTAATAAATGGATTACTAAATAATATCAAGGAATGTCCTTGATTTAAATGAACATACTAAGCCAGAAGTACTGACTAGAACCAAATAACCACTTGGGTTTTCTACAGAAACAGGATTCTGAAGCCATGATTTCAAACTCAGCTGCACATCTTAATCACCCCTGGTGATTAAAAACAATTCCAGTTCCCAAACTATACCCCAGACCAATTACATCAGAATGTCCCAGGGATGGAACCCAGTCATCACTATTTTTAAAACACTCCCCAAGGTGTTTCCAAAGAGCAGACAAATTGAGAGCCACTGTCCCAAGACTTACTTTATTTATTTATTTAAATTTTTTTAGTTGTAGATGGACACAGTATCTTTTTTTTTATTTATTTACTTTTTTAAGTGGTGCTGAGGATCAAACCCAGTGCCTCACACATACTAGGCAAATGCTCTACCACTGAGCTACAATCCCAACCCCCCTTTTTTTATCAAACATCTTATATGCTTAAGCAGCCTTTGCTCCTCCATAGTCATACCATACACGCCATATATTAGCCACCAAGACCTAGAACTTCACTAGACAAGAAATAAACAAGTATTCTCCCAGTCATAGTTCATCTCTCTCCCCTCAGACTTTCTTTTTTCCCCTAGAACTTCTTTCCCCATACACATAGCTCAAATTCTTACATATAATATAACCTCAATAAATACTTTTTTAATTGATCCAGCAGTGTGTATTTCCATTTGCTAGCAGAGTCTATTTCCATTTGGGTCTCTATGACTTGCTGTGAGTATTACAGAAAATGTCTTCCTGGAAACCCTGTAAACTCCCAATTCACTTCTATTGCATGAAATCTTGAATTATCAATGCAGGATATATACTGGACCTTGGAAAGAAGAGGGGGAAAGACTAATGGTGAAGTCACAAGATGACACCAACTTCTGGTATTTATTTGTAAGTATATTGCAAATATAAACCATTTTAGTCTAATTCAGTTCAACAAGTATTAAGTTATACTATATGCAAGGTACTGCTAGTTATTGTGAAAGATACATAAAAACCATCCCTACTCTCAAGATACTTTCTGTCTAATATGGAGGTATGAGAAAAGCATATTTGTGATTACAAGATAAAGAAAAATAGGATGAACATCATAAGAAAGGTATTAAGTACCACCAGGGGATCAGAAAGGACTTGGAGATGTTCCTTACAGAATTAGTAGTATTTAACTACCTGAAAGGGAGAATGCTGGTAGAGTATTAATAGTAACTACTATTTAGTGTCACAGTGCTAAGCCCTTTCATGCATTGGCTAACTGAGTTAGATATATTATTATCACTCTTCCTTTAGAAATGAAGATATGGATCTAAAGTGTTAAGCAAATTTCTTAAGGTCATTTACAGAAAGTAAATGGCAGAAGTAAAACTTGAACACAGGTCTATCTTCCTCTAGTGCCTTTGCTCTTACATGTACATAATTATGCTTTTTCTGAAACTCTAACTGATCATCTAACTCTACATACTACTATTGGCCACTTTGAAATATACTCCCTGCAGTACTAACTCAAGACAGCTTTTCTTGGTAAAAATATAGACCTTTCCAGCAGATATGCCACATGTTCATCTAGCTACTTTCTGCTAAGGAGATCCTCATGCAGGTAACCAGACTTTGGCAGGCAGAATTGCTCTAGGACACTGAAGAAGGGGACAGTGACTGGAGAGCAAAAATGGGCCATTTCTATTATTAGTATAGGTATGTACATAATGTTAGTTGAGGAAAGAAACTGATCATTTTAAACCATGCTATAATGTTTCAGGATTCAAAGATAGTCAACATTTTATAAGAATATTTGGAATATTATTATACCACTAAAACTTTAAAGCAGTTTACAAACATTAATTTCTTGCTTCCTGGTAGCAAAGATAATTTTCACCATAGCTACTTTAAACATACAGATTTATGGAAAATATACAGTGTCAGGAAAGTCCTCCAGGCATCAAAATCTAAAACATCTTGTTTGTCTGTGGTCCAAACCAAATGAATATTCCAGAAACCTACCTCTTCCAATTATTATTAACAGAACATTCTCTACTCAAGTTAAATAAGATATCTAATCTTTTTAAAGTCTCTCTTTCTCTCTCTCCCTCTCTCTCTCTCTCTCTCTCTCTCACTCTAAAACACACACACACACACACACACACATATCCCATTTGGAAACTACTCACCAACTTGAGGTAAAACACATATATTTATCAAGGTCAAAAATAGTAATGTCTTAGAGAAGTCTGAATTTGTAACCACTGTCCATGGGGCCTGGAAATTGAAGGGTTGTTTATCAGTAAAACATGCTGAATAAGATTGATTGATCTGACTCATGTACAACAACATTCGACTAATCTCAATGTCCTGATCTGTTTGCCTTGCTCTGTATGGGAAGAGTTTGTTACTGTAGCCTAGCTAAAAGACACTCATTTCAGACAAGTACCATACAAGGTAATTTGTTTGAGAGTTCAAACACTAGATAATAAAAAATGGAACTGTCTAAAAAAACTTTTCTATTGATAATCTGTTTTTAAAATACTGCAACAACTGAAATTGACAGAATAGCAAATGCCTATGGAGTACTTACTAAGTACCAAATTTTACATGAAGTAACTCATTTTATAGAAACAAAAGTTTAGTAGACAGTATATCAGTAAAGGAATAAGAATTAATATTCAAAATAAGAATTAATATTTATCTGGCTTCAAAGTCTGCTATTGTAACTACTCCTACATTGTCTCCCACTAGATTGGTAAGGGTAGTGATGGTATGATCTATTTGGTTCTAATAACCTGTTGGTGATGTCTTGGCAGCCTCGAATCCTACTGAGTAGAACATATTATAAAGAAATATTAAACAATAATCTTTAGATACAGCTGTAGGATTACTAGTGATCATCAAATGTAGAGAATATCCTCACTTATCATTTGGTTTGATATGTAAAATTGTTTTAAAGTATCTGAACTGGGAATAAGTCTAGCCCCAGACTTTCCAGCTAAAATAATCTTCTATAGCAGAGGTAGGCAAACTACAGCCCATGGCCAAATCCAACCCTGGACCTGTTTCAAAAATAAAGTTTTATTAGAACAGAGCCATTCCAATTTGTCTATAATAACTCTCTACACTTTATAATCCAAGTGTTGAGTTGTTGTGATGGAGACCATACAGCCACAAAAGACTAAATTTTTACTGGCCATTTACAGAAAATATTTACTGACTGCTCTTCTATAGCAACAACTTCTAGAATGAATTTAAAGGGTGCAAAATGTTAATCAGCTCATTACTGTATTTCTTAAAGGGAAAAATGGGGGCTAGCTTAAAAGCACTGTTAGTGAGTAGGCTATCATATTTGCTGGCTGTCTTAGTCCATTTTCTGGCATTCTAACAAAATTGTGGGACAAAGTAACTCATTAAAAAATCCTCATGATTTCCCAAAGGAACCATCTCTGATATCATTAATATATGAACTTTGCGATTAAGTTTACAACTCATGAACTTTTGGGGAACACATTCAAATCACAGCACTGGCACATAAGCTCCACTTCCCAACTCCAATGCCAAAATATATGCAATACTTTCCTACACTTAATATATTCATAAAATGGAGAAAGAGGCAAAATAAATTACTGGTTTATTAGTAAAAATAATTTCCCTGTCTTATTTTACCTCTAACAAGAATATGCACTGTGTTTTCATGAAAAGTGCTTTCCTTCTATAAGCTAGTTTAAATACATATGTAAATTTTTAAAAGTACAATGCCATTGAAAATATTAGGATATCTTATACACCTAAGGATCTTTCACATTATAATACAGAGGATTTATTTGCAAGCCTGTTTGGAGCCCAATGGGAGGTGATGAGGGATTAGACTATTTTTTATATATAATATAAAATATTTAATATAAAATTTTTTATAAGTTTGATTCTACTATGAGAATATTTCCTATAGAAGGAACATTTCTACCAAAGAGAAAAGAAAAAGAAAAAGAAATTTTTTAAAAGTGTATTTGTGGTTGAGGAAGCCATTCCTAGTGTTCAATTCACAATTTCCTCTGTGAAGTTCAGGATTTAGACCCTTTGGAACCCTTATCCCAACAAGCAACCAGGGTCCATATGTATAACTTTATTCCAGAGACTAGCAGAGTTCTTAATGAAAAGCAGGCAACTGCTCCAAATAAGTTGCTTTCAATTACAGCCACTTAAGATGCAGCTGAAAGTTCAAAGCAGATGAAAACCAGGGCAGTAAGTTCTGCAGCCACACACTGAATTTCACTTGCATCAAACTAGTTTGTACCTCCTGGCATTTCCTCCATCCCCCAAACATGCACACTTCACAGGCTTATTAAAAGCTATTAAGAAATAAAATCATAGGTTAAAATTCAGCTGCTAGTTATCATAGACCTATCTATCATCAACCGTCATTTCACCTTTCCCACTGAATATACTCATCAAATACCAGCAAGTGCTTCTACTCTAACAGATCTCTAAATATTGGGTCTCAAAACTTTTTTTATTCTCCAGGTTTGCCCTTTCCTTAGGTGATTTCACGCAGTCCCACCTTTTCAAAAATCATCTCTATGGTAAGGACACCCAAATCTTAATCTCCAGTCATGCTACTGCAGTGAGTCCACTTGGATGTCTAATGAGCATCTCAAATTCAAAATGCCCAACACTGAACTCTTGATTTGACTTCCAAACTGCACCTTCTCCCTCATCTCAGTAAATAGCAACACTGTCTACTCTGTCACATGACAAAAATTTAAAAATCATCTTTGGCTCTTCTCTTTCCCTCACCCTTAACATTCATTCCATCAGGAAATTCAATCAACTCTACCTCAAAAATAGTTTCTGAATGTATCCACTTCTCTGTCTCTCTTCTACTATCTGAGTTCAAGATTATCATGTGGCTGGTTCCTTTTCACTGTTCCATGAACCAGCCAAAATTATTTCTTTTTAAAAAATGTTTTTAGTTGTAGATATGCACAATACCTTTGTTTATTTATTTTTATGTGGTTCTGAGAACCAAACCCAGTACCTCATACCACTGAGCTACACCACAGCCCCTTCAACTATTTCTTACTTGAAGCACTACAAGACCTATCAGTCTCAAGATTCCACAGAGCAAACTGATAGGTGTAATACATTTCAATGCCCTCAATGCTTTAAAGTCCTCTTTGCAATTCACCAAGACTTGTTTGCTCTGTAGGCAGCAGTCACATTGAACTTCAACCTACTCCACCAACAGTCTAAGTTTGCCTTCACTTCAGGGCCTTTGTACTTCCTTGATTCTCTGTCTGGAATGTTCTTCCCCAGATTGTCACACGGTTGGTTCCTTCTCATTGTTCCATGAACCAGCCCAAAGATGGCTAATATGCTTCCCTAAGCACAAAATCAAAAGAATCCTCACCCCATACACACTCTAGTCCCTATCCCATTTGTTTCTATTTTATTTTCATTATAACATTTGCCATTAGCAAATTTACTTTGACCATGTATGGCTTTACTGGATTATTTATTTTATTTTATTTTTTAGATGTAGATGGACACAGTATCTTTATTTTTATTTATTTATTTGTATGGCTTTACTGGATTATTTATTTTATTTTATTTTTTAGTTGTAGATGGACACAGTATCTTTATTTTTATTTATTTATTTATGTGGTGTTGAGGATCGAACCCAGGTCCTCACACATGTGAGGCAAGTGCTCTACACGGAGCCACAACCCTAGCCCTTTACTGGATTCTTATAAGTAAGTCTCTTACTATTAGAAAGTAACCTTCATGTGAGTAAGGAATTTTTGTCTTATTCACCACTGTATACCCACTTGGTGGAACAGGGGCACGTTTAAAATTAAGATTCTGGGGTGGAGGTTGGTAATGAAATTGTTTACCAAGAAGGGATGAGTTCCCCCTGGTGGCATCATTTGACTCCAATACTGGGGTGGGGGGGGCATACCTATGGCTCCTTGGCCCTGAACAAAGGGAACAGATAAAAGGCCACCATCTCTACAGCTGAAAAGCTAGTTTTGTTTTAGGACCCTCCTTTGTTTCCCTTTCCAGCCAACATCATCTGCCCTTATTGCCTTTTGGGGACACAAAAACATAATTTTTTTTGCCCTGGTAAGTTGTCCCTGACAGTACATGTTGGACTTTGCCCTTCCTTTATTGTCATTTGGAGCTCTTCTGAAAGATTTTGGGGTTATCCTGAACCAATTTTGAGGCCTTGGTCACTTGAGTGACAGGAAAAATTGGATTGTTGTTTATGACTTTGGTGACAATTTGCAAGGAAGGAATATAAGGTGCATAGGAAAACCCAGAATGTTTGGAGAACTCTATTGTGATTTTCATGAGAGTGAAAATAGCTAATTCTATGTTGGAGCCATCTAGAAAAAAATGTGGTTGACTTAGAAAAAGGTGATTTTATTATTGTTGTACACCATAGTCTATGTAACTGAAAGTGCATTCTGATTTAATGTAACTGCTTTATGTGTTCTTTTGCTCTATAACCATGCTTATTCACTTAAAAGAGGTTACATTAATTTGACAGCTAACAGCAACAGTCCTATAAGGATTTTGTTTACATGAAAATACTTAGACTCTAAAGATAAGAGGCAAATGCTACCTCTGGCCCATACAGGGTGACCCTAGGTAAGTAGGATCTTGATGGAAGTGTCAAAACAACTGACCTACGATGATGTGCAATGACTTCATAGGATTCCATTTCAACAACATATTTCATTCCTGGGTTGGAAGGAACTCTAACAGCTAATCTAGAAGATGCATGTAGGGGAGAGGTCACCCTCAACCCTGCACTTTAACTACCCTATACCCCTTGGTGTTCAGGGCTGTCTGAGAAATGTAAAAGGAAATATTTGGCCCATTAGTGACATTCTGGGAAAGAATTACCATAAATAGCACATTTTAATTACCCACAATATTTCCTAATCATCAACTCTTACTCCAGTTGATCAGAAAAGCCTCTAAAAAAATGAATCCTGAAAACAAAATTTGGCAGAGTTTAATTTAAATTCACCAAGATAAACTGACCCTAAAATTCCTAAAAATAACTTGACTAGGGTACCTGTGGCTACTTAACTTTTGCCTTTTTGAACTCATGGTTGTTGTGTTGTTGTTGTTGTTTGTTTGCTTTTTGGTGAATTCACTTTTTGGTTCTGCACACTTAATATATTTTTAGTTTGTTTTATTTGATTGGAGGCTTTTGGCACTTTGCCTATCTGGTCTTTTCTGCCACCTTTATTAAGATAACCATTTTCAAGGTTACTGGGAGGATTATTATTTTAGCTAGTCCTAGCTGCAAAGCAGACTTCAAAAGAATTAACTCTCAGACTATTTGAGACTAAAGAAAAAGAAGATAAATAGGGTTTTTAAACCAAGTTACTGCTATATAAAATTTTGATTCAAGGCTTATTCAAGGCTTATATAAGACTTGCAAATACAAATCTTAAAGTTTATCCATATAACCAGGTGACCTCAACATTTCTGTTTCTCATAAATACAATTTTGATTTAATTGTCTGTTTAAAAACCTGGAAAATATACATTACCAGATTGTTTTGTCTTATGATTGAAATTTTAGCATACATAGATCTTTGACAAATGGATCAACTTAAATTGTTGGTACGGTAAAATAGAAATGTCTTAAGAACCTTTATACATTTTGCCTATATTGCCAGCCAATCAAGATTATATTTATCTCTCTTAGATTTTTAAGGTGCAATGTCCATTGCTTTCTATGTCACAAGCACAGCAA
This sequence comes from Marmota monax, assembly GCF_021218885.2. Lineage (NCBI taxonomy): Eukaryota > Metazoa > Chordata > Mammalia > Rodentia > Sciuridae > Marmota > Marmota monax. The sequence goes on along the minus strand of NW_026694711.1, from coordinate 257,300 downwards.
CTTTTAGGGCTTTACCTCTGACAAAGAAGCAACTGAATATATTGACTAAGATTGTTTAATGTCTCAATTTTGATGGGTAATAGAAAAAAAGTTAAAAAAAATTAAGTAAATATAAGTGGGAAAAATGTTTATAAATGTATATGCTACAGCTAAAACACCTAAGTATATCGTAAATAAATTAAAATACTGAAATTGCTAAATGTAAATTCAAGTACTTTTAACTTATTAAAATCTATATAAAATATAATAAATTTGGGTCTATTAAATCTGTTTCAAAAATTGTTGAAACATAAATTATACCAAAAAGATATCTGATATTTTAATAAGTTTGAAAACAACTATTCTAGAGGAACAATAAGTGTCTAGAAATAAAGATTTTATTTAAAGTGCATTTTCATCTAATATAGACCAATACTTGAAGAGAAATGGAATTTAAGCAATAAATTTTTAAGATTTTTACAGGTTATATTTGTTAATCATTTAAAAATACCCTTAAGTCAATGATTTCTATAAAGGCAATTCATTCAATACTTAAGTTGTAAAAACAGTAGCCATCATCTATTTTAGGTGGCATCAGCTTAGGGGGAACACCTTTTGTTTTGCTGTGAAGATGCATTAAAGAAACCTATTCCAAGTAGAGTTAATAGCTGAGACTTAGCCTTTAATGAAATGTGTTGACTTATGTAACCTGATACTAATAGTTGGAAAAGAAACTAGAAATACTTGCTTGCTCCTCTGTAGTAGGTGAGCTGCTGCTGTTTTCATATCTCATCCTTGTCTAGATCTGATTCTTAGAATTATAGTTTTTAAAAATCATTTTTCCTCCAGCTCACATTACAATTAATAAACTTCTCTCAAGACTGCATTACTGCACATAATCCAAATTAGCTGATAAAATCAATCTAAAATTTAAATTACACTGTCAAAATACATTAAGAAGTGAAGCCAGGCACAGTGGTGCACACCTGTAATCCCAGCAACTTGGGAGGCTGAGACAGGAGGATTTCAAGTTCAAAGCAACTTGGGAGGCTGAGACAGGAATATTTCAAGTTCAAAGCCATCCTCAGCAACTTAGTGAGGCCCTAAGCAATTTAGCAAGACCGTGTCTCAAAAATTTTAAAAATTATAAAAAGGGTTAGGGATGTGACTCAGTGGTTAAGCCCCTAGGTTCAATCCCCAGTACCAAAAATATACATAGTTGTGATATAATATTTATAATATATAATATATTGTACTGTATATATTACGTACATGTTATATATGTATATAATATGTAATATATATTATATATATGTTCATCATGCTAGGTAAAATAAGCTAGACTCAGAAACTCATGGGTCAAATGTTTTCTCTCATATGTGGATACTTAAGAGAAAAGAGAAATAAAAAGGGATCTCATTGAAGTAGAAGGGAAAACAGTAGAGTAGAAGCAGTAGAATAGAAGTGGGGATGAAGCAGGAAAGAGGAAGAAAGAGAAAGGGAAAGAACTGATGAACATAATTGGATAAATTTTACTAGGTGCATGTATTAACATAATACAATGCATTCCAGTTTTATATATAACATTTTTAAATAAATAAATAAATAAATGGAAGACAAAGTACAAGAATGGGATCAGGGAGGAGGATAGGCAATGGGGGGCACTGGGGATTGAAATAGAACAAATATATTATCTGCAAATATGAATGTCAAAATGAACCCCACAATTATGAATAAATATAAGGCACTAATAAAAAGAAAAAATAAATATTCTTAATTGATAAATCAGCATTAATTCCTATAAACTATATCTGAAAGTTTACAGTACTTTATTTTTCTATGGCATATCTCTTAAAAAATTCTAAAGATATTGTCACTATAAAAAAGAAAAGACAAATGCAGCTTAATTTTTAAAATGCAATTCTTTTTTATTTGTGCATATTGATTATACAGACTGGTGGGTTTCTTTGGAGCATATTTGCACATAGATAAAAGCATACTTTGTTTTTTTTTTTTTTTTTTTTTTTTGGGGGGGAAACATACTTTTTCTTTTTGGAAACAAATTAACAGTAGCTCCAATGGGGACAAGTTACTGGCAGCAGGGTAGAGATGTACTTTGCACTTTGTACCAATCTTTAACAGTGACATTTCTAAGGATGTATATGTGCTAGTTTAAATTCCTTAAAATCACAATTGAGGCTTTTCCCCCCAAAGAATTTTAGTTCTTAAAAATGATATCTGTATATAAATGTTCTAACTCTTCTTTCAAGTAGGCTTCAACATATGAATGGCAAAATAGCTAGACACGAACAGTAGCACATCAACCACAAGTTTAGGCACTTTATCAAAGAAAAATGTTTAGAAATACTGTCAATGAGGTCAAGTCTTCTGCCCCACCCTGCAAAGGACTCAGCTGGTCCTAACTCATACACACATAACTGTCAGCAGAACACGAGCCCTCTACACCAGCCTCATTCTTCTGTAACTAAGAAAACAGAACAGATTCCCCTTACTTTACAACCACAAAAAAAAAAAAAAAAAAAAAACTGACAGATAGCAAGAGTTCTTTTCAACTGCTGAGAGCAAGTCAGTCAAAGAAAGATAACTACTTACGATTTCCAAGTGGCATTGTTTCTGTTCTCTGCATTTCCTGCGTGGATTGGGTTCCTAGTTGTATGTCTAGAACTGGCTATCTGGCTCCCACAGCACGTTCTGCCTTTGCTGCAATGAAAATAATGACTGCAGCATGAACAGTTTGACTCAACTAAGTATTTTCATGACTTGTCTGATTTGAACCTGCCATCTTTCTGGCTGATAGAAAATCAGAAGCATGGACACATCAAGTCACTGGATCAGAGCAGATGCTATGAAAGGGTATGGCACCTTTGGAGTTAATGATGCCCCAGCTTTATGTGGGAAAAAGCAACAAGGTCAAGTTTCCACAGAAAGTGATTTTACAGTAAACATAAATCTGTCAGTGTCCACAATCATTAGAAAAACTTTGTCCTTATACTGGAAGCCTTTAGAATAGTAATTCTTTTTTTTTTTAATTTTTTATTGTTGGCTGTTCAAAACATTACATAGTTCTTGATATATCATATTTCACAATTTGATTCAAGTGGGTTATGAGCTCCCATTTTTACCCCATATACAGATTGCAGAATCACATCAGTTACACATCCATTGATTTACATATTGCCATACTAGTGTCTGTTGTATTCTGCTGCCTTTCCTATCCTCTACTATCCCCCCTCCCCTCCCCTCCCCTCCCCTCTTCTCTCTCTGCTCCCTCTACTGACATTCGTTTGTCCCCCTTATATTATTTTTCCCCTTCCCCTCACTTCCTCTTGTATGTACTTTTGTATAACTCTGAGGGTCTCCTTCCATTTCCATGCATTTTCCCTTCTCTCTCCCTTTCCCTCCCACCTCTCATCCCTGTTTAATGTTAATCTTCTTCTCATGCTCTTCGTCCCTACTCTGTTCTTAGTTACTCTCCTTATATCAAAGAAGACATTTGGCATCTGTTTTTTAGGGATTGGCTAGCTTCACTTAGCATAATCTGCTCTAATGCCATCCATTTCCCTGTAAATTCTATGATTTTGTCATTTTTTAATGCAGAGTAATACTCCATTGTGTATAAATGCCACATTTTTTTTATCCATTCATCCATTGAAGGGCATCTAGGTTGGTTCCACAGTCTAGCTATTGTGAATTGTGCTGCTATGAACATCGATGTAGCAGTGTCCCTGTAGCATGCTCTTTTTAGGTCTTTAGGGAATAGACCGAGAAGGGGAATAGCTGGGTCAAATGGTGGCTCCATTCCCAGCTTTCCAAGAAATCTCCATACTGCTTTCCAAATTGGCTGCACCAATTTGCAGTCCCACCAGCAATGTACAAGTGTACCCTTTTCCCCACATCCTCGCCAGCACTTGTTGTTGTTTGACTTCATAATGGCTGCCAATCTAACTGGAGTGAGATGGTATCTTAGGGTGGTTTTGATTTGCATTTCTCTGACTGCTAGAGATGGTGAGCATTTTTTCATGTACTTGTTGATTGATTGTATGTCCTCCTCTGAGAAGTGTCTGTTCAGGTCCTTGGCCCATTTGTTGATTGGGTTGTTTGTTCTCTTATTGTCTAATTTTTTGAGTTCTTTGTATACTCTGGATATTAGGGCTCTATCTGAAGTGTGAGGAGTAAAGATTTGTTCCCAGGATGTAGGCTCTCTATTTACCTCTCTTATTGTATCTTTTGCTGAGAAAAAACTTTTTAGTTTGAGTAAGTCCCATTTGTTGATTCTAGTTATTAACTTTTGTGCTATGGGTGTCCTATTGAGGAATTTGGAGCCCAACCCCACAGTATGTAGATCGTAGCCAACTTTTTCTTCTATCAGACGGCGTGTCTCTGATTTGATATCAAGCTCCTTGATCCATTTTGAATTAACTTTTGTGCATGGCGAGAGAAAGGGATTCAGTTTCATTTTGTTGCATATGGATTTCCAGTTTTCCCAGCACCATTTGTTGAAGATGCTATCCTTCCTCCATTGCATGCTTTTAGCCCCTTTATCAAATATAAGGTAGTTGTAGTTTTGTGGATTGGTTTCTGTGTCCTCTATTCTGTACCATTGGTCCACCCGCCTGTTTTGGTACCAGTACCATGCTGTTTTTGTTACTATTGCTCTGTAGTATAGTTTGAAGTCTGGTATCGCTATACCGCCTGATTCACACTTCCTGCTTAGCATTGTTTTTGCTATTCTGGGTCTTTTGTTTTTCCATATGAATTTCATGATTGCTTTCTCTATTTCTACAAGAAATGCCGTTGGGATTTTGATTGGCATTGCATTAAACCTATAGAGAACTTTTGGTAATATCGCCATTTTGATGATGTTAGTTCTGCCTATCCATGAACAGGGTATATTTTTCCATCTTCTAAGATCTTCTTCTATTTCTCTCTTTAGGGTTCTGTAGTTTTCATTGTATAAGTCTTTCACCTCTTTTGTTAGGTTGATTCCCAAGTATTTTATTTTTTTTGAAGATATTGTGAATGGAGTGGTTGTCCTCATTTCCACTTCAGAGGATTTGTCGCTGATATACAGGAATGCCTTTGATTTATGCGTGTTGATTTTATATCCTGCCACTTTGCTGAATTCATTTATTAGCTCTAATAGTTTCTTTGTAGACCCTTTTGGGTCTGCTAGGTATAGAATCATGTCATCTGCAAATAGTGATAATTTAAGTTCTTCTTTTCCTATTTTGATGCCTTTAATTTCTTTCGTCTGTCTAATTGCTCTGGCCAGTGTTTCGAGAACTATGTTGAACAGAAGTGGTGAGAGAGGGCATCCCTGTCTTGTTCCAGATTTTAGAGGGAATGCCTTCAATTTTTCTCCATTCAGAATGATGCTAGCCTGAGGCTTAGCATAGATTGCTTTTACAATATTGAGGTATGTTCCTGTTATCCCTAGTTTTTCTAGAGTTTTGAACATAAAGGGATGCTGTACTTTGTCGAATGCTTTTTCCGCATCTATCGAGATGATCATATGATTCTTATTTTTAAGTCTATTGATGTGGTGAATAACATTTATTGATTTCCGTATATTGAACCAGCCTTGCATCCCCAGGGATGAATCCTACTTGATCATGGTGCACAATTTTTTTGATAAGTTTTTGTATCCGAGTGGCCAGAATTTTATTGAGGATTTTTGCATCTAGGTTCATTAGAGATATTGGTCTGTAGTTTTCTTTCTTTGAAGTGTCTTTGTCTGGTTTAGGTATCAGGGTGATGTTGGCCTTGTAGAATGAATTTGGAAGTTCTCCCTCTTTTTCTATTTCCCGAAGTAGCTTGAAAAGTATTGGTATTAGTTCCTCTTTAAAGGTTTTGTAAAACTCTGCTGTATACCCATCCGGTCCTGGGCTTTTCTTAGTTGGTAGTCTTTTGATGGTTTCTTCTATTTCCTCAATTGATATTGGTCTGTTTAGGTTGTCTATATCCTCCTGACTCAATCTGGGCAGATCATATGACTTAAGAAATTTATCTATGCCTTCACTATCTTCTAATTTATTGGAGTATAAGGATTCAAAATAATTTTTGATTATCTTCTGTATTTCTGAAGTGTCTGTTGTGATATTGCCTCTTTCATCCCGTATGTTAGTAATTTGAGTTCTCTCTCTTCTTCTCTTCGCTAGCATGGCTAAGGGTCTGTCGATTTTGTTTATTTTTTCAAAGAACCAACTTTTAGTTTTGTCAATTTTTTCAATTGTTTCTTTTGTTTCGATTTCATTAATTTCAGCTCTGATTTTAATTATTTCTTGCCTTCTACTTCTTTTGCTGTTGTTTTGCTCTTCTTTTTCAAGGATTTTGAGATGAAGTATGAGATCATTTATTTGTTGGTTTTTTCTTTTTTTAAGGAATGAACTCCAAGCAATGAATTTTCCTCTTAGAACTGCTTTCAATGTGTCCCATAGATTCCGATATGTTGTGTCTGTGTTTTCATTAATCTCTAAGAATTTTTTCATTTCTTCCTTGATGTCTTCTATAACCCATTGATCATTCAGTAACCTATTGTTCATTCTCCAAGTGATGTATTCTTTTCCCTTCCTTCTTTTATCGTTGATTTTCAGTTCCATTCCATTATGATCAGATAGGATGCATGGTATTATCTCTACTCCTTTATATTGTCTAAGAGTTTCCCTGTGACATAATATATGATCTATTTTTGAGAAGGATCCATGTGCTGCTGAGAAAAAAGTGTAACTGCTTGATGTTGGGTGGTATATTCTATATATGTCAATTAAGTCTAGGTTATTAATTGTGTTATTGAGTTCTATAGTTTCCTTATTCAACTTTTGTTTGGAAGATCTGTCCAGTGGTGATAGAGGTGTGTTGAAGTCTCCCATGATTATTGTATGGTGGTCTATTAGACTCTTGAACTTGAGAAGAGTTTGTTTGATGAACATAGCTGCACCATTGTTTGGGGCATATATATTAATGATTGTTATGTCTTGTTGGTGTATGGTTCCCTTGAGCAGTATGTAGTGTCCCTCTTTATCCCTTTTGATTAACTTGGGCTTGAAATCCATTTTATTTGATATGAGTATGGATACTCCTGCTTGTTTCCGAAGTCCATATGAGTGATATGATTTTTCCCAACCTTTCACCTTCAGCCTATGTATGTCTTTTCCCATCAAATGCGTCTCCTGTAGGCAGCATATTGTTGGGTCTTGTTTTGTGATCCATTCTACTAGCCTGTGTCTCTTGATTGGTGAGTTTAAGCCATTAACATTTAGGGTTATTATTGAGATATGGGTTGTTCTTCCAGCCATATTTGTTTATTTATGTTACTAAACATGGTTTGTTTTCCTCTTTGATTATTTTCCCCCCTTTAGTGTCCTACCTCCCACTGTTGGTTTTCATTGTTATTTTCCATTTCCTCTTCCTGTAATGTTTTGCCAAGGATGTTTTGAAGAGATGGTTTTCTAGCTGCAAATTCTTTTAACTTTTGTTTATCGTGGAAGGTTTTAATTTCATCTTCCATCCTGAAGCTTAATTTTGCTGGAAACACAATTCTTGGTTGGAACCCATTTTCTTTCAGTGTTTGAAATATGTTATTCCAGGATCTTCTAGCTTTCAGAGTCTGTGTTGAAAGATCAGCTGTTATCCTGATTGGCTTACCCCTAAATGTGATCTGCTTCCTTTCTCTTGTAGCTTTTAAAATTCTCTCCTTATTCTGTATGTTGGGCATCTTCATTATAATGTGTCTAGGTGTGGGTCTCTTATGATTTTGCACATTCGGCGTCCTGTAGGCTTCTAGGATTTGGGGTTCTGTCTCATTCTTCAAGTCTGGGAAGTTTTCTCGTATTATTTCATTGAATAGATTGCTCATTCCTTTGGTTTGAAACTCTGTCCCTTCCTGTATCCCAATGACTCTTAAATTTGGTCTCTTGATGTTATCCCATATTTCTTGGATGTTCTGCTCATGGTTTCTTAACAGTCTTGCTGAGCTGTCTATGTTCTTTTCAAGTTGAAATACTTTATCTCCATTGTCTGATGTTCTGTCTTCTAAGTGTTCTACTCTGCTGGTAGTATTCTCAATTGAGTTTTTAAGTTGGCTTATTGCTTCCTGCATTTCTAGGATTTCTGTTTGTTTGTTTTTTATAACCTCTATTTCCCTGTATAGTTGATCTTTTGCTTCTTGGATTTGTTTATGTAATTCATTGTTGAAGTGATCTTTCATTGTCTGATTTTGCTGTCTGATGTCTTCCTTGAGACTCCAGATCATCTGAAGCATATATATCCTGAATTCTTTATCTGACATTCCATCTGCTGCAGCTATTACCTCTTCTAACGTTGAGTTGACCTGCAATGCTTGTGGTCCTTTCTTTCCTTGTCTCTTCATACTGTTCGCGTTCCTTTCTACTTGGTGAAACTGTTGTGCTATTGAATTTTCCCCCTATAAATTTATATTGGTCTTGTATAGTTGCAAAGTCTCCCTCGCAGGCACGGGCGGCGGCTCTGTCCCTCTGCGGGCCGCTAGGCTTGTTCTGTCATTGGTCACAGTTCTGTCTACTTTGCAGGCGCAGGCAGCGGCACTGCCCCTCTGCAGGCCTCTGGGGCTGTACTGCCAGTGGGTCGCAGGTCCGCCTACCTTGCAGGCGCGGGGGCGGGGGGCGGATCTACCCTTCCTCAGGCCACTGGGCCTGTTCTGTCTCTCGGTTGCAGGTCTGGCCTGTTCTGATGGTGGTCACAGTTCCGTCTACCTTGCAGGCGCAGGGGGGAGGGGGCGGCTCTGCCTCTCAGCAAGCCACTGCTCCTCTTCTGCTGGTGGGTCGCAGGCCTGACTACCTTGCAGGAGTGATTGGAAGCTCTGTCCCGCCGCGAGCCACTGGGCCTTTTCTGTCGGTGGTCAGCGTTCCACCTACCTGGGAGGCGCGGGGGGTGGGGGGCGGCTCTGCCCCTCAGCAGGCCGCTGCGCCTGCTCTGTGTGTGGTCACAGTTCCCTCTACCTTGCCGGTGCAGGGGGAGGGGGCGGCTCTGCCTCTCAGCAGGCCGCTGCTCCTCTTCTGCCGGTGGGTCGCAGGCCCGCCTACCTTGCAGGAGTGATTGGAAGCTCTGTCCCGCCGCGGGCCACTGGGCCTTTTCTGTCGGTGGTCACCCTTCCACCTACCTGGCAGGCGCGGGGGGTGGGGGGGCAGCTCTGCCCCTCAGCAGGCCGCTGGGCCTGCTCTGTGCATGGTCACAGTTCCCTCTACTTTGCCGGCGCAGGGGGAGGGGGCGGCTCAGCCTCTCAGCAGGCCGCTGCTCCTCTTCTGCCGGTGGGTCGCAGGCCCGCCTACCTTGCAGGAGTGATTGGAAGCTCTGTCCCACCGCGGGCCACTGGGCCTTTTCTGTTGGTGGTCACCTGGCAGGCGCGGGGGGTGGGGGGTGGCTCTGCCCCTCAGCAGGCCGCTGGGCCTGCTCTGTGCGTGGTCACAGTTCCCTCTACCTTGCCGGTGCAGGGGGAGGGGGCGGCTCTGCCTCTCAGCAGGTCGCTGCTCCTCTTCTGCCGGTGGGTCGCAGGCCCGCCTACCTTGCAGGAGTTATTGGAAGCTCTGTCCCGCCGCGGGCCACTGGGCCTTTTCTGTCCATGGTCACAGTTCCCCTACCTGGCAGGCGTGGGGGGTGGGGGGCGGCTCTGCCCCTCAGCAGGCCGCTGGGCCTGCTCTGTGCGTGGTCACAGTTCCCTCTACTTTTAGAATAGTAATTCTTATACTGACCACACACTGATCAAGTGGCAGACCCTTTTTAGAAGAAATAAGGATGTCATTCAATATGCAGTTCCCTGCACCCAGTCCTGCCCATGACATGGCAAGGTCGCCGTGTTTTATCAGCTCCTCCTTGGAGTGCAAGTGCTCCATTAAAGGTCTTCTCGTTTGTTTCCAGCTCGATTGCCTTCCTTGGAAGCCCGAGGTTTGGGATCTCCTTCCTTTTTCTTTTTACCCTTTTCTTGTTTTGTCTTATTTTTCTCTTTGCTTCCTCCTCCTTTGCCAGGGTATACCTGTCCCTCCACAGTGACATCAGCACATCTGTCTTGACTGACCAAAAAGTCCTTGATCTCCCAGGCATAGCTCCCATCACGAAGCATGAAGATAGCACGGTCTGATCCCACGATGAACCTCTGGACATCGTAGTTGGCATTGAACAGACTGCCCTGCCACAGGCTGGTGATCTCCTCTGTCTCCTTTTCAGTGGGGCTCCCTGATACAGTGACAAACATTATCAGAGTCTTCCCTTTTTTCGTCATCTTTAATATACTTTCTGGCTTGCCAGGGTCTATCTGTGAGAAGTCGACAGGTGCTGAGGGTCGCTTGTGCTCTGGGAGATCTCCTTCTTCTATGTCATCATCTTTATTGTGGTTATATTTGTTATCTACTGTTCCTGATGGGTTCTTTGCTCATCTCTGCAGCACCTCCACATCTAGCTCAGAATCTGCATACTTCCAGAGCAGGATTTCTCATGAGATGATGTTCTCACTTTGGCAGTTCAAAAGGCTTTATCTCCCACTGCTCCAGAAGACGCGCCATGTCCGCATCGTTGTAATCTCGAATGTCCTTCTTCTTCCGCGGAGGAGGAGCAGCATCGCCGGGCATACCGGCCCGGCTCTCGGCAGCGCAGGATCCCGGAGGAGGAAGCAGCAGCAACAGTAGCAGATCAGAGAGGCAGAGCAGCCACAAGGCCGCACGCCACAAACCGGAGGCCGCCATCTTGGCAGCGCTGCGCTGCGCCGCACCGCCGGCCGGCGCCCTCTAAAAGCATACTTTGAGGGGCTGGGGTTGTAGCTCAAAGGAAGAGCACTTACCAGCACATGTGAGGCACTGGGTTTGATCTTCAGCACCACATAAATATAAATAAATAAATTAAAGGTATTGTGTCCATCTTCAACTAAAACATTTTTTAAAAATGAAGCTTTAAAAAATATAATATGATCAATTTCATACCCCAGTACTTCCCACATGCTCCCCCTGATCATCTTTCTCTACCCTGCTGGCCTCCCTTCTACTTTCATGGCACCCCTTTGTTTTCCTATTTCTCTCTAGCTTCCACATATGAGAGAAAACATGACACTTTTCTGAGTGTGACTTATTTTCCTCAACATTATGATCCCCAGTTCCATCCATTTTCTTGCAAATTATATAACTGTTCTTCTTTACGGTTGAATGATAATTCACTGTGTATATATACACAACCTTTTCTAGTCGTCTGTTGATGGATACCTAGACTGATTCCATACTTGACTATTGTAAATTTTGCTTCAATAAACACTGATATGCATGTATATTTAAAGTATGCTGACTTTAATTCTTTGGACAAAAATCAAGGAGAGGTATAGCTGGATCATATTGTAGTTCTATTTTTAGCTTTTTGAGGAACGTCCATACTGATTTCCATAGAGGCAGTATCAATTTACATTCCCATCAACAGTATATAAAAGTTCCTTTTTACCTACATTCTCACTAGCATTTATTGTAAATAAAATGTAATTCCTGAAATTCTGTATGATTAGAATCCCAGAGGATTAAATTCTAGAAGCAAAGAAAATTTCGCTTGGAACTCATGAGATGATTTCTAACATATTGTATTATTTACTTTTACAATTTAACAGGAATGATTATATTTTAAGTGTAAAGTAATGTGCTTTTTGCCTAAATGGTAGTTCATCTTAGTCTGCATAAAAATGATTCTAAAAAGTACTCCTAAGTACTCCTAAATGAACCTTTTTGACAAAACTAAAGTTGTTTTAAAAGTAAACTGGTTTTCTTGTTTATCATGGTGAAATTGATAGAAATAAAATAGATTGTTTTTCAGTTCAAATCTGCTATATAAACTAGATTTGATTTGCCCTTATTAATTTGTTTTGTATTTTCCTTTTAAATTTTGTAACTGTTGTCTGGCAAAATTCTGCATAAAACCCAATGTTTTAAGATGCTAGCTATTGCTTATGAAACAGACAAGATTAAACTTAGCAATGAACTTCACATAAACTGAGCCCCCAAACCACTCTCTCTAAACCTCTTTTTGCTCAAATCTGGACAAAATGCTTTAAACACTAATTCTTAATTATGTTACTACTTCCCCTCTGACATGGAACCAATTTCCCAGACAGGTCCATTCTGGCAATGAGACACAATCAAAAGCAAACCACAGGGTGATTAACCAGCAATGCCTTCAAAGAAGGTAAAACAATCATTCAGGAAAAAGGTGGGATAACTGTCAAAATCAAAATGTAGTAAGCTGTGGGCTGGGGATATGGCTTAGTGGTAGAGCCTGGCATGTGTCAAGGTCCTGGTTCAATTCCCAGCAGGGCAAAAACAAATGAAGAAGAAAATGGAGTCAGTTATGTTAACCCTGCCAAAAGCAAGCAGAGCCAAGAGGTTACAGAAAAAGGGGTTCTTACCCATGATTGTCTAAAAGCAAAAATCTTTCCACCAGATGGAGCTCATAACTTTGACCAAGGGGCCTCTACTTATATAGAAGTTGCTTTTCCTTGCTTGGTCCATCTCATGGTAAAAGCAAAAACTGCCTTACCACCCCCTGGTCTTAATACTGAAAAAACTAGCAAAACCAGAATAACAACATACTTCTCAACTTGCAGGCCCAACGCCTGACTGGCCTGACCAGATACACATATGCCTATATTTAGCTTTGTTCTCCCACATATAAAACCCTAATGCTCTGCCAGTATTAGCAAAATCATAAATAAATTCATTTCTTACTTCACCATTTATTTTTCTAACTAGCTCCCTGATGTGGACTGGTTATGGAATCTGGGACCTTCACTGTCAGACCTTTGGTGAGAGTTAGGTGTAGTAACCCTATTAAAAAGTTCAGTTGATAGCTATGAATGATATATGGACTTTAGAGAATAGAGATCCATGAAATTGGTAGTGATACTGAAGAGGGGAGGATGGTCACCAACTGTAAATCATATATAAATAAAAAATTAATTAATTAACTGAAGGAAATAAACTGAAAAAAGGTATTAGAATGTTTCAGGTACATGTGCTAATGTGGTCACGATAGTTTTAGATTCATTTTTCTCTGGATGGTCACTTTCTTGTATTAAAAAATATTAAAAATGAAAACCCATGTACCTACTTCTCCAATTTTTCAAATTATATCATGATACCCTATTTGCTTATGCTCTTTTTTGAAAAATTAGAGCCTTATACAGATACTTCAAGCCAAATAAGTGACCCTCCACAATCTCATTTGTCTCCCTAGAAAAAACTACTATCCTGAATTTGGTGTTTTTATTCCCATGAACATTTTTATATTTTGTATATGTGTAAAACAGTATATCTAACATTTTAAGCATTATACAAATTATATGAATCATCCTGCAATTTGCTCTTCCTCCCCAATATATTTCTGAGACTTATCCAAGTGATTCTAGTTTATTATTTAGTACTGCTATCACTGCTAACAAAATACCAGAATTATAAATCCTCCTATTAACTGATATTTGGGTTGTTTCTGTTTTCTTTTCCTGTTGCAATGATGCTACAAATATTTTTGATCAGGTCTCTTTGTGCACATGTGTGAGAGTTCTTATAGATACTTCTAAAACTTTAATTTGCATACAAATCACCCAGGATCTTGTTAATATTCAGGTTCCAATTCTGTAGGTTTGGAGCGGGGCCTGAGATTATGCATTTCTAACAAATTTCTAGGTGATGTTGTAATTTGTCTAATGACCATACTTGGAGAAGTAAGGCCTTAAAGATTCTCTACCCAAAAGTAAAATTACTAGATTGTAAGCAATGCTGAACTTCTACTGTACTAGTAATGCCAAACTATTTTCAAAGTCCTTGTACAAATCTATAATCACACCAACAATATGAGAGAGTTCATAGTCTTCTATATCTTCACCAGCACTTTAGTATTATGAGACTAATTTTTTCTACTATCCACACCAGTCTATTCTCCTGAATGCATACCTGGCTCCCCTTCAACTACCAAATATATGGCCACTAGAAGACTGGGATCCAACCCTAATTCCTACAAAGTCAGATACCCGCTTTCCTATGCTTCTCCCAGGTTGAACCCAGTGATCCCAGGAACTTAATCATGCCCCACCAAGGGGAGAATTGAATAGGGCTCTGGACCACACAATGGGTACAGTTTATACACTTTACTTTTTTATGGCATTATTCCCAACTCTTATAATATTGTGATTTCTGAAGGCAGAATTTGTTAAAGCAGAATCTAGAAGCATATTGACTGAAAACTTCAAATCAAGGAAGCAGGGATTAGGGAGGGGTGCTAATTGAACTGAGAACTAAATACCATCATGGGCAGAAGGAAGAGAAGTGAATGCTATCACCAAAAGGAATAATTTTTGGTCATTCAAAATCTAGAGCTAGGATTCAAGAGATAGCTAAAATAGGGGTGTGCCTTTTCAGACATTGTATGTTCTGGTTCTGACCATTAAATCTTTGCTTACTTTTGATGGAATGTTGTAAATTCTTGAGATCTTTAACTGTTTTAAGCCATTCCCCAGTTGCCTGATGCTTTTATTATTGATAAGTATAGGCTGCCCTTTTATCCAGCTCTACTGGGTACTAGGATAAGGAGACAGAGAATTCAGCTGATTTCCATTCAAAAGCCTTTTTGAGCACCTTTTTGAGAAGAAGTATCTGTACTTTTTTTTCTTGATACCACGGATTGAACCCAGGAGTATTTAACCACTGAACCACATCCCCAGCCTTTTTATCGTTATTTTTTATTGACACAGGGTCTTTAGGGCCTTACTAAGTTTCTGAGGCTGCCTTTGAACTTGCAATTCTTCTGCCTAAGCCTCCTGAGCCAGTACATGTAATTTTATTAAGGTTTTATATATCATGACTGCTAAGAATAGAAAAACATATGTGAGAATGGTTTTTCCTCTCAAAGAATTCCTATTAAGGCAAAAGCTACATACAAATTAGCTAAGCCAATTCAGTTAAACTGATTGATAAAGGATTTTTTAAAGTGCTTAATTTCTAAATTAATGAATTAAGCAATACCATGTTACCTTGATGCTAGGACACTTTTTTTTTTTCGCTTTTAACAACTATGAAATCAAAATTTATCTTATAATTGATATAAACTTACGTTGTGGCACATTTTCCCATAAATAGCTTAAAAAGCTTTTCCCTTTAATAGCTCAAAAAGCTATTATCAATTTATACTACAATTTACAATTAAGAATATCTTCAAAGTAAAGCAATATAAAAAATGTTATTAGCATTCTTCACGGGTAGAAATTATCTGGTATGATTTGAACTGGAATCTTAAGAACAAGTCATATTTTGGTAAATAGAAAAAAGAAGCTAATTCCAGGTTGGAAGGCATAAGCAAATAATGGTCATCAAGTCTCTCTTTTTTCCTCCTAAAACAGAGTAAACTGTGGAAAAGCAAAATGCTATACACACATATATAGTCATTAGTGAAAACAGAAAGGTGTGTTCTATAAAAACAATTACTTAGAAATTTGAAATTTTCAACAGAATTCCCAAGAACCGAGAATTTCTGGAGGGATAACTGCAATTCAAAATATTAAGATTTAGGAGGTGAGTAGATCATGGCAGTTGTATTACCTCCTCTTAAACCAGTTAACCAATATTTTTAATAACAAAATATGGACATTCTCCTTGTTTGCCATTTTCTCTATTCTTGTCATAGAAAGCAGAGTTCTATTTCAACAAGGGAATATTTTATAATATTGACAACCACTTTTCTGTCTAGGTAGATTTGACAAATCACCTTGGATTATATACTATTTGTTCTGAAAAGACTGAATTGTGTTGGTTGAGTGTAATGGTCAATAAGGGACTATTAAAAAGTACTTTTTTTTGTAAAGAGAGAGTGTGTGTGAGAGAGAGAATTTTAATATTTATTTTTTAGTTATCAGCAGACACAACATCTCTGTTTGTATGTCGTGCTGAGGATCGAACCCGGGCCGCACGCATGCCAGGCGAGGGCGCTACCGCTTGAGCCACATCCCCAGCCAGGGACTATTTCTCTTAAATGGTAATTGGCTGATCATATAGCCATATGGAAAAAAAAGTAAAATTAGACTCCTACCCTAAAACTACACATACAAACAGTAGACATATTAATGATTAAACATGAAAGCAAAACTGTAAAATGTTTAGAAGAAAACAAGAGATTTCATTACAGTAAGATGTCAGAGCAGGGAAATATTTTTTGAATAAGACATAAAAATACTCAATCCATAGGAAAAGATTTATCCACTTGACTAAATTGAAATTAAAATCTTTAAAGTTTAAAATACAATAAGCATAACTAAGAAACAATTTACTATAGAAAGTATGACATATGCCAAAAAGACATAGGGGCCAACCTGAAAGACCTCCCATAGGCAAAGTGAGAACAATTTGAGCAACAAAATAAATGATGATAGTATTGAGTTAAAACCCAAAGAATAAAGTCCACATGAGTCCACACTGGTATACAGTAAATTATTCAAAAATTAAATATATGAGGACAAAGGGAAAAATGTTCCTTACAGAATAATTTTAATTAATATATTGTGAAAAATGAGGAAAATAGAAAAACACTATCATTATGCCACAATAAAAATTTCTGCAGGCAAAATCCATGAATGAATGTTAAAATGAGTGGGTTCAACTTTAAGAATAGAATGTTTGTATACTCACAAAGCATCTCTTATAACTATTTATTAATTATTGTAGTTTTATAATATGGACTCATATTCTTTGTTATCTCTTCCTCCAAGAAGTAAAGCTAATTCCTTTTCCTTTGAATGTGGGCTAGACTTAGTGCCTGACTCTTGGAAAGGGAAAAATGGTGACTCTACTGTGGATAAACCTGGAAGACAACCTTAACAAGGGATCAAGGTTAACATTTCCATAAATCATATGAATCTCATGTACTCCCTAATATGACATGATGTTAAGGGCATATCACTTCTGTGTTATTCTTCTCCACAACCCTCAATGTAATCATGAGAAAACATCAGATAATGCCAAACTAAGTGACATTCTACAAAATAACAGGCTATTACCATCAGAAGTGTTGGGATCATAAAACCTTTGTCCTTGGAGATAGAGATATAAAAAGTAAATGCAAATGTGTACTGGAAAAGATAAGGGGTACTAGTAGGGAAATCAAATTAAAATCTTCAGTTTAGTTAATAGCTTCAGTGTTAATTGTTTAGTTTTCACAAATGTACTATAGTTAGGCAAGCTGAATGAAGCACATACAGAAACTTTTGTACTATCTTTGCAACTTTTCTTTTGTTTTGTTTTTAATACCTTTATTTATTTATTTAACCTTGGTGCTGAGGATCAAACCCAGGGCTCTGCACGTGTTAGGCAAGCACTCTAGTGCTGAGCCACAACCTCAGCCTGCAACTTTTCTTTTAAAAAGACAATATACAGATTAGGGAAAATATTTACAACACATATAATCAACAAATAATTTATGAAAAATATATAAAAGATGACTTCAAATTAATGATTAAAAGAAAGAATGACTAAAGAAAAAAAAGCAAGTAAACTGGCCTTTTACAAAAAATGGAAATCTGAATGTCCAATAAATACTTGAAAATATGAACAAAGTTTTGTGAGGAAATATGAATCAAGGCCATGCATTATCATTTCATATCAACTAGATTGGAAAATTAATATGTCTGAAGTCTGATAACTCTAAATATCAGAAGATACAGGAAAAACAGGAACATGTATATTACTGATAACTGAGGTAGGAGAATAGAATGTTGAGCTATAAATTGGTACATATACTCTGGTGAGCCATTTCTGGTAAATTTGAAAGTGTATACTGTATACACTCTGACCCAAGATTGCTTTTAGATGTTTATGCTAAAGAAATTCTCACACATGTGCATAAGAAGGAGATATGTTTAAGATGCTTGTTGAAGCACTATGACATCATGATAGGAGACAAAAAGACAGAAAGTTTGAGATTTTTCATTGTCACAACTGGCGCACATAGTATATAGAGGCCAGAATTTGCAAAACGTAGTACAATGTATAGGATAGCCCTCCATAGGAAAAGTTTTCTAGTCAAAATATTAATAGTGTCAAATAGAGAAACTCTGGGCTATCAGAAGAGTATAATTATAATTGTTTTCTAACCTGAGAAAATATTTGCACAAGATTCTACTTCCTCTTCCTGATCACTTACATATTCAAGGAGTATTGGTTAGAGCCCATAATTTGTACTTAAACTCTATTTGATCTAGTATCTACTTTGTACATCAGTTTATTCTTAATATTTGCACTGGTACTTTTATAAACCTATAGCTCCTTTTGGTGCATCAATTTTTGCTCCACTTCCTGAAATTCATAATCTTAGGTTTGTTTATCTGTACAAAAGATATTTTATGGTGTACTTTTGCTTAAAACCCAGGCCATGAGCCCAACTATCAGCCTTCATATGCAAAGGAAATTTTCATATTTTAGCAAACATGTAAATAAACATGTAAATGGATGAATGGCAAGTAGAAAAATTCACTGCATAAGTAAATACATAGATTGGAGGAAGCATGGGCAGATTGGGAAACACTATGGATTTACAAAGACAATCTTGGCTCAGCAACCTAGTACCTATTCCCTCTAAATTTTCCTCGGACTCCTAAGATTTGGATAGGGGACAGCCTAAAGGGTATCAACATGACCTTTATACAAAATATTTCATAGAACCTATCCTTATTTCTGTTCACCCATGCAGAGTCTGTTCAGAGGTTACACACTGTGATCACAAATATTATAACTCTCTACTAAGTGTCAAGCCATGTATTAGACAGCAGGAATATAGTGCTAAAAAAGCAGTCATGCTTCCTACCCTCATGGAACTCATAGTCTAGTAAGTTGAATTTGGACTATGCCTGGTCCCCACAAAAATTTCTTTCTTTCTTTCTTTCTATCTATCTATCTCTCTCTCTCTATATATATATATATCTTTGATAAAATTTCATCTTTGAAGTTTAGCTCAAGCTTTTGACCTCCTTGAAGTATTTTTCCAATCATCTTATTCCCTATCATGTGGAACATGTGGATTCCTGGAGCATCAGCTGTTTGTTCCCTTCATGTTGGGCATTCTGCACTGCCTTGGATAACTATTTTCTTATGTGCCTCACCCACCCAAGTGGACTATAAATATCTTTACAGTACAGATTAAGCCATAGTCATCCTTTACCCTAGTGCCTGGCACAGTGCCTGGCATGTAGTAAATGCAACAGATGGTGCTGTTGCTGCTACTACTGCTGATTAAGATGGTATAGTATGTAGTATGTGGGAGGGCATACAGTGATAGAAATGCCATTGCTTTTCATGCATTTGTGTGTGTCAGGAGAAGGGAAAAGGACCACTTTCATTGTCTTAAATCTTTAGGTGGGGAATCAAAGCAGAGCAACCCTGGTTGTGAAGTAAAGGAATGTACTCATAAAATGTGCTCATCTGCACAAGGGACATGCAACATATCCTTTATATTGTCCCTGCACATAATACACACACACACACACACACACACACACACACACACATATGGTCCCCTCACCCTTTTGTCTGGTTAATACTCACACCTTTTTGAAAACAAAAAGTTCTTCCTGAACTAAACTTTTAGCTCCTTTCAGGCAGAGCCCATGTTTTATTTATAATAGAATCCATAGAGAACAAAAGTTGCTAAACCAAATGGGACACCAATTGCTCACATAATAGGAGAGACCAGAGTCATTTTGTTCCAACAGAGAATTTTCAGGCACTGCTTTTTGTGTCTTTTCACATGATTCTCACCTGATTGTCTTATAAATTTTCAGACATCTGAGTATTAAATGAAGCAGAATATGAAAATACCTGGCATCAAGCAGATGCTCCATAAAAATTCTTTCTCTCTGTGCATTCATTGCATGAACAAATATTGGGTATCCATAATGTGTCATGCCCCATCTTGGGCTTTGGGGAAAACAGTATGGAACAATAACAAACAAAAGTCTTAGCCCTCGTGCCTCATGAAACTTGCATTCTAGTAAGGGAAGACAGATAATAAAATAAATAGATAATGGTGTTAGGGCAAACACAACTCAGTGCTTAAGCTTGTTGTTCCTGTCAGTGAAATAAGAAGGACTCCAAAGAATGTAATAACAAAGATAAGGAGAAGGGAAACTGACCACTTCCATTGTCTTAAATCTTTAGGAGGGGAATCAAAGCAGAGCAATCCCGGTTGTGAAGTAAAAGAATGTACTCATAAAATGTGCTTATCTGCACAATGGGCATACAACATATCCTTTATATTGTCCCTGCTCATAAGTGCAATGTGCCCTAAATTTTGTCCTGGCCTGAGGAATGCACAATTAATAAAATGTCCTGTACCACTGAGGAGTAGATGTCCAAACTCTCTGTTGAGCCTTCCAAGTTTTTTTCTTTGAGATTGGTAAACAGAACACTGGGGCTTTTGCAGTCTCAGGGTTGAACAAATGACCAAGTGGTATAAATTGTTATGGATAAAAACAAAGCAGGCAAAGAAGATTAAAAATGTTGGGAGTAGATGGGGTTGGATTATCTTGGATACCCCAGTCAAGAAAGCTTCTCTGACATGATGATATTTAAAAAGAGATCTAAATTAAAAACAAGAATAAGCCATGCAAATATCTGAGGGAAGTGGAAGAGTGTTAGGCAGAGGAAAAGTAAATGCAAGTTTTGAGGTAGAGATGTTTAGCATGATTAAGTACCAGCAAGCCAATATGTGCTTTATATATCAGATTATAAATGTTTGCTGAGCCCTAACCCATCTCCACACTACACCATATGGATGTTCTATTTTGTAAACACACACACACATACATGTTATATGTGTGTATGTATATGTGTGAAGGCATACCCAAGTGTTACAGGTTGAACTGCATCCTCCTCAAGATACATGAAAATACTAACCCCTGGCATTTGTAAATGAGGTGATCATTAGGTTTATGGAAATTTTATACCAGCAGAAATACTACTAGTCTGGACTAAAAGAGATAATGATGGGATGAAACAAAGAACTAATGACTCCAAGAGTAGAGTCATAGATATACAGAGTCCTGGCCAAAAAAATGTAATCCCCTTAGGCAGAAAAAAAAATGAGCCATTATCTTGATTGGACTAGAGGGCAAGGCCAATCAGGCCCAGATAACACAACATCATACTTCACAGGATTATTTTCAGACCTAGAAATCTAATAGAATGTTCCTTGGTAAGTTTCAGACATGCTTAGGACCCATGATACCTTTTTATCCTTCTAATATTTTCCATTTAGAATGAGAATGTCTATCCTATTCCTGTCCACCCATTGTATTTTGGAAAGTATTAATTTTTTTTAGGTTTTACAGATATGCAGATAGAGAAGAATTTCACTGAGTCTCAACCATATCTTATTTAAATGGTTTAGAAAATAAGATTAGGAATTTTTAAATTCATTATATCTAGCTGACACTTTGGACTTAGAATTGATGCTGGAATTAACTAAAACCTTTGGAAATGTTGGGGTAGGGTGAATATATTTTGCCCGCAGGAAGGACATGAATTTTGGAGAGCCAAAGGACAGACTGTTATAGGTTGTATTGTATCTCACAAGATGATATGTTCAGTTCCTAACCATCAATACTTGTGGATGTACTTATTTGAAAACAAAAACTTTGAAGAAATAATCAAGATGAAATTGTTAGAGTAGGATTTATTTCAATATGACTGGTGTCCTTATAAAGAAGGGGAAGAAACCATGTCAAGAGAGAGACACGTTACAATAGGAGACCACCATGTGAATAGAGGCAGAAATTAGAGTTATACTGCCACAAGCAAAGGAATATGTGATGCTTCTAGAAGTTGAAAGATACCAGGAAGGATACTACTCTAGAGTTTTTAGTGGGATCTTAGTTTTGATTTGTGAGAAAATAAATTTCTGCCATTTAAAGCCACCCACTTTATGGTACTTTCTTATAGCAGCAGGAAACTAATACAACAAATATTCTTTTATGTGGAGATGTATCTTTATGAGTCTGTGTATATCAAGACAGCAATTTCTGAATAAGTATGTGTATCTTTGGGTACATATATACATAATTTATATATCCTTGACTAGGAACATGTACAAGGACATATAATGTGTCAGGAAGAGTTAAACTAGGTATATAATTCTTTAAAACTTGTTGATTTACTCTTTTACTCATTCATTCATTCCATAAATATTCACTGAGATCCTCCTATGTTATAGGCACTGGAACAGACATAACAAAAATATTCTTAGACTATTGGGTACTATATGGTACAAGTAGGAGCAACCTCCTTAATATACTTTCCAGGGCCCTGTTATTTCTATGATCTCATGTGAGATGTCATGTGAGACAGTAAGAAGGTGAATGAGTAAATAACAGGAGAATATTTATCAAAGAGGGCTTTGATGTTTGAATCTGACACCTTTATAACGTAGGTGAATGAAATCAGCTTGATATTACTTAAGGGCAAGGGCTCTGGTGGTTAGATTTGCATTCAAATCCCAGATACCAAATGCTAGCTCTGTGACAGTAAGAAGTTCTTTTAGTTAACTTCTCTGATTCAGTATTTCCTTTATAAAAAAGAGGGGACAATAATATTGCATAGGGTTGTATTAAGTGGATTTAACAAAATAATATAAACACAGGGAAAATATAGTTCTGGGCACTCAGCATCCAGCTCAGTTCTTCCCCTTGAATACTCAAGAGGAGGATGTTTTGTTTGAGGACTTTTTCCACTAGATGGGTGTACTGTTTCTGCTAATGTGCCCAGATAATCTGAAATACGAATTTGAGATTCTCAAGTCCCTCTACTATCCATAACTGGATAGTTAAAACTACCAAGTTTACAAAGATGATGTTCCTGGACTTTATTTTTAATCAAAACATGACAAACACATGTTAACACAATAAGGTGGGGGGAGAATAGAAGTTCATTGGATTAGACAAAGGGGAATGAAGGGAAGGTAGGAGGTTGGGAATAGGAAAGACAGTTGAATGAATCGGATATAACTTCCTATGTTCATATATAAATATATGACCAGCAAAACACCATATCATGTACAACCACAAGAATTGGATTCTGATTAGAATAAGTTATGCTCCATGAATGTTCTTGGACCATAACTTATTCTAAACTGTCATGTATATCTAAAAAGAACAAATAAAAAAGAAAAAAATGACAAACACACTATCCCATATCCACATACAAAATCAATATAGGCAGATGAAACTTTGAAGAAAGTTAAAGGTACCATGAAGGCATTTACTAACATGGTTACTGATACATCCGTAGCACAGCTGCAAAGGAAGAACTCAATTAACTAGATTCCAACAATGCTTAAGAGCCTTCTGCAACTTCTCAACTGTCATAGAGTCCCAAGCTATCAAATTATCTCAAGTAAGCTCAACAACCTGCAGGCACCTTGAGTTGCAGGATTTGGCAAGAACTATTTTAAAAGAGTTCTCTGTGGAAATCCTTAAGTGCCCTACTTTACCTCACCAATAAACTGACAATTATTCTCTCCCACATCGGGAAAAGAGGACCTCAATCATATTCAGGTAGAGTTGGCATGCTGCAAACCCAGAAGTGAGAGCCTATTTAAACTTCTTTACCCCTCCCTCTCCAACAAATAAACCTATCCCCAAATATCTGAATCAGCCTTACTTATTCTTTTGAACTAACAAAAACTGTATGAACAGTGGAGTTTGTATCTTAGAGTTCTTTGTAGCTTCCATGCACAAGCTTTCATGCTCATGACATTTTAAGCCAAAATAACTTGAAAACATTCACAAGTGACCTTTAGAAATAATTATAGTAATAATTCAGCAAAGCAAAATTACATTTAGATCAGACACAAGAAGACTCCTCTACCTCACTTCCACAGGCTGAGATGAAGCAGAACAGGCAATTTGACATCAAGAAATTGCTTCAAGAAGTAATTGCAGAAGTGGACAGTTTAAGTACAGCATGACAATCAGGAGCTGGGTTCAAGTCTAGACTCTATCACTGACTAGCTCTGCAACCTTAAGAAAAATCATTTAACATTTTTAAGTATTAATCACCTCATATGCTTAAATAACAGATTTGATAAACTTTGAGCCTCTTTAGATCTTTACTACCTAAATGTGTAATCCATCGAACACTACTGATATCACTCAAAAACATTAGAAATTAGAATCTCCTCAGGTTCCACCCCACACCTCCTGATTCAATCTGGATTATAAGCAGAACTAAAGGTTGAGTAGTAATAACCTGGGTCAAGTAAAGGAATAATGAGAGAATATGTATAATTTCATTAACAAATCAGGGAACAAAATTAGAAGGAGGTATGAACAGGACTTGATAGATATAGAAAAGTCACGGAATTGTTATTACAGGACTTGATGAAAGGATGATGAAGCAGCCAAAATGACCCCTCTAAGATTGAAAAGCCTGTGCTTTTAGTAGGCCCAGTCTTCAATCAAAGTATGTTTAAAGGAAGAAAGAATAGAAGAGATAGAGAATATACGAATACTACTATTCACTGACTGAACATTATATACTAGGTACGTGTCTTAGTCTGTTTTCTGGTGCTATAACAGAAAAACACAGATTGGGTAATACATAAAGAAAATAAGTGCCCCACCCCCCGCGCCTGCCAGGTAGGTGGAACGGTGACCACCGACAGAAAAGGCCCAGTGGCCCGCGGCGGGACAGAGCTTCCAATCACTCCTGCAAGGTAGGCGGGCCTGCGACCCACCGGCAGAAGAGGAGCAGCGGCCTGCTGAGAGGCAGAGCCGCCCCCTCCCCCTGCGCCAGCAAGGTAGAGGGAACTGTGACCACGCACAGAGCAGGCCCAGCGGCCTGCTGAGGGGCAGAGCCGCCCCCCACCCCCTGCGCCTGCCAGGTAGGTGGAACTGTGACCACCGACAGAAAAGGCCCAGTGGCCCGCGGCGGGACAGAGCTTCCAAACACTCCTGCAAGGTAGGCGGGCCTGCGACCCACCGGCAGAAGAGGAGCAGCGGCCTGCTGAGAGGCTGAGCCGCCCCCTCCCCCTGCGCCGGCAAAGTAGAGGGAACTGTGACCATGCACAGAGCAGGCCCAGCGGCCTGCTGAGGGGCAGAGCCGCCCCCCCACCCCCCGCGCCTGCCAGGTAGGTGGAAGGGTGACCACCGACAGAAAAGGCCCAGTGGCCCGCGGCGGGACAGAGCTTCCAATCACTCCTGCAAGGTAGGCGGGCCTGCGACCCACCGGCAGAAGAGGAGCAGCGGCCTGCTGAGAGGCAGAGCCACCCCCTCCCCCTGCACCGGCAAGGTAGAGGGAACTGTGACCACACACAGAGCAGGCGCAGCGGCCTGCTGAGGGGCAGAGCCGCCCCCCACCCCCCGCGCCTCCCAGGTAGGTGGAACGCTGACCACCGACAGAAAAGGCCCAGTGGCTCGCGGCGGGACAGAGCTTCCAATCACTCCTGCAAGGTAGGCGGGCCTGCGACCCACCGGCAGAAGAGGAGCAGCGGCTTGCTGAGAGGCAGAGCCGCCCCCTCCCCCCTGCGCCTGCAAGGTAGACGGAACTGTGACCACCATCAGAACAGGCCAGACCTGCAACCGAGAGACAGAACAGGCCCAGTGGCCTGAGGAAGGGTAGATCCGCCCCCCGCCCCCGCGCCTGCAAGGTAGGCGGACCTGCGACCCACTGGCAGTACAGCCCCAGAGGCCTGCAGAGGGGCAGTGCCGCTGCCTGCGCCTGCAAAGTAGACAGAACTGTGACCAATGACAGAACAAGCCTAGCGGCCCGCAGAGGGACAGAGCCGCCGCCCGTGCCTGCGAGGGAGACTTTGCAACTATACAAGACCAATATAAATTTATAGGGGGAAAATTCAATAGCACAACAGTTTCACCAAGTAGAAAGGAACGCGAACAGTATGAAGAGACAAGGAAAGAAAGGACCACAAGCATTGCAGGTCAACTCAACGTTAGAAGAGGTAATAGCTGCAGCAGATGGAATGTCAGATAAAGAATTCAGGATATACATGCTTCAGATGATCTGGAGTCTCAAGGAAGACATCAGACAGCAAAATCAGACAATGAAAGATCACTTCAACAATGAATTACATAAACAAATCCAAGAAGCAAAAGATCAACTATACAGGGAAATAGAGGTTATAAAAAACAAACAAACAGAAATCCTAGAAATGCAGGAAGCAATAAGCCAACTTAAAAACTCAATTGAGAATACTACCAGCAGAGTAGAACACTTAGAAGACAGAACATCAGACAATGGAGATAAAGTATTTCAACTTGAAAAGAACATAGACAGCTCAGCAAGACTGTTAAGAAACCATGAGCAGAACATCCAAGAAATATGGGATAACATCAAGAGACCAAATTTAAGAGTCATTGGGATACAGGAAGGGACAGAGTTTCAAACCAAAGGAATGAGCAATCTATTCAATGAAATAATACGAGAAAACTTCCCAGACTTGAAGAATGAGACAGAACCCCAAATCCTAGAAGCCTACAGGACGCCGAATGTGCAAAATCATAAGAGACCCACACCTAGACACATTATAATGAAGATGCCCAACATACAGAATAAGGAGAGAATTTTAAAAGCTACAAGAGAAAGGAAGCAGATCACATTTAGGGGTAAGCCAATCAGGATAACAGCTGATCTTTCAACACAGACTCTGAAAGCTAGAAGATCCTGGAATAACATATTTCAAACACTGAAAGAAAATGGGTTCCAACCAAGAATTGTGTTTCCAGCAAAATTAAGCTTCAGGATGGAAGATGAAATTAAAACCTTCCACGATAAACAAAAGTTAAAAGAATTTGCAGCTAGAAAACCATCTCTTCAAAACATCCTTGGCAAAACATTACAGGAAGAGGAAATGGAAAATAACAATGAAAACCAACAGTGGGAGGTAGGACACTAAAGGGGGGAAAATAATCAAAGAGGAAAACAAACCATGTTTAGTAACATAAATAAACAAATATGGCTGGAAGAACAACCCATATCTCAATAATAACCCTAAATGTTAATGGCTTAAACTCACCAATCAAGAGACACAGGCTAGTAGAATGGATCACAAAACAAGACCCAACAATATGCTGCCTACAGGAGACGCATTTGATGGGAAAAGACATACATAGGCTGAAGGTGAAAGGTTGGGAAAAATCATATCACTCATATGGACTTCGGAAACAAGCAGGAGTATCCATACTCATATCAAATAAAATGGATTTCAAGCCCAAGTTAATCAAAAGGGATAAAGAGGGACACTACATACTGCTCAAGGGAACCATACACCAACAAGACATAACAATCATTAATATATATGCCCCAAACAATGGTGCAGCTATGTTCATCAAACAAACTCTTCTCAAGTTCAAGAGTCTAATAGACCACCATACAATAATCATGGGAGACTTCAACACACCTCTATCACCACTGGACAGATCTTCCAAACAAAAGTTGAATAAGGAAACTATAGAACTCAATAACACAATTAATAACCTAGACTTAATTGACATATATAGAATATACCACCCAACATCAAGCAGTTACACTTTTTTCTCAGCAGCACATGGATCCTTCTCAAAAATAGATCATATATTATGTCACAGGGAAACTATTAGACAATATAAAGGAGTAGAGACAATACCATGCATCCTATCTGATCATAATGGAATGGAACTGAAAATCAACGATAAAAGAAGGAAGGAAAAAGAATACATCACTTGGAGAATGAACAATAGGTTACTGAATGATCAATGGGTTATAGAGGACATCAAGGAAGAAATGAAAAAATTCTTAGAGATTAATGAAAACACAGACACAACATATCGGAATCTATGGGACACATTGAAAGCAGTTCTAAGAGGAAAATTCATTGCTTGGAGTTCATTCCTTAAAAAAAAGAAAAAACCAACAAATAAATGATCTCATACTTCATCTCAAAATCCTTGAAAAAGAAGAGCAAAACAACAGCAAAAGAAGTAGAAGGCAAGAAATAATTAAAATCAGAGCTGAAATTAATGAAATCGAAACAAAAGAAACAATTGAAAAAATTGACAAAACTAAAAGTTGGTTCTTTGAAAAAATAAACAAAATCGACAGACCCTTAGCCATGCTAGCAAAGAGAAGAAGAGAGAGAACTCAAATTACTAACATACGGGACGAAAGAGGCAATATCACAACAGACACTTCAGAAATACAGAAGATAATCAAAAATTATTTTGAATCCTTATACTCCAATAAATTAGAAGATAGTGAAGGCATAGATAAATTTCTTAAGTCATATGATCTGCCCAGATTGAGTCAGGAGGATATAGACAACCTAAACAGACCAATATCAATTGAGGAAATAGAAGAAACCATCAAAAGACTACCAACTAAGAAAAGCCCAGGACCGGATGGGTATACAGCAGAGTTTTACAAAACCTTTAAAGAGGAACTAATACCAATACTTTTCAAGCTACTTCAGGAAATAGAAAAAGAGGGAGAACTTCCAAATTCATTCTACGAGGCCAACATCACCCTGATACCTAAACCAGACAAAGACACTTCAAAGAAAGAAAACTACAGACCAATATCTCTAATGAACCTAGATGCAAAAATCCTCAATAAAATTCTGGCCACTCGGATACAAAAACATATCAAAAAAATTGTGCACCATGATCAAGTAGGATTCATCCCTGGGATGCAAGGCTGGTTCAATATACGGAAATCAATAAATGTTATTCACCACATCAATAGACTTAAAAATAAGAACCATATGATCATCTCGATAGATGCGGAAAAAGCATTCGACAAAGTACAGCATCCCTTTACGTTCAAAACTCTAGAAAAACTAGGGATAACAGGAACATACCTCAATATTGTAAAAGCAATCTATGCTAAGCCTCAGGCTAGCATCATTCTGAATGGAGAAAAATTGAAGGCATTCCCTCTAAAATCTGGAACAAGACAGGGATGCCCTCTCTCACCACTTCTGTTCAACATAGTTCTCGAAACACTGGCCAGAGCAATTAGACAGACGAAAGAAATTAAAGGCATCAAAATAGGAAAAGAAGAACTTAAATTATCACTATTTGCAGATGACATGATTCTATACCTAGCAGACCCAAAAGGGTCTACAAAGAAACTATTAGAGCTAATAAATGAATTCAGCAAAGTGGCAGGATATAAAATCAACACGCATAAATCAAAGGCATTCCTGTATATCAGCGACAAATCCTCTGAAATGGAAATGAGGACAACCACTCCATTCACAATATCTTCAAAAAAAATAAAATACTTGGGAATCAACCTAACAAAAGAGGTGAAAGACTTATACAATGAAAACTACAGAACCCTAAAGAGAGAAATAGAAGAAGATCTTAGAAGATGGAAAAATATACCCTGTTCATGGATAGGCAGAACTAACATCATCAAAATGGCGATATTACCAAAAGTTCTCTATAGGTTTAATGTAATGCCAATCAAAATCCCAACGGCATTTCTTGTAGAAATAGAGAAAGCAATCATGAAATTCATATTGAAAAATAAAAGACCCAGAATAGCAAAAACAATGCTAAGCAGGAAGTGTGAATCAGGCGGTATAGCGATACCAGACTTCAAACTATACTACAGAGCAATAGTAACAAAAACAGCATGGTACTGGTACCAAAACAGGCGGGTGGACCAATGGTACAGAATAGAGGACACAGAAACCAATCCACAAAACTACAACTACCTTATATTTGATAAAGGGGCTAAAAGCATGCAATGGAGGAAGGATAGCATCTTCAACAAATGGTGCTGGGAAAACTGGAAATCCATATGCAACAAAATGAAACTGAATCCCTTTCTCACGCCATGCACAAAAGTTAATTCAAAATGGATCAAGGAGCTTGATATCAAATCAGAGACACGCCGTCTGATAGAAGAAAAAGTTGGCTACGATCTACATACTGTGGGGTCGGGCTCCAAATTCCCTAATAGGACACCCATAGCACAAAAGTTAATAACTAGAATCAACAAATGGGACTTACTCAAACTAAAAAGTTTTTTCTCAGCAAAAGATACAATAAGAGAGGTAAATAGAGAGCCTACATCCTGGGAACAAATCTTTACTCCTCACACTTCAGATAGAGCCCTAATATCCAGAGTATACAAAGAACTCAAAAAATTAGACAATAAGAGAACAAACAACCCAATCAACAAATGGGCCAAGGACCTGAACAGACACTTCTCAGAGGAGGACATACAATCAATCAACAAGTACATGAAAAAATGCTCACCATCTCTAGCAGTCAGAGAAATGCAAATCAAAACCACCCTAAGATACCATCTCACTCCAGTTAGATTGGCAGCCATTATGAAGTCAAACAACAACAAGTGCTGGCGAGGATGTGGGGAAAAGGGTACACTTGTACATTGCTGGTGGGACTGCAAATTGGTGCAGCCAATTTGGAAAGCAGTATGGAGATTTCTTGGAAAGCTGGGAATGGAGCCACCATTTGACCCAGCTATTCCCCTTCTCGGTCTATTCCCTAAAGACCTAAAAAGAGCATGCTACAGGGACACTGCTACATCGATGTTCATAGCAGCACAATTCACAATAGCTAGACTGTGGAACCAACCTAGATGCCCTTCAATGGATGAATGGATAAAAAAAATGTGGCATTTATACACAATGGAGTATTACTCTGCATTAAAAAATGACAAAATCATAGAATTTACAGGGAAATGGATGGCATTAGAGCAGATTATGCTAAGTGAAGCTAGCCAATCCCTAAAAAACAAATGCCAAATGTCTTCTTTGATATAAGGAGAGTAACTAAGAACAGAGTAGGGACGAAGAGCATGAGAAGAAGATTAACATTAAACAGGGATGAGAGGTGGGAGGGAAAGGGAGAGAGAAGGGAAAATGCATGGAAATGGAAGGAGACCCTCAGGGTTATACAAAAGTACATACAAGAGGAAGTGAGGGGAAGGGGAAAAATAATATAAGGGGGACAAACGAATGTCAGTAGAGGGGGCAGAGAGAGAAGAGGGGAGGGGAGGGGAGGGGAGGGGAGGGGAGGGGAGGGGGGATAGTAGAGGATAGGAAAGGCAGCAGAATACAACAGACACTAGTATGGCAATATGTAAATCAATGGATGTGTAACTGATGTGATTCTGCAATCTGTATATGGGGTAAAAATGGGAGCTCATAACCCACTTGAATCAAATTGTGAAATATGATATATCAAGAACTATGTAATATTTTGAACAGCCAACAATAAAAAATTATAAAAAAAAAAAGGATTGGTACAGCATTCTGGGGGCAGACCAGTCTGCAGATATGTCAGACCTAAAACAAAAGTATCAAAAGCTCATACTGATGTATCATCCAGATAAACAAAGTACAGATGTGTCAGCAGGAAAAGTGGAGGAATGTATACAAAAGTTCATCAAAGTTGATCAAGCATGGAAAATTCTAGGGAATGAAGAGACAAAAAAAGAGTATGACCTGCAGTGGCATGAAGATGAGCTAAGAAATTTGGGCCAAGTAGATGCTCAAGTATATCTTGAATAAATGTCTAGGAACGAAGATGATCATTCTTTTTTTCTGAGTTGCCAATGTAGTGGAAAATACTGTGTTCTCAAGGATGAAGCAGAAGAAGTTAACCTGATTTCTTATGACACATGTTCACTAGTTATAGAACTACTTCATTATAGCTTAAATTGTTGACTACTATTGGAATATTTCAACTGTGTATTCAGACGTGATGATGAGAGGCCATTCGAGCATTAAGGAAATGGATTTTTTTTCTTCCCTATTATTTGCAAAGAAACGATAAGATTATCAAGCAGAGACCACCTTTAAAAGATTAATGTAGTTATTTATATGTACTTATAAACTATATTTACAAGTTGCCATAAAAAGGACTTGAGTTATATTTTATGGATTCCCATCTTAAAACTTTTGTTTTCTCCTTGATAGAATTCTTTTTCTTTACATAAATATGTCTCTTATTGGGAAAAAAGAAAATAAGTGTATTTTTCACAGTTCTGGGTGCTGGAAAGTCCAAGATCAAGGTGCTGACATCTGGTGCAAGAGGAGAGGGAGAGGGAGAGGGGAAAGGAGAGGGAGTGGGAGGGAGGGAGGGAGAGAGAGAGAGGAGCAAAAGAAAGCTGAACAGCTAACCTTGCTTTTATATCCACTCACTCTGGGGATAATGGACTTAATCCATCCATGAGAATAAAGCCCTCATAACTCCATCATCTCTTAAAGGGCCAACATTACAATACCATTACAGTGGCAATTAAATTTCAAATATGGTTTTGGAGGGGAGATTCAAACTATAGAGGTACTCTTATTTGTTATATAATCATACAATTTTTATCAGATTGGTATTGTCAAGAATTTAGAATAATTTCTTTCACATAGAAATTGCTCAATACTTTTTGGGGGGAGGTGATAGCAGGGATTAAACCCAGAGGCACTCAACCACTAAGCCACATCCCCACTCCACCCCCTTTTTTAAAATTTTGAGACAAGAGTCTCAATAAGTTGCTTAGAGCCTTGCTAAGTCGCTGAGGCTGACTTTGAACTCTTGTGATCCTTCTGCCTCAGCCTCCTGAGCTGCTGGGAGCTCAAAACATTTTAACTGTTATTGATATTTATAATAAATACTGTCTTAAACTGCCAACTAACAACCTTTATGACTAGCTAGAAATCCCTGCACCCCAAGCTCTGACAATACCTTAAAAGAATCCTTCAAATATCAACTACAGTTCCAGTAAGGAGTGTCAGGATGGAAAATTTAAAGTCCTTGGGAAAAAAATAATCACTGAAATAAGAAGTGTCTAAAGTCTCAGCTAGAACACACACACCTCGGAAAGTTCCTAAGATTCAAGAGGACAGTGGAATGAATCTCCCCTACCCACCAAAGTAAAAAGTAAGCTGTTTTGGCTGAAACTGTCCTCTCTCAAGATCCTAGAATAAATTTCTTCAAAAAGGATCCAATTTCCCTAAGTCCTGATGCCACTTCTGTGATTTGTTTTGGCTTTTCATAAATAGAATAGAATTATCCTGACTTCCTCTAGCTTATTGGCAAGGGGAGAGTCTACATTCTTCAAAGTGTAATGAGGAGAACCGAGAGACAAAATTAAGCAACTTGTTAGAAAGAAGAATTTCACTTGGAGCATTTGAGATCTGGGCAAATTTTGGTTTGCTTTCACTTTCTTCTCTGATGAAATCAGTTTAAGTGCATATGGGTCTGTTACTTTGGCTCCTCTGTTTCCATGTCTCAAGTATCATCTCCTGAAGCAAGTACTCTCTCACTGCCCCCATTTCTAATAACACCTGCATCTTATCTGTTCCTATTATTATCACTTGGCAAGTTTGCCAGTACCCCACTCCTTAAGTTGATAGAACTTTTCTCTAACCATCAGTGTCCTTGTCTAAAAAATAGGTTTAACTATTGTAAATTTAATTGAACAGCAGGCAAAAAGCTTATCATGGTCTCTAGTATATAGAAAATAATCAAGAATTGCTAGATATTAGCTAGCATTTTGTCTGTCTCTAAGCTGAGCTCCAGGTTAAGATTTTTAGGTTTTGTATTTTTTTTTAATTGCCAGGCTGTAGCAAACAGCTGGCTACCATAGAGAGTTCTCAGGATATATATGTTGAATAAATGAGATAAAGGACTAAAAGTTGTACCCTCCTTCAAAATCATCTGCCTTACTTATGTGGAAATGATTAATATATATGACAAGGTTTAAGGTGTACCAAAATACACTGTAAACCTCTTTAAATCTATTCTAATTCATTACATATTTATCATATTGTCATTGACCAGAAAAATGCATGCCCATCTCAAGAAGCTATTAGAAAGTTCAGCTTTCACATTTACAAAAATTACAAAAAAAAAAAAAAATTAACCTTAGGAACAAATTTAACCAAAGAGGTGAAAGCTCTCTACAGTGAAAATTGTACAAAATTGCTATAAGAAATTGAAGAAGACCAAAAAAATGGAAAGACATCCATGTTAATGGGTTGGAAGAATCAATATTGTTAAAATGTCCATACTAGAAGGAACAAAGATGGCTAAGTAGAAGGCAGCTACACTTTCCAGATTCTCCACAGCTTAGAACAGAAACGATGAGAATGCTGCTTCTCAATGAAGTGAGTGACTGAGGGATTTCATTGTAATTCAATATTGGGCAGTCAGCATCTCAGAGAGACCCAGAGACTCTGGTGTTTTGAGCAAAGGATAAGAAAGAGTATATCAGAGCTAAGCCAATGGCGGCAGTTATGCTAGGTCACTGCAGAGGGAAGAGGCAACACAAAGGCAAAGAGAGAAACATAGCAGACAAATATGAAGAGGTATTTGAAAAATGCTCCAGGTTTCCAAACTTCTAAGGAGGGAGGGAGGGAGGGAGAGAGGGGGAGAGAGAGAGAGAGAGAGAGAGAGAGAGAGAGAGAGAGAGAGAGAGAGAGAGAGAGAGAGAGAGAGAGGAAAACCCACCCTTGTGGGGATCAGGCTGGAGCTTACTGCCATAGAAACCTGGGAAATCCTAGCAAATATTGCTTCACTGTCCATGCTAGCACTTAACATGTGACCTCGGGTGCATCTGGTGGAAAGTGTTTGAAATAGGCACAAAAAAGATTGTATTCAGAGGGATTCAGGGCAGACATAAGGAGGGGAGGTCCACTTACTTTGCCTTTGACTCTGATTGCTTGTAGCACCAACTGAAGAGGGTCAGTACTCTAAACAGGCAAGGCTGATTACATTCAGAGACTGAGCCTTGGAATGTCATATTCAGCTGCAGTGGTGTGCTTGAGACCTGCTGTGCCCTTTTCACCCAGGGTGGTTTGTTACCTGACCTTGCAAATAGAATTTGGGGGAGTTGCTCAAGACCCAGACACCCTGCAGAGATTGGCATCTGCTTGGCCCTAGGGTGTGTTGATCTAATCTCTCTGGAGTAAACACCATCAGACAAAGTTCCAAAGTTCCAATTAGAGCTAGACCCCAGCTACTGACTGGAAATTCTCACAAAGAAGTCTGAATCAGCCCTGCCCTGAAAGTACATTGACCTAGGCATCTGGGCAAAACTCCAACATATGGTACTTCCCATTTCATTCTACCTTGTCCTGGTGAACAGGGAAGCTGAGAGTCATCTCAACCAGGCTCAGTCCCAGGCCACTCCAGCCACCAGCCTGGTGAGTCCCACAAATAGGAGGAAGAGTTTAGTAAGCCCTATCCCTTGTTCTAAGGGGTGCATAGCCCAAGAAGAAATAGAAAGAATAGTCTGGCATAAGTGGTGATATCCAGCCTTGTCCACAATTTCAACCACCTCAGTGGAGAGAATTTTTTCATTTCTCATTAAGAATTTTTTGTTTTTCTTTGTCTCCTAATTGGTTTATATATATATATACATATTAGTTTCTTTTTTCTCTTTTTCTCTTTTTTTTCTTTTCATTTTTATTTTTAAGGGGTAGTGGTTGTTGTTTTGATTTGGGTTTTGTTTGTTTGTTTGTTTGTTTTGTTTGGTTGGGTTTTCGATAAGTTTTTTTTTTCTTTTCTCCTTTCTTCTCTAATAGTCAAATCCTCATTTTTTCTCTTTCTCTTTTCCTTCTTCTTCCTTCTTTGTGACCTTCATGTACTATCTCTCTTCTGTTTTCTATCCTTTCACCTTTTGAACATTTTAACTTTTCTTTCACCTTCCTACCCCATTTTCTTTTCTCTAAATGAACTGTGTTTTTAAAATCTTTTCATAGACTTGGCTTCAGATATCAGCTGCTACTTACTAGCTGTGTGAAATTGGGCAAGTTGCTTAATTTGTCTGTGCCTCAATTTCCTTAACTGAACAATAGGAAAAGTTATAAAAATAATAGTATCAAATACATATATAATATAATAATAAAAATAATAATAATACTTCATAGGATTTTTCTGAGCATTGTTAAATTGATACATATAAAAAGCTCAATAGAGATCCTGGTATAGAGTAGGCCTTCAATAAATGTTAGGTAAATTAGGTGGGGATGGTTGGATGTGTTGGAGAATAAAAAAGAACAAATCAAAGAAGATAGGAGAGCAGGAAACCAACTGATGAAACAACTTCTCCCAAGATATAAGAGAAAATGTTCCTCTTCCACTTACTAGTTGTATGATTCTTAGGTAAGGCATTTTACTTTCCTCTGCCACAGTTTTTTCATCTGTAAAATGGAGATGATAACAGTGTCTACCTTACAAAGTTATCATGAAATGATCTACAAAAAAAAAGAACCCTGAAATAAGCATGAAAATAAATAACACATGAAATACAAAGAGCCACATAAATATATTACAAATTATGGGTTGAAGGAGTAGGAATGAGGATTCTGACATGGGATGGGGATTGTCATAGTGAGCCTCTGTTACTGACAGAGGTATATTATTTCCCTCTGGTGTGTTGAGGCTGGGGAAAAATTAATAACCTCTAAGGCAGTGATTTTCAAACTTCAGTGTACATCAGAATCACCTGGAGAACAATACACATTGCTGGGTCTAACCCTAAGAGTTTCTGAATCATTTAGTAGGCAGAGGTTGAAATTTTGCATTTGTAAAAGGTCCACAAGTAAGTCCCTGCTGGTCAAGATATCATACTCTTGAGAACATCATCTCTAAGCTAGTGGTTCTCAACCTTGATTCCAACATTAGAATCAACTAGGGAGCTCTTTCAAAACTGTCTTCTGAGCTGGGGATATAGCTCAGTTGGTAGAGTACTTGCCTTCTATGCACAAGGCCCTGGGTTCAATCCCCAGCACCATAAAAAAAAGTAAAAATTTTCTTCTTCCAGGTTATCCACCAGTCAATTTTGTCAGAATTTTAAGGATGGATAATGGTGTCAATATTTTAAAAATATTCCTAGGTGATTCCAATATGTGGCCACCATTGGGAATTATTTTGGAGGAAGTCCAACATAACTCTTAAGTGTTTCTCCACACACACATCTATCTTATCCCTACAGGGGAGGTACAATGACAAAGGAAATTTTCAAGGTCTGAAGTAGGTGGAACTTCTGATGTATAGCATTGAGGGGATTTGTATTTGTGTGACTAGTACTTTTTCTTGCCACATTTTCCACTTTGGACTTCTTTGGTCCTTTTTCTTTCTTTCAACTCTTTTTCCTCTTACTTTTCTCTCCCTCTGCACTCCGTATGGCTAATGAGGTGTCTAACCTTGCGGCTCCTTCTGGGAAGAACTTGAGGAATATAGTGAATAGCTTAAGAGAAATCATGTGTGCCAACAGGGCTAAGAGTTTTAAAAAGTCTCCAAGCAAATAATTTTCATAATTTCATGATAAAGAGTGATATAAAATCTTGCAATATTTTGTTAAAGTTAAGAATTATTCCAGTGCTAATAAATTTATTTTGATTTTTTGTTAAAGTACATTGAAGAAACTTTTTGCATTTAAGTATTTTTTATTCACATGTATTTGAAACATTCTTCAGACAATTGTTATAAAACAATAGTCAGTACAAAATAAAATTATATTAGTTGACATTAACAATAAGCAATATGTTACTAAATTATTCTTAAAGGAATACTGGATGCAAAACATAATAGAATCCACCTTGATTTTGTTAAGATGGATAATTCAAGATTCATCCTCTTTTGTGGAGTATAATTTTAAATAAAAATGCTTACTGATTATTTTATTCAAAAATGGCTTCATATATTTTTCAGAATAAAAGCCCAAATCTTCACAAGGTCCTATATGATCTAGCCCCCTCTATCTGATTGACCTCATGTCCTGACACTCTCCAGTGAAACTGACCTTCTTGATATTCCTTAAGTACAATGAGCCTTTGCTCTTGCTATTTCCTCTGTCTAGAATACATTTCCCTTGAGTATTCTCATGGATGGCCCCTTCACTTCTCTCAGATATATTCTTAAATATCTCCACATCAAAGAGGGTTTCCTTGACTAAATCAAATAACTCTCCCCAACCCCAGTGTCCTATAGCCTTTCTCCTACCTTATCCCCTTTATTGTTTATTGTCTATAGCTTCTACCAATGCCTCCTCATTGAATATACTCTCCAAAAATCACTTATTTTCCCAGAGTCTTGTACAGTAATGTAACAGAGTAGATTCTCATATGTATTTATTGAATGAATGAATGAATGAATGACATCATAACACAATTTATTTTTGTTATGATACCTTTCTCCATTATAGATTTCTACCTTTGTAGGCTGTGTAAGAACTAGGAAGAGATTTAGCAAAAGGAAAGGTAGGGACAAGCTGTCCTACCTGAAGGGGCCATCCATGAGAATACTCAAGTTTTTCCAGTCTAGGAAAGAACAGCCTAGCTCTTTGCATTCCAAAGGAGACACAGGATCAAAACTACTGCTGGTAAATTGCAGAAACAGAAGAATAAAAAGAAAATTCAAAGTGTCTGTTTTTTTGCAATTATTCCTCATAAAACCCTTTTGCCTTTCCATAGATAAAAATTCCCTACAATTCCAGGAAGCAGAATGACTCACACAAAATAACTCAAAGTACTATGGGAAAGGATTTCTATTGCTTGTCTGGAATACTTTTTAATACTTTCTAATGGGCTTACAAGTCTTTCATTGTCCTAGAAAGAGGATAAGCTGTTATATGACAGCTAAGATTTGCCTAGTTCTCATATCCTGCAACTAGAAAATCCCCCAAAGAAAAACTAACCAACATGAAAACAAAGAGACAAACATTAAAATGGAAACACAGACACCCCTAGCAAATAATATGCATGCTAAATGCAGGGGATTGGCTATGGAACCAACACATAGTTCCTTCCCCATTTTCCAGGCAAGGGTGTAAACAACAGAGTTTCAGGGGACACGACGTGTACAAGTGACCCTTGGCTCTATAAGACTTCACTCCCACTGTCAAAGCAACCAGAATGTTTCAGTTGTATTTGTGTTTTCCTTTGTTTTTAGGAGCCTATAAATCGGGGATTTTAAGAAGAAGAAAACATTGAACAAGGCTTTCTTTTTTACCTGAATCTAATAGTCTCAATGATGGGGCCATTTGGAATAAGGTTGTTTTGAAATTTAGAAAATTTATTGAGGAGAGAGGGAATGGAGGAAGGTACTTTGGCTAAATGTTGCCTAGGACCCTAGAACTGACACATGCCCTTAACCAGAACTGGCACTGGGGATGGAATGAAACCCAGCATATTAAAGAAGGGAAGGATTCTACATTTGTCATTTAATACTAGGGACAGCTAAAGTGGTACACTGCAGAGTACTGGGAACTGTGTCATTCAGTTAACCAAACAGAACCTTTCAGAGTGAAATATTAGCCCTAAAACCTCAAATGATATGTTTTCATCTCTTTCACCTATGGGATATCAATATGCTCTATCCACAGTCCTGCCACCCTCCCTTAAAAAGAAACAAAAGAGAGACAAATATAGGACAGATGTCACTGGTCCGTAAAAGGCCCTTTTTAACAAGTCTCTGCCACACCAGCTCTTTATTTAACAGTAGAAGGGAGCTAGTGAGGCTCTCCTTCCTGACACAATCTCCCTGACTTGACATTGGAATGGGCTGAAATGGTTATACCTTCCTTATATTCTGCCCTTTTTCCTTTGCATGTTTTTTTTTTTTGAGAGAGAGAGAGAGAGAATTTTTTAATATTTATTTTTTAGTTTTCGGTGGACACAACATCTTTATTTTATTTTTATGTGGTGCTGAGGATCGAACCC
Organism: Marmota monax; assembly: GCF_021218885.2. NCBI lineage: Eukaryota > Metazoa > Chordata > Mammalia > Rodentia > Sciuridae > Marmota > Marmota monax. Next base: position 217,580 of record NW_026694711.1, on the reverse strand, counting down.
AGCGCCCCGTGCATGCCAGGCGAGCACAATACCGCTTGAGCCACATCCCCAGCCCTTTGCATGTTATTTTGACTTGATTTCCCATGTCTTCTATCTGGAGCCTAAGTCTCTTGAATTTGAACATATGGATGCCTGGCATTGAAGAAAAGTCAATAAACATGAACCATAGAGCCATTCATGTTAGATATGTTTAGAAAATGATGGACTCAAATTCAATATTTATTTCCATATACTAAGAAGTAACTTCAGTCACCAATCAGGTAAGAAAGGAGTCAGTAACAACACTCTGCATGGCCTTAACATTTTCCACACACCACCCAGCAGCATGATAGCCCCAGGTAATGCACTTGGCATTCAATAAATATTTGTAGAATGAATGAATCTGTTCAAGTAAAATACTACCATGGTACCTTTCAGGAAATGGAAAATTCCCTTTCAGCTAAAATTGCAGAGCCCATTGCCCCTGCAGTTAACTAATGTGCATTTTGGCATCGTTTTTAAAGTTGATCTGAGGAAGAAAAAGCACATAAATTCTTCCCAACATACAGGTGGTGTAACAGCAAGAGGAGACACTGCCATCTTTCTTAAAATTGAATTTCCCAAGTACAGACTTCCCTTAGTTGAAACCGTGCACTGTTCCTTTAAGAAGCTAGACAAGATGGAGCCGTCCCAGCTCCAAGCTGGGAGGCTTCAAGCAACCTGAGAGGGATGCTGGAGTGTGACAAAAAGAAAATGCCAGAAGGGAGGAAGTGAGGCTCTGATTTCAGGAGGAGAAATCAAGCCTCAAACTGTACAGCCATTCAACTGAACGTGCCTATCCCGCCTGACGGCAGCTCCTCTAGGCTGGAAAGCACCACCCCTCCTCCCCTCCCCTCTCCTCCCCTCCCCTCCCCTTTTCACCCCACCCCACCCTGCTCCACCCTTTGGGTCCTCCTTGAGAGTCTCTTTCTGAAATGCAGCTAGATCTCCTCCCAGCGGAGACCCCAGAAAAGGTGGCAAAAGGAAGGGGGGAGAGAAGGGGTGTTGTTAGTCAAAATGAAAGGGACTTACTTTCTGATTCTGCGCCTCCGAAGGCATTCTCTCCTCCCAGCCCCGGGCCAAGGCCGACTGGGCGGGGCCGGGATTGAGCTGGTGGATCCGGGGTCCTCACTCCCTCGGACTACAAACCTAGTTCAGTGGAGAATTATAGGGAATGGGAACCGACTAGTGCCGGTGTACATTCGATTTTAATTATCTTAAGAGGGTGTGAGAGAGTTAGCCAGTAGTGGAAGTGGAGGTGAGCTGTAACACCCTCCCCCACCCTTTCTAGCTAGCTTCCCTCGCCCAGCTTTAGGATGTCAGGGGCAATGAAATTCTTTTTTCTTCCTTTTGGTTTCTCCCAGCTGCCTGTCCCAGACCCCACCCAGCGGCTCCACCCCATTCACTGCTACACATTCTGTCAATCACCAGCCCTTTTAAAGCTGCATTGCACAACTAGTTTTTCTCTCTTTGGGGGAAAAGACAATCTCGGAGGTCCTGGCTGTTCCGATGATACCCTGGACATTTTTGCTGGGTTTAAGCAGTTGAGGTTAGTGGCTAGTGGCGACCTCCCCTCCCCCTCGGCCCTGACGCTTTCAACTCAGCTCCACCCAAACTCCTTCCAGCCAGCCAGGCCCAGCCACACCCCACCCCACTTCTTTTCTTCACTTTGTTTCTGGTAAAAATGCTTCCCTAGCCTGCCAGAACTCCAATAAAGTTCCTGGGGCGCCCTCCTTGGCACTGCCCACTCCCATGCAGTTTCTGCACTGAAGGAGCTACAACTGCTCTCTGGTCCTTTGGACTTCTCCATTCTGCATGGCACAGGATGCTCAGTTTCTGACTTGAATGAGGGGAAGACAGAGTAAGTGATATCCAGAAATGTGTTGGATGCTTCTAATTCTCCCTAAATAGCAGCCCCATTCCAATGACCCCACTCCATAAATAGGCAGCTCAAACTCAGAGGAAGGTTCCAAGGTTCCATCCTACAGGAATATGAGAATGACCCATCGGAAATCACAGTTGATGCCATTCTCCATACCAGTTAATGACAACACCTGATTGCTTTCAAGTCACATCCAATTCTTCAGGAAAGCCTTTGTCTCTATCTTAAAAATACGCCCAGAACCTGATCACTTAACACCATTTCCACTAATCCTCGGGCCCTGACCACATCCATCTCTCAACTGGATGCCTAGAAGAGTCTCATCACTGCTCTTTTTCTACCACTGCCTGCCTAAAATCCATTCTCTGATTATCAGTTATTTTATTTTATTTTTAATTATTTTATTTATTCTAATTAGGTATATGATCATCAGTCTTTTTAAGGGCAACTTGAAAAGACCAATACAGCCAGTTTATACCTTTGTTTAAAATCACTTCCCACCACTTTTAGAATTCAAACTCTTATCTATCCCCTGCCTACCTCTTTGACTTGATTTATTTTGACTTGTTCACACTGCCATAACCATAATGATATTTTTCATCAGGACCTCTGCACTTTCTTTTCCTTTTGTTAGACTCTATCCATGGTGGGCTCCAATATCCTAAAGATCTCAAGGAAGCTTTTCCTGACCAACCAGATTAAAATAACTCCTATGACTCAGAATAACAATGTGGCCTCATCCCATTTTCTTTTTATCACAACCTGACCATAATTTCAAACAATTTTATATGTGTGTTTGCTTCTGTGATAAAATATGACTCGAACTCAGAGTAGAGACTTTTGTTTTGCTCACTGCTGTATCCTCAGCAGACTGAACAGTGGTTGCCATATAGTTGGAACTTAAGTGTTTAAATAAGTTGGAACTTATTTAAACAAATAAGTATTTGTTTAAAGACAATTGATGATGATGCCTTCAGGGATCTATCTGGTAATGTCTATTTTAAACAAGCCAAAAAGATGGCAGCAAAGAGATACCTACTATAAACTACTTGCCCTATTTATTTTTCCTTAGAACATCTGTCTGGATAACTTGCTTTTGGGCTAAATTGGTAACATGATTGGAGCAGTGACATAATGACAGTGGGCTTTTAGGTTGTCTTTTAGGATCTGAAGTTGATAGCTGGTGACTGACTTAAGTGTTCTTGGTTTTGTCAAATAAGTGACAGGAAGTTCTTGGGGGCCTGGATCATCTCAACTAATAGATGTATTTCTAGATATATTTCTCCCTTTGGAATCAGATTATGTATATTTGCTCTTTCACACTTAATTCCACAACTTCCCTGTGAATTAAATACTATATCATCCTTGTTTTAAGATGAGAAAACTAGAAGCTGGTGGAGGTGGAATGACATCCCAAATCACATCCCTAGAAAATGGTGACACTGAATTTGAACCCAGGTATTGTGGCTCTAGAGACAACTAATTTCCCATTGTAATAAATTTCTTAAACTTATAGTCAGTCATGATATTGGGGAAAGCATACATACCAGTTTGTTGGACGTTAATTGGTTAAAGATTAAGGAAAGACTGAAATTAAGGACATTAATTACAAACAGCAAGAAGAATGGTTTTAGTTATTCTGTAACTATGATCTTGATACAAGGTCATGAGAAGAAGGATACCAGATCCTTTCTTGATACAAGGTCATAAGGTCACTAGGAAAGGACAAAGAGCTATTTAATCTCAAGAACAGAACACTTAGGAGAATAATAATCCTTTCTTTCAGGGATGTCTTGGGCAGTCATTGACATATTCTTTCTTGCTTATGCATCATGTGTTTGTACTTCAGCTGTTATTCATAAAAAGACTACTAGACCTAAGCCTCTGTTTTTCTGGTCATGAGTGCAACATAGTTTTTGCTGAGTTTCTATCTATACCTGTACATGATACTCTGCAGAACCTTTAAGGATACCATGGCTGTGCTCTCTCTCAGTATGGTGCAAAGAAAAGACCCACAGAGGTCAGCAATTTCCTATATACCCAGTACTACATTCATTTGCTATGTGAGTACATGCAAGACTGCATACTGTACCTCATATTCCTCATCTGTACAATGAAAGAGGTTGAATTAATTGTTGCAAAAGGCTCCCTCTATCTCAGAAATTCTATTTCTTTTGGCTAGTTCATTGATATCAGAAAGTTCTTATAACAGGAAAAACTTTGGGACATTAAACTTCTGAGGAAAGTGAATATATTCTCTTGATCTGATTCCTCTTGATATTAGCAGTTAGACACCACATGGAACAGAGTAGTCCAATTACAAGGATTGCCATCTTTGGAACTGGTTTGAAACCAGAGATGGTCCTGTAATGGTCATGTCCACTGCCTGTGATATATGAACTTTTTCTATTTTCCGTAAGAACTTGCTCCAGGGGAGGAGTCTTTTTTTTTGGGGGGGGGGTACTGGAGATTGATCTCAGGAGCACTTGACCACTGAGCCACATCCCCAACCCTATTTTGCATTTTATTTAGAGATAGGTTCTCATTGATTTGCTTAGGGCCTCACTAAATTGCTGAGGCTGGCTTTGAACTCGTGATCCTCCTGTCTCAGCCTCCTCACAGGAGGATTCTTGACTCAACTGGGCCAAATAGTTTCTCCCTTCCAAGAGCATAGTATTGTGGATTAAAACAGAAACTCGTATTCCTGAGGTGGAAAGTCATATTACAAAAGCCGGAGAGAAGTTCCATAAAATCATGCTTCTCTTGTACCTAGAGCTAACATAATTCCTTCCCTGAGTCAACTCTTCCCCTAATTTTGTAGCATATTCCACTGTCCTCTCCATAAATTCCCCCTTTCCCCTTACTTTTAACTTTTATTACTTATGCTAACCAGAGTCATCTTCTTATTTACTGTTTTATACTCACTATGTGCCTGGCCAAAAAAAAAAATGATGTTCAATAAATACTTGTTAGATGAAAGAAGGAATGAATGAAAAAATAAATAAGGTCTCCCTCACCAAGTCATTGTTCCAGATTCAGCCCAAATCCTGACTTTTCTGTGCTTCCATTACTTCTTGGGAGTATGGTCTGTGTCTTGTTCATTTTCAAATCATTTTCAGTGACTACCACAGAGTTTTGCTCATAATAGACACTCCAATCATGTTAAATTTAATTCAATTCTGCACTATACATGGGACCTCAATCAGTTATATAGCAAACCAAAGAAACCTCAATACGTGAAATACAACTGTGATGTAGTAGAAAGAGGACTGGATTTGAAATGAGATGGTCTCCAGTTCCAGGATCATCACTACCTAGACATGTCACCTTTCTTGTAGAGAATATGAGAGACTCTTGACATCACAGAGCATTTACAATATTTCTAAAAATCATGGTATAGCCATTTCATTTGTAACGATGATGGAGGGTCTTAGTAGACTGGCATCAAGCAAGCTAAGACTAGGCTGAAGTTGTAGTAGTATGGAAATTGCTACAGAACAGAGGTCACAAATCAACAGTCCATAGGTTAAATTTGGTCCACAGACATTTTGTTTGGCCCGTGATATGTGTGTATGTGTGTGTGTGTGTGTGTGTGTGCTCGTGCACACACACATGCTCAGCATATATACACACATATGTATGTGTTAATTTGAATAGATTATCAATAATGAAAAACTAAGAGATTTTATGTGAAAATTTATATTTCCATCCTTAAAACTGCTTTACAGAGTGTCATCAGCCTGTTGGAAATCAGCATTGCCCGAACCTTTATATGTTGCATGATCTCATCTACTCAACACAGTTCCTGCCTGAACATTTCACTCATTTATGTTATCACCTTGGTATGATATATTTATCAGGGTTCTCCAGAGGAACAGAGCCAACAGGTTGTGCATATGTATGATTACAAAAGGGGACTTATTAGATAGATCGCCTTACACAGTCAGAAGCTGGAGAGTTCCACAATGGCCATCTGCACACTGGGGATCAGGGGGAACCAGTATCTGCTCAGTCCAAGAAGCTGGAGCCAGAGAATAAGAGAAAACAATGATGCAGCCCCAGTCCAAGACCGAAAATCTGGAGATTCTGTGGAGACTCATTGGTGAGCATCTACATTAGAAATATGAAGAAGCTACAGTCCAGTGTTCATGGGAAATGGCAACAGCAATAGATTCACCCATTCAAGAAAAATATAACTTGCATCTCTTGTGATTTTCTCCTTCTTCCACTTTATGTTCCATTTAGTCCCACCATCTATTAAACCATGCCACCCACATTCAGGGCAGTTTGCTGTCCCACATGCCAATCATCTCTTGAAAACCCTCACAGACACACCCATAAATGTCTTAATCCTAGATGTTTCCAGGACATTTCTCAATCCAATCAAGTTAACAATCCAGAAAAAGTATATATTTCAATCTTCCTTCCTACTTCATGAGCCTACTAAATGCCTGCTTTGAAGGTCTCCAGTGGCCTCCATGTTACTAAATCAAATGCTCACTTTTCTTTTTATTTTTTTAAATATTTTTTTAGTTGTCAATGGACCTTTATTTTATTTATTGACATGCAGTGCTAAGACTCGACCCCAGTGCCTCACACATGCTAAGCCAGTGCTCTGCCACTGAGCAACAATCCCAGCTCAAATGCTCACTTTTTAGTCCTTAGCTCATTTTATATTTCAGCAACATTTGGCATAGTTGACCAGTAATGCTTCCCTGAAGCGTATTTTGCTTTTCATTTCTATGTAAAAGTACCCATGGTTTATTCTTACCTCAGTGGCTGCTCTATTTCAGTCTCCTTTTCTCCACCAAACTCTAAATATTAGAGTACTTCAGGATTTCTCTTTAACCTTTTTAATTTTCTAACGACATTCTCTGCCTGTGTGATTTCATGCAATCTTATGACTCTGAATATAATAAGCCAATGAAATCCTAAATCCATACCTCCAAACCAAACTTTCTGAATTCTCAGTCCATATACAGTATCACAATTAAAAGAACAGGTTCTGGGATGATATAACCTCTTGTAAATCCTGGCTCTATCATGTAGTAGCTTTGTAGTTCTAGGCAAATTACTTCACTTCTTCACTTAGTTGTTCCTGTGAAAATGGGGACAATAATAGAAAACACCTCAAGATTGAATTCTTATTACTTTCTTCTCAATCTGTTCTTCATAAGAAGCCAGATTAATCTAGAATTATGAACCGGATCATGTCATTACTCTAACGACATCCATTGCACTTATGATGAAAGCTTAGATCTTTACCATGGCCTACAAGGCCCTGCATGGTCTCCCCCTTAGCTGCTGGCCCAACTCATCTCCTATTACTCCTCCCACAGACCTCAGTGTATCAGTCACTGGTCTCTCTTTTCTAAAGTTGCTCAAGTTTGTCATGCTTTTTCCCATCCTAGGGCTATCATGCATGCTATTCTTTCACCTGCTATACTCTGTTTTTCTTTTTAATTTGACTCATAATATTTGTATGTATTTATGGGGTATAGTGTGATAATTCAATACATGTAAATAGCATGTAATGACCAAACCAGAGTAATCAGAATTTTATATCCTCAAACATTTATCATTTATATGTGTTGGAAAACTTTGGACTCTTTTCTAGTTGCTTGAAATCTATCATAAATTGTTGTAGATTATAGTTTTCCTATTGTGTTATAGGATTCCAGAACTAATTCCTCCTATCTTACTATATTTTGGTACACATTACCTAACCATTTCCTCCTCTCCCCACTACCCTTTCATGTTTCTAATGACCATTATTCTATTTTCCTCTTCACCTGAAGTACTCCTGTGCTCACTGTTCACTTGCTTGCTAATATTAATTATTGAAGTGAAAATTAACTATACTTCATGCAACACAATGGAGAGTTATTTTTATTTACTTATTTTGTTGGTGCATTATAATTATACCTAACAGTAGGATTTGTTACATATTCATACACACATATAACATATGTTGGTCAATTTCATTCCCCATTACCACCACATTCCCTCCCCTTCTCCCTCCTTCTGGTACCCTTTCTTTACTGGACAATGGACAGTTCTCAATAACATAAAGTTGAATGAACAAAGAAAGTTCCAGAAGACAATACATTGTTTAGTAACAGTGAATAAAGTTCAAAACCAAGCAGAACTAAATATTATATTGCTTATTTATTCACACAAATAAAATAAAACTCTTTTTTTTAGAACAAGGAAAAAGGTATATTGCTTTGCTAGCAAAGGAGAAACACAAGGAACTCCTGTACCAAAGGCTATGATTCTGTCCATCAGCAGGAACAGGGGGCTTTTGAAGAGGTGATTTAAAGGCTACATTTCATGTGTTCTCTGACTGTAGTTCAAAATAAAACATTTTATAAGAAAAGCATGACAAAATGTCTGGGTTACTTCTGAAACAAAGCCAGGGAAATAGGATAGAAAAGATAGCCATAAGTAGATATGAGTTATTGGTTAATGTAGTAACTTTTGGGTTGGGTGGTGGGTTCACAAATATTTGTTATATTATTAAATTTAAAAAATGACATAAATTAACCAATAATGGTAGTGTGTTAAGAACAAAGGATTATCTTTAATTCAATTCTGTATACCTGAGGTCCACTAACAATGTTTAAAAATAAACATAAAGGATCAGAGGAGAATACTTTTTTTCCCCAAATCGTGGAATGGGAAAACCATTTTAAAACATGAACCTACTGGCAAAACCCACAAAGATAGATTCATTAACAGATAAAAATTTAAACATTCTACAACATGTGATAAGTGAAAGTAAAAGGCAAAGATAAACTGTGAAATTGTTTATAGCCATGCAACAGTTAATGCCTTTAATATACAAAGTGCTTTTATAAATATTTTAAAGTAGCCGTCAACATGATGAAAATCAAACTCATGTTAATGCAAATTTTGAAAGTAAATAATTTGAGAAGAACTATCTTCCAACAAATGGTGTGAAGAAAGCTGGATATTCACAGGCAAAAGAATGAAATTGGACCTTGCCTTACAGCATATGTAAAAATTAACTCAAAATGGATCAAATATCTAAATCTAAGAGCTGAAACTATAAAAATTTTGCAATTAAACATGAGAAAAAAGACTCATGAGATTAAATTTCACAGTTTCTTGGTATTACACCAAATACGTAGGCAATAAAAGAATTAATAGGTAGGTTGGAGTTAATCAAAACTTAAAACTTGGGGCTAAGGTTGTGGCTCAGTGGTAGAGCACTTGCCTAGATACTCAAGGACCTGGGTTCAATTCCAACACCATGAAAAATAGATGAAAAAGAAGCCAAAAACTTTGTACTTGTCGAAGGACACTATTACAAAAGTGAAAAGATGACTCACATAAGAGGACAAATTATTTTCAAATCATATGTTTAATAGGGGATTAATGTCTAGAATGTGTAAAAACTCCTAAAACACAATGACAATGAGCAATCCAATACAAAAAAAAAGTGGCCAAAGACTTGAATAGTTGCTTCTGCAAAGAAGGAAGACAAATGACCAATTTGCACATAACTGGGGCTGGGGGTTGTGGCTCAGCAGCAGTATGCTTGCCTTGTATGCATGGGGCACTGGGTTCGATCCTCAGCACCACATAAATAAATAAAATAAAGGTATTGTGTCCTACAACTTAAAAAAAAAGACACATAACCTTGTAATTTCATGCAAATGAAAACCACAGCAAAATACCACTTTATATCAACTATGCTGGCATAGTTTTAAATAAGTGTTGATGAGGATGTGGAAATATCATAACCCTCATACATTAATGGTGGGAATGGAAAATGGAAAGCAGGATATGATTCCTCAAAAAGTTAGAGAATTACTATGTGATCTAGAAATTCCAACACTAGGTATATACTCAAAAGAATTAAAATCATAACGACATTATTCACAATAGTCAATAATTGATAACATGGTAGTTCTATTTTTTTAGAAACTCCATACTGTTATGCCTAATGGCTATACCAATTTACATTTCTAAAAAGTGTTATGTTTCCCTTTTCTCCACATCTTCTCCAGAAGTTATCTTTCTTTTTTTATATATAATAGCCATTCTTACTGGAGTGTAGTGATATATCATTAAGATTTTGATTTGCATTTCCCTGATGATTAATTTTGAGCACCTTTTTATATATCTGTTGGTTATTTGTATGGCTTATTTGGATAGATGTCCCACTCTGTTCCTTTCTCCAAATTTCAGTCATTTTAGAGCTAGTGAGCTGTAGCTGTTTCTTATAAATTTGAATATTAACCCCTTATGGCTGATATGTAGCCTCCCTTTTCATTTCATGTTAATAGTTTCCTTTGTTGTGCAAAAGCTTTTGGTTAAATGTAGTACTAGGTAAAATAAGCCAGACACACAAAGAACAATACTTCATGGTCCCTCTTATATGTATCATCTATAAAAAGATTGAACATATAGAAACAGAGTAGAATGATTATTGTCAGAAATTGGGGGAATGAATGGGAAGATATAGATCAAAGTGTAAAAAGTTGAAATTATATAGGACCAATTAGTCGAGAGAGCTAAAATATAGCATGAAGACCATGTTTACTAATTTGTGATTGTATAACAGAAATTTTCTAAGAGTAAATTTTAGGTACTTTTATAACTACAACAACAACAAAAGAAAGATAACTAAATGAGATAGGATATATTAATTGAACTGGTTGTGTTAATCATTTAATCAGGTGTATGTATATCTAAGTATAAATATACATATATATACATATATATTTACATGTACATATATATTATTCACCTGAAATATATCCAATAAAAATACAAATTTTTGAAAACACTGAAACACCCTATCGTCTACTGACAGATCAATGGAAATGGTAAAGAAATATGGAAATGAAATAAGGAAACAGAAAGAAATTTGGTAACATATAAATACAATGGAATATTATTCTGCCTTAAAAAGATAAAGTTCTAATACATGCTATTAGATGGATGAAAGTTTAAAAGGCACAAAAGGACATATGTTTATTATTTGACTTATATGAGTAACTTAGAATAGGCAAATTCATGGAAACAGTATAATAAAGGTTATCAGGAGGTTAAGTAAGGGGAGGAATAGGAGTTATTGTTTAACGGGTAAAAAACTTCTCTTTGGGAAAATGCAAATATTCTGGAAATGGATAGTGTTTTTGTTGACACTAAATTATGAATGTACTTGATTGCAGTCTGGAAATGGTTAAAATGTCAAATTTTTTGTTGTGTATATTCTACCTCAAGTTTTTACAAAATGGACTACAAAAATCATATACATATGGATTGATATCACCTGTGTGAAAAGACATTTCAAACAATAAAATTTCATTATAAATTGGCATTAACAGATAAACATTTTCAATTGTTTTTTTATAATAGAATACACTAACTGAACTCAAAATGAAATATTATCTTTAAAATTTTAATTATTTTCACTAATAGGCCTATATTACAAATTGTATTCAACTATAATAATTATTATTTCATTAACAAAACATTTATGGGGAAAATAGTCAATATCTTCCCCCTTGCTCTCCTTCATTTTAAGAGCCATTGAGTCCAAGTTTATACAGTATTGCTCTTCTCTCTGCCATGTGGTAAAAGAAGCCTATTATTCATGGGAGAGAACAATATTTCCAGAACTCCCAGCTGCAAAGTGGCTACCAGGATCTGGAACTCTCACCATTAGAAATCCAATATTTCATTCTAAATCATGAAGTCTCTTTGTATATTCTGCTAAAAATTAAATACCAGGGAAACTGCTAGTCTGGACCAGATCACATAGATCCATTTCTCCCTACTCGGGTCCACTAAATGCAAATATAAAACTTTGAAATAATGCAAGAAACAATCAAAGGAAAACTCCATGGTAAGAAGGTACTGGGAGGGTGAGATTTTCTTTTCTTTTCAGGACTGAAAGAACATTATACTATCTGGGTATCTTGTGTTCCTCCCCAAACAGAAAAATGTGATCCAGGCTCAACATTTCCTGACCCCCAACCTAACAACAAAAGACATCCCTGTGTCCTGAGACTCCCTTCACCCTGAAATTATTAGACAAGACAAGCATATCCTTCTTTAGTCCTGCAGATCAAAGAATCCCTAGAGACCAGAGAACCTAAGGGCTAAAAATAGAGGAATCTCACTGTGTTGGTTATTTTTTGTCATTATGACCAAAATACTTGATAAGAATAACTTAGAAGAGGAAAGATTTATTTTGGCTCACAGTTTTAGAGGTTCAGTTCATGGTAAGCTAGCTCCAAGGCAGAAACATGGTAGAAGGGTATGGTGGAGAAAAATTGTTCAGCTCAGGCAGCCCAGAAACACAAAGGGCAACCGGCCCCAGGTCATGCCCCACCAACCTACAGTTTTCATCACATTCCAGTAGGTCCTTTCAAATTATTAATCCATCAAATGGATTAATCATTGATGAGGTCAGACATGAAGACCAATGGTACAGAAGAGAAGACACAGCGACAAGTCCATGTAAATACAGTTATCGCATGCTAAAGGAAGGTGCCATTAACATACAATAGAGAAAAGATAGCCTCTTCAAAAAATGGTGCTGGGGAAGTTGGAAATCCATATGTGGTAGAATGAATTTGAACCCCTACTTCTCACCCTGCACAAAACTCAACTCAAGGCGGAACAAGGACCTAGGCATTAAATCAGAGACTCTGTGCCTAATAGAAGAAAAATTAGGCCCAAATCTCTATCATGTCAGCTTAGGAACCGAATTTCTCAACAAGACTCCTAAAGCACAAGAAGTAAAACCAAGAATCAATAAATAGGATAGTATCAAACTAAAAAGCTTCTTCACAGCAAAGGAAACAATCAAGAATGTGAAGAGGCAGCCTGCAGAATGGGAGAAAATCTTTGCCGCCTGCACCTCAGATAGAGCATTAATCTCCATAATATGTAAAGAACTCAAAAAATTTAATGCCAGGCAGGAGAGGTGGCACGGGTCTGTAATCCCTGCTGCTTGGGAGACTGAGACAGGAGAATCATAAAGTTGAAAGTCAGCCTCAGAAATTTAGTGAGGCCCTAAGTAACTCAGTGAGACCCTGTCTCTAAATAAAATGCAAGAAAGGGCTGGGGATATGGCTCAGTGGTTAATCACCCCTGGATTCACTCCCTAGTGCCAAATAATAATAATAATAATAATAACATCAAAAAACAAATAACCCAATCAGTAAATGGGCAAAGGAACTGAATAGACACTTCACAGAAGAATATATGGAAAAATGTTCAACATCTCAAGCAATTAGAGAAATGCAAATTAAAACTATACTGAGATTCCATCTCACTCAAGTCAGAATGGCAATTATCAAGAATACAAGTAACAATGTATGTTGGTGAGGATGTGGGGATTGCTGGTGGGACTGCAAATTGGTGCAGCCAATATGGAAAGCAGTATGGAGGTTTCTCCAAAAACTTGGAGTGGAACCACCATTTTTTTTTAATGAAGAGAGAGAGAGAGAGAGAGAGAGAGAGAGAGAGTTTTAATATTTATTTTTTAGTTTTTGGCAGACACAACATCTTTGTTTGTATGTGGTGCTGAGGATCGAACCCGGGCCGCACGCATGCCAGGCAAGCGCGCTACCGCTTGAGCCACATCCCCAGCCCGTGGAACCACCATTTGACCCAATTATACCACTCCTTGGTCTATACCCAAAGGACTTAAAATCAACATACTATAGTGACGCTGCCACATCAATGTTTATAACAGCTCAGTTCACAATAACTAAGCTATGGAACCAACCTGAGTGCCCTACAACAGATGAATTAATAAAGAAAATGTTGTATATACCCAATGGAATATTGCTGAGCCACAAAGAAGAATTAAATTATGGTATTTGCTAATAAATGGATGGAACTGGAGACTATCATACTAAGTGAAATAAGAAAATCCCCAAAAAACAAAGACCAAAAGTTCTCTCTGATATGAAGATGCTAACACACAATGGTGAGGGGGGAAAATAGAAGTCCATTGGATTAGACAAAGGGAAGGAAGGAAAGGGGTGGATAGGAATAGGAAAGATAGTAGAATGAACCGGACATAACTTTCCTATGTTCATATATGAGTACACAACTAGTGTAACTCCACACCATGTATAACCACAAGAATGGGAAGTTACACTCCATGTATGTATAATATGTCAAAATACATTCTACTGTCATGTATAACTAAAAGAAACAAATAAAAAATCTAAGAAAAAAGATGACGAGAGGCAGGAACAAAAGAATTACAAAACAACTAGAAAATATTTAACAAAAGAGCAATAGAAAATCCATACCTATCAATAATTACCTGAAGTTTAAGTGGACCAAATTGTTCAACTAAATGACCAAAAATGATTAAATTGATTAAAAATAATACTCAACTATCTAGTACCAGAAGAGACTTACTTCACTAATAAGGACACTAATAGATTGAAAGCAAAGGGATTGAAAAAATATTCCATGCAAATTAAAACCAAAAGAGAACAGGAATAGCTATACTTACACTTTACTGCCTAATCTTTCATGAGGCCTTCCTTTATTTCTAAATCTTAAGTGTTTTTTTAATATTTATTTTTTAGTTATAGGTGGACACAATATCTTTATTTTTTATTTTTATGTGGTGCTGAGGATCGAACCCAGTGCCTCATACATGCTAGGCGAGCACTCTACCACTGAGCCACAACCCCAGCCCCAAGTGCTTCCTTTTTGGTGCTTCCATAATAGCCAAATATCTTATACATATTATTTACCACTCATGCTATCTAAGATATCTGGGGCTATAACATAGCTGGAATTTAGATCTATCAATAAAACTGATGGAATGATCCTGCAATTGTTTATTGACATGAGAATTAAAATCATCGTGAGACTTCACCCTCACTGAAGAGCTAGAAGCCAAGATTAAAGGGCCAGGAAGCATTAGATTTTCTTTTCCAAATACTTATTGCACCTGGATCACTTTAATAGAAATGCCAGTTAAAATAACTGGTATAGCCTGGCTCAATGGCACATGCCTATAATCCCAGTGGCTCAAGAGGTTGAGGAAGGAGGATCATGAGTTCAAAGTCAGCCTCAGCAACTTAGTGAAACTAAGTTTATTTACTCATTGAGTAAATAAAATATAAAAAATGGATGGGAATGTGGCTCAGTGGTTAAGTCTCCTGGGTTCAAACCCTGATACCAATAATAATAATAATAATAATAATAATAATAAATAACTGGTAAAATTTCTCAGAGGCAACAACCATTACATGAACTCCTGTTCTCATCTTTGATACCTTGCTACTGATTGGATTTCCTATCAGCCTTGCCTCTGGGATAATATTTGTGGAGCTTTGGTAGACAACCCAAGTTATTATTTTTGTTGTTGTTGTTTGGTACCAGGGATTCAACCCAGGGGCACTTAACACTGGGCCATGTCCCCATCCACTTTTATTTTTTTTATTTTAAGACAGGATCTCATTAAGTTGCTTATGGCCTCACTAAGTTGCTGAGGCTGGTGTTGAAAATCCACCCTCCTGTCTCAGCCTCCCAAGCCACTGGCCAGGTTATTCTTAACATGACTATGATGCCCATCTATTTTTTCATTTTCCAAATCTTGAATAAAGCCATATCCTTGATCATACACTGACACTGATTACTTACCCAACAGATTTCCAGCCTATATTTTTTCCAAGTCTTTTCACGACAGGCATGACAATCTTTTACCAAGTTTCCTACATCTAGTTTTTCCCCCCAAATAAGTCATTCCTAAACACAACTTGTGTCGTTCTACTTAGACATTTTTAATGGATTCTTATTACTCACAGGACCATTTACAAACATACTTTTGGTCCCTGATATCAGCAGATGCCCTCAGAGAGTCCTGTAACTTCAACACTTCTTAATAACTTTATTTTCAGCTGTTTGCTTTTCATTTACTATGGATTTCTCTCGGAAGAAATTATTGCAATTTCAGCTATGCTTTGAAGGAGACATTTGCATTTTGTCCACAATTTGCAGGTGATGATAGGTTTGGGGAAGATTTTCGACAGCATCTGGATCATTATATTGTAAACAATTAAAACTTTTTAAAAAAATTAAAAGGGGGCAGGGGTTTTGGCTCAGTGGTAGAGCACTTGCCTCACATGCATGAAGCACTGGGTTCGATCCTCAGCACCACATAAAAATAAATAAATCAAATAAAGATATTGTGTTCATCTACAACTAAAAAATATTTTAAAAACTTAAAAGGAATACATCAAAAATTTATCAACAATTATATTTGGTGGGGTTATGCCGCTTTTTCTTTCTTTTGGTACCAGAAATTGAACCCAGAGGTATTCAACTACTGAGCCACATCCCAAGACCTTTTTTTAAAAAAATATTTTTAGTTGTAGATAGACACAGTACCTTTATTTTGTTTATTTAGTTCTTTTGTGTGTGGTGCTATGGAATTGAATCTAGTGCCTCATGCTTGCTAGGAAAGCACTCTACCACTGAGGCACAGCTCCAGCCCACATCCAAGTCTTTTTTTATAATTTTTCTTTTTTTTTTTCTTTTTTTTGGAGATAGAGTCTTGATAAGTTGCTGAGGCTGGCTTTGAACTTGTGATCCTCCTGCCTCAGTCTCCTGAGCCTCTGGAATTACAGGTGAGCCACACACACACACACATATATATATTTGAGACAGGATCTCAGTAAGTTGCTTATGGCCTCACGAAGTTACTGAGGCTGGCCTTGAACTTGCATCCTCTTGCCTCAGCCTCCCAAGCCACTGGCCAAGTTGTTCTTACCATGATGATGCCCATCTACTTTTTCATTTTCCAAATATATATTTTAAATTTAGAGACAGAGTCTCCCTGAGTTCCTTGGGGCCTCATTAAGGATTACAGGTGTGCACCACTACACCTGGTTCAGATTTAATATTTTTTAAAAGGTTTATAATGCACATGCATTATTGAAAAATCAATAAAAACGTCAATTCTGTTTAAAAAAAAAACTCACTTTGACTCATATCTCTTCCAAAATTCAAATTCAAGGAGTAGGTGAAATATGGACAAAGATGATATAGAGAGTATGGTAAAAATTTGAGAAGTCAATTTAACAAAGATTGGAATATTATTCAGATTTTTAAATGATGCTTAAAATGTTGTTTTCATTACATCAATCTTTGCAGATATAATAAACCGAGTCCAGTTACAAAAGTATGCATCTAGTCTGAGTTCAGTTCTCCAATGTAAAAAAACATAGAAAATATAAGGAAAAAAAGTCCAATACTTTTTATTAGTTCCCTCTGTATGGTAAGATTATTTATTATTTTTTAAAAACTCCTGGGCTGGGATTGTGGCTCAGCGGTAGAGTGCACATTGTGTTGTGTCCATCTACCAAAAAGATTCTTTCTGTCTCTCTCTTTAAAAAAAAAAAAAAAAAAAAAAAAAAAAAAAAAAAAAAAAAAAGCTCCTTACACTTTTTTTCTGTTTTCCAAGTTTTTTATAATCAGGAGAAAAGTAAAATACCGGCCATTGCCTATGTGGGCCACCAGGTGGAGATATAGCTTCTAGAATGAGATCTATCTCTAAATTGAAGGAAAAGTACAAATAAAGGAAAAAAAATAATAAAGCATTCATGAATGAGGCCAGAGATAATTTTTTACATACCAGATCACTTAAAATTTATGAAAAGTATTATATATTTCCATCTGGTTTTTTAATACCTAAGTAACTACAAGTTTCTGCTATGCTTGATAGAAGAGGAAAGTAAAATATTTGCTAAACATATACTATATGATGTATACTGAGTCAGGCACTTTTACATTCTTTTACTGAATCTCTACCATCAACAACCTATTGGGTGAACATACTCCATTGTGTACATATACCATATTTTCTTTATTCATGCATCCTAGTCTGATGGGCACCTAGTCTGATTTTATAACCTGGCTATTGTGAATTGTACCATGATAAACACTGTTAGGCAGGTAAATCTATTTGTATTCTGGCTTTGATTGCTTTGAATATATACCAGGAATGGTATAGTTGAACATATGATAGTTTTTTGTTTGTTTGTTAGGAATCTCTGCACTGTTTTCCATACTGGCTATAGTAATTTACATTTCAATCAACAATATATAAGTGTTAATTTTTCCCCACATCCTCACCAATATTTGTTAGTTTTTGTTTTCTTGTTGATAGCAATTTTTACTGGAATGAGATGGAGTTTCAATGTAGTTTTGATTTCCATTTCCCTGATGCCTAAACATATTGGGCATTTTTTTCATATATTTACTGGCCATTTGATTTTTTTGAGAAATATTTGTTCAGATCATTTCCCATTTTTATTGCTTTTCTTGTCCTTTTTTTTAGTTGTAAATGGACACAATGCCTTTATTTATTTATTTTTATGTGGTGCAAGGATCGAACCCAGTGCCTCACATGTGCTAGGCAAGCACTCTACCACTGAGCCACAACCCCAGCCTCAACTTTCCTTGTTCTTAAAGCATTAAATTTTGAGTCTTTATGTGTTCTGAATATTAATCCTTTGTCAGATGAATTGTTAGCAAATGTTTTCTCTCAACTCTAGACTTTCTCTTCAATCCATTGATTTTTCCTTTTGCTGCAAAGACACTTTTTAATTTGACGTAGTCCCATTTGTCAATTATATTGCTATTATTTCCTGAGCCATTAGATTTCTATTGAGTAAATCATTGCCTATATCTATATCTTGAAGTGTTTCTCTAATGTTTGCTCTAGTAGTTACAAAATTTCAGGACTTACATTTAGGTATTTAATATATTTTGAATATATTTCTGTACAGGGTAAGAGGTAGGGACCTAGTTTCAATCTTCTCTGAGTGGAAGTCCAGTTTTACCAGCAGCATTATTTAGAAGGCTGTCTTTTCTCCAAGATAAATATATGTTGGCCCCCCCAAAATCATGTGGCTGTAGATATGTGGGTTTATGCCAGGGTCCTCTATTCTATTCCACTTGTTTATATATCTATTCTTATGCCAATATCATGTTGTTTGTATTACAGTAGCTCAGTATTATATTTTGAAACTGGATATTGTAATGTTTTGAGCAATGTTCTTTTTGCTCTGGATTGTTTTGTCAATTCAGGGGTTTTGTGTTTCTATATGATATTTTGGATATTTTTTCTAATTCTGTGAAGAATGTCATTGGTATTTTGAGGGACATTCTACTGAATCTGTAGCTTACTTTCAGTAATATGGCCATTTTAACAATACTAGTTTTCTTAGCACATGACCATGGGAGTTCTTTCCATTTTCTAGTGTCTTCTTCAATTTCATTCTTCAGTGTTTTATAATTGTCATTCTAGAAGGCTTTACCTCTTTGAAGAGCTGTGGAATGCCACCAACTTATCCACAGTATATGATCGTCTGCATGGGATGTTCAATTTATTTTGCCAACATTGTATGGAGGATTTTCACATTTATGTTCATGAAGGCTATCAGTCCCTAGTTTTCTTTTTTGTGTTATTTCCGCATTAGGTTTTGATAAAAGGGTAGTATTGTCTTCCTCTAATGAGCTTGGAAGAGTTTCTTCACTTTCTATTTTATGAAATAGTTTGAGAAGCATTGGTATTAGTTATTCTTTAAAAGTCTGATAAAACACAACAGTGCATTTGTCTAGTCCTGGAATCTTCATTGCAGGGAGTCTTTTTATGACTGCTTCAATCTCATTGCTTGTTACTGATATATTTGATACCGCTGTTGACCGGTGACGAGTCCTTGCTTCCCCAATGTTGAAGAATAACACCAAAGAAGCACGCCGAGGCAAGGTCAGAGTAGAAATTAGAAGTTTATTAAAGGACAGCAGAAAAGACTTCTCCCGGAGGAAGAAGGGGACCCAAGAGGTGGAATCCGTGGAAGGGATGTTGTCTCCCCTTTTTATAGTTCTTTCGGTGATGGAATGTAGGTGGGAAGGCCCGAGGGGTGGGACACAGGTGGGCCAAAGAAGTAATCTGGTCAGGAAGGACTTCTGAGTCAGCACCTTTTTGCTGGGGGCTGTTCATTAACATTTCTTTGAGGTGGACTTTGGCCTAGGGCCTTTTCGGGACTTCCATGAGTTGTCCTGTGTTTTCCAGGAGTCATTCTCCGCATGGTCTCCATTTTAGATTTCACTCGATATTAGACCCGATTTATCTAACTACACTGACTACCTAACTTTAAATCTGGCTTCATATTTAGGGTTTTGAAATGATTTTGTCTGAATTCTGGTTGCCTATATGTGTCTAGAATTTTTTCCATTTCTTTTAGATATTCTAATTATTGGAATATATGTTTTCAGAATATTCCTAATGATTCTTCTGTATTTCAGTGGGATCTGTTCCAATATCTACTTTTCACCTCAAATTTTATATATTTGGGGTTTCATTCATTCTTTTGGTGAGTTGGTTAAGTTTCAATCTTGTTTATCTTTTCAAAAAACAAAACTTTTTTAAAAATTTATCCTTTATATTGTCCTTTTGGTTTCTATTTGATTTATTTCTCCTCTGATCTTTGTTATTTTATTTTTTCTACTAATTTGAGGTTTGGTTTGTTCTTGATTTTTAAGGCCTTCAGGTGCTTCTTTAGGTTATTTATTTGAGATCTCACTGTTTTTCTAATGTAGGCACTTATAGCTATAAACTTTTCTCTTGTAGCTGCTTTCACTGTGTCCCACAGGTTCTGGCATTTTGTTTCCATTTTCACTTGATTCTAGAACTTTTCAAATTTATCCCCCAATTTCATCAATGATCTGCTCATTATTCAAAAGTATATTGTTCAGTCTCCATGTATTTCTATAATTCCTGCAGTTTCTCTTGCTTTTGATTTCTAGTTTTATTCTGCTATGTTCTTATAGGATGGAAGAAATTCAGTATTTTCGTATTTGTTAAGATTTGCTTTATGTCCTAAAATGTGATTTATTTTTTAAAAAATTCTGTGTGCTGATGACAGATGGTGTACTCTGATGCTGTTGGATGAAATATTCTGTAGATGTTTGTAAAGTTCATTTGATTTATAGTGAAAATGCTTCTTTGTTGATTTTTTTGGCTTAGAAAAAATTTCTTTCTTTCTTTCTTTCTTTTTTTTTTTGGTACTGGGGACTGAACTCAGGGACACTCAACCATTAAGCCACATCCCCAGCCCTATTTTGTATTTTAGAGACAGGATCTCACTGAGTTGCCTAGTGTCTCACTGTTGCTGAGACTGGCTTTGAACTCATGATCCTCCTGCCTCAGCCTCTGGAGCTGCTGGGATTGTAGACATATATCATTGAGCCTGGCTTAGAAGATCTATCTACTGATGATTGCAGGGTATTAAAGTCATCCACTTACTATAGAGGGCCCTGTTTATCTCTTTATGTACTGTAGGGTTTGTTTTATAAAATTGGGTGGCTTGATGTTTCATTCATATATATTTATAATTGTCATATCATTTTGATGGAGTGTTCTTTTTATTCATATATAGTGACCCTCTTTGTTTCTTATGACTGATTTTAACTTGGAGTCTATTTTCTTAGATATAAATATAGATATTCTTGCTTTCTTTTGGATTACATTTGATTGGAATATCATTCTTCATCTTTTCACTTTTGATCTTTGTATGTCTTTGTTGGTGAGATGAGTTTCTTGAAGACAACAAACAGGTCTTATTTTTAAATCCAATCTTAAAAGTAAACCAGATGTAGATTTCTGATAAAACCTATTAAAAACATCTACAATACCACTAACTGTAGAGAAGAAAGGGGCAGAGATAATGTAGACTAGACTAAAACATTAACGAGTGTAAAATCAATAATAAAATAAATTTTTAAAAAAGGGATAAGGGAAAAGATGAAGAAACAAAAACAGAAAGACAAAAACAACACTAATAAATGGGCAAAAGATCTACAGAGACATTTCTCAAAAGAAGAACAAATGGCCAAAAAATATATGAAGGAACGTTTAACACTGCTAGCAATCAGGGAAATGCAAATCAAAACTACACTGAGATTTCATCCCATTCTAGTCAGAATGACAATGATCAAGAATACAAATAATAATAAATGCTGCTGAGGATGTGGGGGGAAAAGTACACTCATATATTGTTGGTGGGACTGCAAATAAATACAACCACTTTGAAAAGCAGTATGGAGATTCCTCAGCAAACTAGGAAAGGAACCACCATGTGACCCAGCCATCCCACTCCTTGGTATATATTCAAAAGAACTTAAATCAGCATACCTTAGGGATATAGCTACATCAATGTCAAGATATGTAACCAGTTCAAGCATCCATAAATAGATGAATGGATAAAGAAAATGTAGTATATATATATATATATATATATATATATATATATATATATATATATATATATACACAAAGGAGTCAAGTAAGGGGAATCGTGGAGAGAGGAGGGGAGGGATGAGGGTGGCAGCAGGGACTGAAATGGAGTAAATTAAATTTTATGCATGTTTGAATTTATGTCAAAATGAACTAAACTATTATGTACAGTAACTATAATGCATCAATAAAAGCAAAAACAATTGAGAAAAACAAAACTGAAAGAAAGTAAATTAAAGAATATAAAATACATAAAACTAGATAAAAGTATGAAAAAATTGAGGGAAAATGAAACAAAACAAAAACAAAAATGTCAATAATTTCTCTTGCCAAAGTATTTAAAATGAAGACACTTCTTTCATGGGCTGGGGACATAGCTCAGTTGGTAGAGTGCTTACCTTTCATGCACAAGGCCCTGGGTTCAATCCCCAGCACCACAAAAAAAAAAAAAAAAGACACTTCTTTCTAGGACCCCAATTTTTTAATCATTCAGGTATGATGGTAGTAGTATGTTGCAGCTGCCATGAGGACTGTTTCTTCTCAGCTCGAGCCAAACAGGCCAAACCACATAGGATAGTATGCAGGTTGAGCCTTTTCATTGTCTTTCCCATTAACAGAGGCTAAGGCAAAGTTGTTCACGGCAGTTCTCAGGGATGGGGAAACAATGACAGTAGGATCTGACTGCCAAACCCTCTCTTGCCTGCTGAGCCTTTGGACCAATGGGTTTAACACCCCTTCACTCCTAAACCCTCAGTCATTATGAGGTATGGCAAATATCTGAGACTTGACAGCATATCCTCTAAATATCTTCTAGTATGAAGGAATTGACTAAACCAATGCAAGTTGCACTGGTAGTAGGGAGCCACAGGAACCAAGTGATCTGCCAGTCCCAGCCTTGGCCTTCCTGGACCCAGCCCCCATGCAAATCCACACACCATAAATAGCTGGTCTCACTCCTCACCACAGGGGGACAAATAGCCAATTTTAAGGGGTTTCTTTTTGTTTGTTTTGTTTTGGTACCAGGCATTGAATCCAGGGGCACTTAACCACTGAGTCACATCCAAATCCATTTTTTTTTTTTTAAATCTTGAGACAGAATCTCCCTAAATTGCTGAGGCTGGTTTGGAATTTGCAATATTCCTGCC
Organism: Marmota monax; assembly: GCF_021218885.2. Lineage (NCBI taxonomy): Eukaryota > Metazoa > Chordata > Mammalia > Rodentia > Sciuridae > Marmota > Marmota monax. The sequence goes on along the minus strand of NW_026694711.1, from coordinate 194,212 downwards.
TCAGGACCCTGAGCCACTGGAATTATAGGCATGCACCACCACAATGGGCTGAAACTGCCAATTTTAAATGACAGTGCTTTCTGCTTCTCTCTACCTCACAGACCACACTTTCTACTGAGTAGAGTCCTCAGCGGATTTTTCATACCTTTTTTTTTAATCTTTACACGGTGCTGAGGATCAAACCCAGTGCCTCCCACGTGCTAGGCAAGCACTCTACTACAGAGCTACACTCCCAGTCCCTCCTCAGCAGAGTCAATTTGAGTGCCAAACACTTAAACTGGGTTTTCAGTAGTTCCATTTCCCTAGGCCCAATCTGTCTCTTTGGACAGGAGCTTATTGAGCCAGTGAAGAGAAGAGGCCATTGGTCTTGGATATTTAAAAATTCAGGGAGAAGGGGTAAAACGGAGGCTGAGGATCCTTGCTACTACCCTGAATCGGATACCGATTCTCTTAGAACCCAGAGACACAGAAAAAGGGAAGGGTGTATCATTCCCCTTCCTCCCCTCCTCCTTTTCCTCAGCCTTAGCTATGGCCAAGGTAGGGGCCGGGCTGAGCGAGATCAGGCACTGAGACAACGGTTACCGTGACAACGGAGCCCGAGAACCGGAGCCTAACTATCAAACTTCGGAAAAGGAAGCCAGAAAAAAAAAAAAAAAAGTGGAATCGACAAGTGACACAATAGACAATGAACACATGGGATGCCGTTCATCAAAATGCTGCTGTATCTATGAGAAAACTCGGGCTTTTGGTGAGAGCTCCACTGGGAGTGAGGTAGAGGACAAGGAAGGCTGTGCCTCCCTCTGTGTATGGGGCCACCGCAAAGCACAGAGTCATGCAACCCCACGACCAACCCCTACTACCCCTCCCCAGCCTCCAGACCCCTCCCAGCCCCCTCCAGGGCCAATGCAGCACTAAATTCCTCTTTCCCCCATCATTCCTGTGTCTGTCTGGCCCTGAATGTATCCTTGTGGCTACCTGGGGGTTAAATCCATGGTTTGATTTCTTCTTCAGCCCCCTCCTTCCCTCTTCTTTGCCTCATAGAGGGAAGAAGTAGAGGAGGGTGGACAGAGATCCTGGAATTCTGACTTGCTGCTATTCCGGAACCCAGTCTTCTGGGTTCTCCCAGCCCTCATTTCTCCTTCCAGTCCCATCCTTACCAGGGATCTAGGCATCTTGGTCCCAGTCTCTTTCCTTTGTTCTTACTGCCAAACTGCCTGTCCTGGGATCCAGTTATCTTGGCCCCTTGCACCCTCAATTTGAGTCCCAAACACTTAAACTAGGTTTTCAGTAGTTCCAACTTTCACTGCCAGGGTCCCAGTCAGATTCCAGGCAATCTCACCCCAGCTGTCCTTGTTAATCTTGGCTTAGAGCTTTTCCACTTATGCATTTATATAATCCTTAATCTTAGTCCTTGCCTATAGGATATGAGGTCTTATGGGACACTGCAGGGCTCCCAAATTTTCCCCTCTTTCCGACACTTCATGCCCTCAAAAGGAGTTAGAGAAAGAGGTCTTTGTCATTCTCACTTCTAAGGGAAAGTGAAACAAGAAAGGCATGTCCTCTGTCCCCACCCTTTTCATTTGATATAGGATTTTTGACAGAGATAATTTGATATTGATCACTTAGAGCCAACTATCTTTTCAGCCTTTCATCCTTTAGCTTCAGAGGCATCCAACATATCCCAGGGGCCTAGGACCCTGGGAGAGGAAGGAAAAGAGAGAGAGCAAACAGATGGGGGTATGTACCCTGTACTATACTCCTACCCCTTCCTTTCTAGGCTTTGATGCATCTGCCAACCCAGATAGCCAGCTCTCTCAACCCTCCCCACCCTTCACTGGGACTTGGTTATCATTTTCCAGGTGTTTTGCCATGCACAGTTGCAGAGATCAGTCAAATCCATATCACCACTGAGATCTCATTTATTGCCACAGATGCACAAAATAAATAACCCAACATCACAAAAAAATAAAATAAAATAAAAATTCAGGGGCTTTTGATTCCCCAAGCAGTAAGCTCAGGCAGTGGGACCCTTCTTAAGATGGCTTCTCAGTATGGCACCATATGAATATTTTGGGAAGTACAGAGCACCTCTTCTGTAGTGCCAGAACAGTTCACAGATCCAGGTTTCCTGTATGTTTGCCAGATGCCAGATTCCGGACTTGTGAAGATCACTGGGACTGTTTCATCTATAGCCCCACTGAAGGGGCATTTCTCCTCCCCCTCCTGAACCATTGGGTGATTGGTGTTTGGGTACTCTGTTTATATTACTATTTTCATAACTGGTAGTTCTGATTTTCTTTTCTTTCTTTCTTTCTTTTTTTTTTTTTTTTTTGTGGTGCTGGGGATTGAACCCAGGGCCTGTGCATGCAAGGCAAGCACTCTACCAACTGAGCTATATCCCCAGCCCTAGTTCTGATTTTCACCTGGTCACTGAATCTCTTACCTTTGCACTCCAGTGCTTTCCTAAGACCCTCCTACTTCAACATGTGGCTACACACCAATCTCACAGAGAAGTAGGAGAGTGCTGAATTCCTCTAATCTGCTATCTTTCTATATGAATACTTCTCATACTTTGTCAGTATTCTATAATTTGTGTGCCCTGGAATTTCTAGGAATGATCTTGGTGATTATTATTGAAACTATTTTAAACAATGTTATCCAAATGCTCATCAAGTGTTAATGGTAATGAAAACTGTACCATAAAATCATTAACTTTACAGTGGAAGCCAGAAGTGCTTAGAAAATAAAAGCTATGAAGAAGCTATAATCATCTTGATAGGCTGCAATCTTAATCAACAATGGAGTATCCTGTTAAGTGTTAGAACCAATATTGAGAAAAATCTAAGTAGCATTAAAGCTGAAATATTCTGCATGTTCACAGATTTATGGAACCAATGATACATTGCCTCTAATTTACATAATTTCCACAATAAAATTAAGCTCAAATTGTGCAATATCTTTAGTAATGCATCCACCCTTTGAACAAAGTAGGAAAATCTTATTACCTCCACTTTAAACATATGGAAACTGAGACTCAGAAAGGCTAATAACTTGCTCCAAATCACATAGGTAAAAATGGCCTGTGTACCAGATTTGACTAATAACTGCTTCATTTGCCTTTTAAGAGTGTTGGTAGTTGATGATCTCACTCAACTACAGGTTTCAATTAATCATCTCTCTCTGTTCTTTATTCCTAAATATATATCTTTTGGAAAAACATGTTCTTCCTGAACTCCAAATATCTATATATACCTGCCATTTACCCAAACCATAAATATAAGCATCTTCCTGTCTCCTCTCCACCAATACACCTTCTTTTTCCTTTTTCTCAAAACCGTTTCTTCATTATTGGATTGGCATCATGGACAAGGACTGAGCTTTTGGCAATGGAACCCTCTGATCCAGTCTTTCTTAGTACTACCCATCCATTTAGCATTTAGCCTTAATTCAGAGTTCTCTGTTTACCTAAGAAGTTCTGGGTATTAATCAAAAACTCTGGTCTCAGTGGTCTCCCAAGTGGAGTATATAAGCTCTTAGTACACAAGGTGATCAGTGGAGATGTTGTTAGAAAGTTATTATAATTCTAATTTTTGACTATTAAATCCCAATTTTGTGTATGTTTTATAGAATGTGATGCTACACATTTATTATTACCTGTCCTGCAACAATTTGTTTGCAAATCTGTGACTATTAGGATGTGAGATTGTGCTTCTTTGTGCCCTTTTCCCTTTGGTCCTCATTTTGCCTTTTCAGATAATACAGAGCATGTTTAAACCAAGTAAGATAAATCTTGTTCCCATGAATAACATCCTGACCTTATTGAAGACAATATCTCATACTTCCTCAATGTACAGGTAAACACCATTCCCTATGTAATTCCATTTTATTTCTGTGTATGTGACACACAATCCAGAATCAAGTACTCCAAAGTTTGTTTCTACAAATGCAGAGGACAATGGAACCACTATGATTGCTTCTTATCCTTATGGTATTTTAATTTATTTACCAACTTATTGCAATAAATTTTGTTTTTTTATAAAAGGCCCTGCTACAAGGCAAACTGTGATAAATAACATTTGAATATTAGGGTAGTCAGGAAAGCTTTCTGGAAGAGATGTTATTTGAATAATAAATCAATGGGACCATATTATAATATGAGAGTGATGTTTTATTAAGGCCTAGAAGAGGAGTTTGAATTTTATCCTGAATGCAATGGTGAATCATTGAAGGGTTTTATTCATAGAAGTGTCATGTTCATCTTTGTGTACTAGAAATCACCTTTGCTCTTTGTGAAGAACAAACTGGAGATAGGAGATAATGGAAGTAAAAAATAATTTTTAAAAAGGTCTAGCTTAAAGTTGCTGAGAGCCATAGCCAAGTAGGAATGACGCATGGCATTTTTGGTTGAAAGGTGACACCAGCAAGCCATTGAGATGATAATGATTATGTTAAGATGTGCATTCAATTGGAGATTAGACCCCTGCTGTCCGGCCTGGGCCTGCTACTTTGAGCTCTCGGGACTCCCGGAGAGTTCCCATTGGTTGGGGAAGTGCAGTAGGAGGGAATTCCGGAGGAGGGATTTCCTGTTGGTGTAGTGTGTCCCGGGAGAAGGCTGCGTGCGTGGCATTCACGGGAGTTTTGGAAATAAATTTGTTCCTGCTTGAGTGGCTCGTGATTTTGTGCCCAGCCAGACTGCTGCATAAAGTGTTGGCAAGTAGAATGGAGAAGATGGGAGAAAGTAGAGAGTATTTAGACAATAGAATGATAAGTCATGAAAGTTGATTGTATGGAGAGTGAGACAGAGACTACTTCATGCTGAAATCTTGTCATGATGTAACATGGTGTGGAGTGTAGATGTCAGGTGAGTTGTCTCATGAATTTGATGATTGAAATCCATAAAAATGAGGGTGAGAGCAAAGTAACATGATTTATTAGAGTAATAGAAGGGAAGCAGAGCTCCCAAAGAGGGAGGGGGTCCCAAGAGAGGGATGCCCACAGGTGTCTGTTGTCTAGGCATTTTAATGGGCTTTATCTGTCCCTATAGATGATTGGTGGGATATAGGATCCAGAAAGGGAGCCAATCAACTTTCTGTAATTTGCTTTCTTTAGCAAATCTGGATAAAAGTGATTTTTAAGCCTTAATCAGCACAAGAGTTGGGGTGAGAGTCTGGTGGTGGAAGAGGAAGTACCTTTTGTGGTCAATCTTGTCTAGGGGCTGTTCAGGAACTATCCTTGTACCTTGGAGTAGCTATAGTCAGAAGCTTGACTTCCCCATTCTCTCTTCCTCCTTTTCTTCTCTAAGACCCTTTTCCTGGCTTGTATGGGTGGTCTATCTTTCTGTCTCAATAGTAGTAGCTCATGAGACCTAAGTGTTAAATTTTCAGGAAGGTTTTTTTTAGAACCACCTGTAAAACCCTCAGCACCTTGAAATCAACCATGGTAACATATTTACATAATTGAAATGAGCAGGTACTACAAAACAGGGCTTTTTCCCCCAGAAAACTAGTTTACTAGCTCATTAATATAATTCAATTTATGAAGAATGAAAGAGATGAAGACACTAACGTAAGAGGAGTAACTTATATCTTTACAGGAGGGAACTGAATCCAGATTTGGGCACAGTGCTTAAAAGATGCCTATGGGACACATGGGTAGATATTCCCCCCATACTCAGATCTGCATGTGAGATGAAAGGTAGAAATAGAATATATATGTATTATAGACACAGGTATTTTCAAGTTCAGGAGACAGACACATCCAGATTCAAATTATGGCTCTTCACAGCAGTCCCAAACATTCGCCCCAGCTCCTTCAGTTTAGGAAGGTTCCTATGGCAGTAAGATCCTTTTCTACCCCCACTATATTTAGGTGGCATCTGGAAACAGGTGAGGTGGTGGGGAGTAATAACCAGAATTTAAAGAACTGAGCCTTCACCAAAAACAAACTGAATTTCCTCAAAGAGATTACTTAAACCAGCTGGTGACTGATGAAACACTGATTCAAAAGTTTTACTGTTTCAGAAAGCTGAGTCCTTGTCCCTGAAGCTGTAAGGGTAAAAGAAATTGAAGTTAAAGTGTAAAAGACCGGGCATTGTAGTTTCTAAGCTGCAAGGCCTGAGTTAAAAAGTAAAGGACCAGGTATTGTTAAGTTCCTATGCTACACGCAAAACCTGAAATTCCTGTAGCTGTTAGGACAATACTCTGAACTGCCCAGTAAATATTCCCCCTGACCATCTGGTTGTTTAATAACCTAGGACCCTATGTGGCCTGGCACGTAGGCATCGCAGGACCTAAACCAATCAGTTTGAATGTGTACCCTGCTTTATAACTGACCTATCACTCCCGCCCGACCTGTTCCCACCAATGAATGTACTAATCATGTCTCAGAATTGTTGTTTGATTTTCCCGTGGTGTATGATGATTTGTTAAAGGAGACTGTGATGTATGTAAAGTCCCCGCCCTCCCCAAAAAGTGTACTTAAGCGCTGCTCAACTCCTGCTCGGGGCTCTGGGCTGCTCTCCCTTCTTGAGTGAGCATGGAGCCCCAGCATGCTGGATTGGATCCTCAATAAACCCCTTTTGCTGTTGCATGAGCCGCGGTCTCTTGGTGGTCTCTTCCTCCGACGTTCGCCAGACCCTTACATTGCCAATTCAATAATGAGAATACAATTTTGAGAAAAAGGAAAACGAAGTTTTATTACTTTGTTATCAAAGAAGAAGCACAGGGGAGTCCTGTCCCACAGACTGTGATTCTGCCCATCAGGAAGAACAGAGGGTTTTTTCCTTTACCTGTAATAGAAAACTTGTTTCTGAACCTTATGTCTACTGTGGAATTTACCAGATGAATGAGGCTGTTATTTCAGGTGTGGATTTTTACATCTTTAAGAGCAACAAGTGTCTTCCTCTTTAGTATATCTGGTGGCATAAATGTAGTAGAAATGTTCTGTGAGGTGAACCTAACTATCACGTGTAACTATAAAGCTCTAATTAAAATTTTAAAAAGAACACAGGGTTTTTAAAGAAGTAATTCATTTCAGGTGTTCCCTGTGGGAGGCTATGATTCACTTGCTAATTTGGGAGATAGCCATTCCTTAGATCTTCTGCTGCCATCCTCTGAAGTCTAAATTACTTGGTTCCTGTGGTGGGTGTGTGCTCAAAGACAGATAACTTGGCCTAGGTTTGGAAAAAGGTGATCCTGTTCCTAATCCCTTCCCCCCCTCCTGCTGAAGTTAGGGAGGGGGAGGGGGAGAGGGAGAAGAGGAAAAGAAATATAACATGTCCATTTAAAAATAAGCCTCAGTAGCAGAACAGCAAGAGCTATATTAAAAGCATGAGGTGGGCCACTGTAATATCACATTTAAAGCCTCCCTTGCCTCCCTATCTATCATCTCTAGGAGGTAGAGTAGGTGGGGATCATAATGAATTTTCATCAGTAATAGAAAATAAAGATGTGGCAAATGTGATGCTCTCTTTGGAGAAATTAATTTTTGTTGCATCATTTCATAGATGGATAACATTGGACAAGTGACTTAAATAAATTCTTTGAGTTTTATTTTTCTTGTCTATAAAATGTTGAAAACATCAATGCATAGAATTGTTGTAGAAATTTGTTAAAAGACTATATATGTGTGAATAGAGAAATGTATGCATGATTGATAGATGATAGATAGATAGATAGCATATAGAGTTGGACAGGTAGTAGGTAATTATTAATGGTCTAAATTATAGGTATTTTCCTCAGCCTTCTTATAAAAGTTTCTGTACTGATAAGGGAGGGCTAGCCTCACAAATATTATTAATAAAATAGAGGCAGCTTTTGAGCTACCAGTTCTATGAAATGGTCCTCTCCCTTTAGAATATATAACCTCTCTTTTATTAAAGTATTTACTGATTTCCCCAGATAGTAGTTTCAGTTAAACAATCTTCAGAACTTTATAGCATCTGCCTATCTATTTGCCATACAGATACCAAAACTGGCAGTAGTTTCATCTGTAGAAAAGTATGACTGGGGCAGTTGCTTCTCCAGGGGATTTTTCTACAGGATAAAGACATAGAACTAATTTAAAAATCCTTATCAAAGTCATTTATAATGATTATACAATCATAAACTACAGTAGTATATAGAATGAATCTAGTACTAATATCATATATATTTTTAACCATGGGGCCAATGTGATTGCCAACTTAATAAGCATAAATGCTTAGGACTGTGAGGAATGTAGAAGGCAGTCTGCAGAGCTTTCCAATTGAATGCTTTCCCAGGATAAATAGGTAATAAAAAAATGTGTGAAGTGGTTATGAATAAGATTACAGGGAGCTGGGTGCAGTGGTGCACAGCTGTAATCCCAGTGGCTCAGGATGCTGAGGCAAGAGGATCTCAAATTCAAGACCAGCTGCAGCAACTTAACAAGACCCTGAACAACTTAGTGAGATCCTATTTCAAAATAAAAAAAAGGGCTAGGATGTGGCTCAGTGGTTAAATGCCCCTGGGTTCAATCCCCAGTACCACACCTCTAAATCTGTGAGTTCTGTGGCAAAGTGCAGAGTCATACCTTACCTAAAGGCATAGACATTTTGAAACAATCATCATTTAAAACATTGTGTCAGTCAAGCATAATGGATCCAACCAAAGTGCCAGCATTCTCAATTATAGTATTATAAAAGAGCACCATGGGCTCTGGAACTAGACAAATATATTTGAACCTCATCCCTTTTACTTATTAGCGATGTAACTATAGACCAGTTACTGAACCTTTTCATTCTTCAAACTTTTCACCTACCAAAATGAGTATAATGACAGTACAAGCCTTACAATGTTGTTGTGAGGATTTGACTTAGGTCAAAGCACACCATAATCCTAAATAAACATTAGCTATAATTTTAATGTGTTTCTCAATAAATATATCATGTGGGAAACAAAAAGATTTTAAACATAGTAATTCTTGCAAGTACCTGGCCAGTGGGTAGGATGAGGCATAGATCCCTTCATGAGGCTTGCCATCCCTCTGTCAGTGGCATACCTGGGAAAATTTGGCCTGGTGGGTGACTGAATGACGTTGGAGATATATCCTCCTCCAGTTCCTCCCTCCCTCTTGTTGAGTATAGGTGGGTTATTTCAATTATTTTATCTCATTGATTCCTAGTCCCCAGTATAGCTTCCCACCAAGGCTGGAGAGAGTCTGGTCCATGAATAACAACCCAATTAGCTTGGAGGACTGACTTGAACTCTACTTTGACTAACCCTAAACTATAACTTTGAAACTTGTCAATAACAATTGGAAGGTATTTTACACACACTTGGGCCTTTGAACAATGATTATTGCTGGACTCATAGCATTTCCTTTGTGCTTGGTGACTTGGTGCTTTGGTCTATTCCTTGTTGGAGGCCAGCTCCTCTTTTCCTGTCTCTGTCTCTCTGCAGCCTTCATTCCAATAGACTTCAGATCATTATATCTCCAAATTTGCCTCCCAGGAACTTACATCAGGCCTCACAGGTGAGTGATGACAATTCTACTACTACAATATTCTACTATGACAAATATGCTATTAATTGCTATTGTCATAGGAGAGTGGGGCACTGAAACTCCAAACCTCAGTTCTTGGGTTGTGATGAAAGAAAACTCAAAGTTAGACACCAAAAGCCATGCAAGAGAACTTTGTTATAAGTGAAAGTAATGTGAGGCTCAAGCAAAGATGAGAGAGAGAAAGAGAGAGAGAGAGAGAGAGAGAGAGAGAGAGAGAGAGAGAGAGAGAGAGAGAGAGAGAGAAAAGAAGAAGAAGAAGAAGAAGAAGAAGAAGAAGAAGAAGAAGAAGAAGAAGAAGAAGAAGAAGAAGAAGAAGAAGAAGAAGAAGAAGAAGAAGAAGAAGAAGAAGAAGAAGAAGAAGAAGAAGAAGAAGAAGAAGAAGAAGAAGAAGAAGAAGAAGAAGGAGGAGGGAGGGAGGGAGAGAGAGAAAGAGATGCCTCTAGGCAGAGAATGATAAAGGAAACAATGCTGTGTCCAAATTTATTACTGTTTGATGTTTGCCTTGAGAGCTGTGGGCCGCCTTCTGCACTCTTTATTGATAAGGTTTTCAACTCCTCCTTTATATTGGGTGGTAGTTTTTTACCATAATTGATCCTTTCTGGAACTGTCATGGTGGCCATCCTACACAGGAAGGCTTCATCTACAAGTAAATTCCATATTAATGTGGGCATTGTGTCAGTGGAGGGTCAGAAGTTACCTTACTATACTTGCCCTACTAAAGGAACTTTCCTTCCCAGACATAAGGAGACATCTATAGCCATAAATCCTAACTTCACATCAACTTCAAGGAGCCATGTCAAAAGTTTGTCCCATTAACCTTTTTCTTTTGATGTATTATTTCCCCAATTAGCTCCTTTTGCTTTTGTTTATTTTCTACAAATAAACTGCCACCATTTGCTTTCTCATCCACTTTGAAAGTATTTTAAAGACTTGCTTTTTTTTATGTTCAACAAATTAGCTACCACCATTTGCTTTCTCATCCACTTCGAAAGTAGTATAAGACTCTAAAAGTAATTTAAAGAACACTTGTGACCTTGCCATAAATTTTACTGCTCATTCCTTACTACTACCTAATACTATTATTTTTATCTCATAAAGAAGAGTTGACAACATATCATTATTGAAATAGCTGTAATGTTACTCCAGGTGCTAACAAATGAAACTAAGTTAAATGCAGATAGAAGGGTGGTTTTCATGGGATCTAGGAAGGGAAGCCCAAAAGTTGAGATGCATCTTTTGGCTCCATACAGTGCCCAGGGAAGGGTATCCTTACCTACAAATATGACTATCTTCCCTGTTGGCAGATATTTTATAAAGTAGATGAGCACTTCAGAATATCCTAGTGTTTTGAATTATTAAGACAATTCAACCAGTTCCCCTTGCTCCAGGGTCTGGATCACTAAATAACCTTCTGATTATTATTTAATTCCACTTGGAAGAGAAGACATTTTGACCAGCAGATAGTAACTCACACTTAGCACTTTCTACATGCCAGGGACTGGACCCCATTTAATCCTTGCAGAAGCCCTATAAAACAGGATTCATTGTTTCTATTTGAGAAAAGAAGAAACTGAAGCACAGAAAGATAAAGTAACTTGCTTAACATTACAGGATTAGTAAATGGAGCAGCCAACTTAGCCATTTTGTTTGTCTTCTATGCACATATCCCTAACTGGTACACTCTACAGTCTATACTGTTAACCTGGATCATTTTTCACTTTACTTTTTTTTTTGGTGTGGTGATGGGAATTGAACCCAGGGCCTTGTGCATGCAAGGCAAGCACTCTACCAACTGAACTATATCCCCAGCCCCTCACTTTACTTTTTTCATCAATATTAATAAATAGATTTGACCCAGCTATCCCATTCCTCGGTCTATAGCCAAAGGACTTAAAAACAGCCTACTACAGGGACACAGCCACATCAATGTTTATAGCAGCACAATTCACAATAACTAAACTGTGGAACCACCTAGATACCCTTCAATAGATGAATGGATAAAAAAATGTGGCATATATACACAGTGGAATATTATTCAGCATTAAAAGAGAATAAAATCATGCATTTTTAGGTACATGGATGGAGTTTGAGAATATAATGCTAAGTAAAGTTAGCCAATCCCCAAAAACCAAATGGCAAATGTCTTCTTTGATTTAAGGATACCGATTCATAATGTGGTGGGGGGGGACATGGGAGGATTAGAGGAACTCTAGATAGGGCAAAGGGGAGAAAGGGAGGGAGGGGAAGGCATGAGGGTAGGAAACCCAGTGAAATGAGATGGACATCATTACCCTAAGTACATATATGAAGACACAAATGGTGTAACTCAACTTTATGTACAACCAGAGATACGAAAACTTGTGCTCTATATGTGTAATATGAATTGTAATGCATTCTGTCACATATAATAAACTAAAATTTTAAAAAATGAAAAAAAATAATAAATAGGAGACTAGGGTTGTGGCTATAACTCAGTGGCAGAGCACTTGCCTAGCCTGTTAGGCACTGGGTTCAATCTTCTGCACCACATAAAAACAAACAAATAAGAAAAAGGCATCTACAAAAAAAATAAATAGATAGGCATTTCAGTTCCTGGTTAAACACCTTTGAAATAAAGTATTGCACCTCATACTTCAAAGTTAAAATGGGCCAGAACCTTGAGGGCAAGGGCTGACAAATGTAGTCTCACACAACAGACAAGTTTATCAGGGTCCTCTAATACTGACCACCACCTAAAACTCTACAGTTCACTATGATGTTTTATTATATTTTGTTGTTGTTCATGTGTTCATTGTTGTCTGTCTCCACTAAAATGTCATAATGTATGAGATCAAGGAACCTTGACTGTCTTGTTCATTGTAGTGTCCGCATGCCTAGAATAAAACATGTCCTCATGTTAGGAAGAGAATGCTTTCTTTCTCACTTTGCCCTGTGTCCCACTACCAATGTTGGAAGACAGAGCAGATGGCTATCTCTTAAGAGGTGGTAGCATAGTAACCAGAACTTTCCCTAGGACTAAGGAAAGTGTAATGTTCATTTATTCTGTGAGTACATTACTAATATGCATCTAAAAATAACAATATACACACCTTCACCAGAATTATACATTATATTAGCACCTACTGTTTGTTGTATGAAAAGGAGGACAAAGAGGAATTCTGTGGTATACTTCACAGCTGCAATACACAATAAATCCCCCTTTTGCCAAATGGATAAGGGAAAGAGAAAAGGAAGAATAAACACAATTTTGGCTTTTCCAACTCTGTCTTGGCATTTGGAGGATGGCTTCCTTCTGCTCTGTGGGCATTTCAAACATGCAGAGTATTAAAATTTTTGTAACAGTTCAGTTTAGGTTCTCACTTATTCCTACAAACTTTAAAAATTGTTGCTTCTACTGTGCTAGAAAGAGGTGCTAATAAGTTGTCATGTCTCTAAAAAACCTTGTATGAGTGGGTGTTTCAGTCAGATTTGTGTTGCTGAGACCAGCATACCGAACAAGGGCAAACTAGAGAAGGATAAGTTTATTTTGGCTCGTGGTTTCAGAGTTTCAGACCCTGGTCAGTTGACTCCATAGCTTTGGGCCCAAGATGAGGTAGAACGTTATGGCAGAAGGGTGTGATGGAGGAAATCTGCTCAGTTCATGACAACCAGGAAGCAGAGAGAGTGAGGTGCCAGGGACAAAATATAAACCCCAAAGTCACACCTCTAGTGATCTACTTCCTCTAGGCACACACAGATCTGATAATTTAATCATTTCATCTCTTAACATTCTTCTATTGTCTTATATGTGAACTTTTGGAGGATATTCATATCCAGACTATAACAAGGGGCATTCAGGGCCTAGTGGTAATCGAGACTCCCCTTATTCTACTGGCGATAGGTTAGAAGAGGAGGAGAAGAGTCCTTGGGGTTATTAAGTTGATAAGTAGGCAATGACATTTGCTTTGAGTTTGGAAAGATCTCATGCAGGCCTCTGCCAGGCACCTTGAGATAACTTTATTGGAAGCCAAAAGTACCATATCAGTCTGTCAGTGAGCAATCAGTTATTCCTTGGCTTCTGCCATATTCTTGGCTTACAAATAAGATGAGGAAAACCAGAAGAAGCAAACTGCTTGATTTTCTCAGCTGATTTCCCCTGATGAGAAATAAAAATAGAAACATATTATGGAAACACTTTGTCAAAACCCTGTCATAACAAGAGTGTCTTGAACTAGATGCAGATAAACCTACTTAGCCTGACTCTATTCCCAGTAAAACTACCCAAGGAAGTCCCTAAACTAACCTGTTAGGGCATAAGAAAACCTGAAAATAAAACCCTTGGGGAGTTCTAGGATGACAACTCCAAGGATTCAGGGAAATTCCTGAACTCCATCAATGACATAAATTCAGAAGTCACAATGCAAGTGTCTACAGAGGCCAGATAAATAACATATGTGTGAAAAGGACTGAATGGGGATTGTGTCAAACTGCAGATTAAGTGCTCTTTCTGAAGGGGAACTATTGCTTTTCAACTCTAGCAATGACTGTCATGAAGATGAGTGGGTCCAATATGACTCACTTTTGAAGTTTTAAGAAAAGTTAAAAATCTATATCTTTTATGAAATTCCCTGATTTTTAGTGATGAAACCGTGCTCACTCGTGTTTTCTCTCTCTCTCTCTCTCTCTCTCTCTCTCTCTCCCCCCCCCCATCCTCCCTCCCTTTCTCTTATCTCTCTAACTACTATGAAAAAAATTAAATGAGTAAAATGATGTCTCTGGGGCCAGAAGAGAATCAGGGCCACAGGAATCAGCCTGCTGTTTGAGACTTTTAGCATAAATGCCCTGGAATGATGATTCTTTATGGAACACAGATTTCTGTGAGATTTTGGCTAAAGATAAAGGAACTGTCTTAATAAAAATATACTCACACACAGATTTGCATACACTTTTCAGAGGGCTTTAAAATCTCTGCTTGGATTTGGCTTAAGAATCATATCCTCTGTGAATCTCTTCCCAACTCTACATGTACATATGTTTTCCCACATTAAAACCTTCTTTAGGGCTGGGGTTGTAGCTCAGTGGTAGAACCCTTGCCTCACATGTGTGAGGCACTGAGTTCGATCCTCAGCACCACATAATAAATAAATAAAATTTAAAAAATTAAAAACCATTCTTTATACCCTTACTACATCAGATATAATAACACCACCCCCTGTGACACAACTTATTGCATATGTAACCCAGGTATCAGGTACTTCACCGTTGGTTGGCTGGGAGTATCAGAATAGTTCTTTTCAGAGGCAGAAAACAATTAGGAGAATCAGGCTTATGATTTGGTTTGGCTTGGCAATCACCTTGATAGCTTCTTACCCACATGTTCTTCACTGAAGGCATGTCATGTGCCTGTTTGTTGACTTTAGTACACATAGCAGATCTACTATCCAACCACTTGAGTGAACACACAGAAACAACAACAACAAAAAAGAAATTTCCATCAGTTTTCTTTCATGCTCCCAGTAAAAGTATCCAAAACATATAGGTTGAGTGGAAAATCAAGTGTTGTGTTACTTTTTTTGAGTATATGTCAAGAGCTATTCTCTAAATTTTATAACTATTAACGTGTTAACTCAGGATAACCTCATGAGGCAACTACTCTTAATTATCCTGTCTTAAAGCAAAGGAAACCGAGAATAGAAAGGTGAACAAATTTATCTGAAGTCACACAGTTGATGATGTAGGGAGAAACTGAACACAGTTTTACCCCTTGAATACACAGTGAACTAACTCTGGACTTTATATTAAACTCATCTTCCATATATAAACTTGGGGCCAGTAGCCCACCACATTACATACAAAATTAAAAGATTGTTATTCCCTGTGCAGGTATAACTTTAAAACTTTATTATAGAGAAAAAAAATGCTTCTGCCTCCTTTCTAAATTTGAGGTGTACTTCAATATTTAGTCTATTTAATTAGTTTGGTTTTTCTGCCTTCTTCAAGAGAATTAGCCCTACAAAATGGAGTCTTGTGGTTTCTGCCAGTGAGTTATCATTTCCAAGAGACTGAGTACCCTCTCCTCCTTCAACTTGTTTTCCTAAAATCTCTAAAATAGTCCAGCTCATAATGGGCCTTTTTCTGTTTCCACACCTCTGTACTTATTCTTACCCCAATCTTCTTTAAATAAATTTGCCTTTGCATACTTGAGGCTAAGTCAGGGTGTGGATGAGTTCCCTGCACTTAGTTCAGGCTTAATTTGCAGTTATTAGTTTATTCCTTGGGGCTAAAGTTCTTCTATGCTTTAGTAAACATTCCCATTCCTATTCTAGTAGCTCCCATTCTTTTTCAAGTTAAGCTTTTCTAGTGGATAGCTGGCATTATTTTTCTGCCCAGCATCTCTTCCACCTTCCACTGATAACAGTATCCTGATTTTAGTCTAAGGAATTGCCCCTCTTTCCAGTCATTCTGCTGACCCTAACACTTGCCTCCCAGCTGAAGAGATCAAGTTCACATTTGTTCCCGTGGCCTCAGTGATTCATATAGAAATGGATATATGGTACCAGCTGGCCAATGAAAGCCAATTCTATAACTTTTGTAGGAAATACTATGAAAGAGTTGCATGAAATTCAGTTTAGTTTCTCCCCTTCTCCCATACCATGTCTAATTATTCTTTGATCCTCAGTACATACCATCTATTATAAATTCAAAAGAGTTAATAGTTTCCTTAAATAAATGTTTTCCCTAAAGCTCCAGTCATTTTGATTAGCTCTGTTACACAAGTGGTGATTCCTATTTTAGGGGATTCTTAAAGTATAATACCACTTCCAAATCTACTTTGAGGTTTTATTATACACTCCTTCCCTCCCTTAGTCATTCAGATTCAATTCTGGAATAGTGGAGTGGATCATAACAAAGTTAGTCATGTTACATGAGTAATGTATAGTTTGGGGGGACTGTTTTTTTTAAGCCTGTATCCTTCCTATGCCACCATATCCCTTGTGTATGTGAGAATACAATAGGAGCCATACTATGATCTTGAGTTCTCGTGTGATTCTGATAATTCTAAGCAATTATGATTCTATGCAAAGGAACAAGTATATAGTACTTAAATTTTCTCAATAAACTATTGTTCTAAAGACTTAAAGATATAACACCTCATTTTAACACTCTACTTAACACCTTCTTTAAACTAGTTCTTTTAATTGTTTTTCTCTGTTGCTTCAACCCAGTTACTTTAGGTGACTTAGCTACAGTCTCTTAGTGTTGGGTGGGAAGAAAATGTGAGTGAACACAGTGTACTTATCTTTGCTCTCTAACAGAGGTACTTGAATCAAATCTGTTCATGTAGATTCTCTATTTCTTAGAGTGAGTTCTTTACCGGATGAATTTCCATATGTAAATAGTCCCTGAAGGAGCTACTCTTTCTGCTATTTCTAAATGCTGAAGTGTTACTCACAGTTTAAACTCAAACTGGGATCCCTGAAATGCAAATATAAAAACTAAGAGATTTTGGTTATAAAATACCCAAAACTAAATATTCAATATTTCCAAACTAAGCAATGGAGAGCAGATAGTAATAAAGGCAGAGAACATCACAACATAAGTCGCAATGATAAAACTCAAAGCAAGAACCAGACAAAAATCAATAAAATAGGAAATCATCATCATCAATATCAATATAAAAATCATTATCAATATCACAAATGTTCCCAATTGATAGCTATTTAATTTGCTAGGCACTATTCTAAGTATCATAGTCTTTCTCCTGAGAAACAGACTGTAAATCTATGAAGACCCTTCCTTAGGTTAGTAATTCTCTTGTTTGCTTAATTCTTGGCTTTATGTGCTCTGTAGGGAAGGCCATCCAGGAAATTTGAACTTCTTGTTTTCCTAGCCAGCTCACCCTTTGCTGACCTTACTGTATACCATCAGTTTATCTCAAAAATTCAAATCAACATGCATTCTTTCATATCTTTCTCTAAATAGAAACAAAAATATATCCATATATGCCAACAAGAAAAATGACAGATATCTGTGATTTCTATATTACCTAGGAGATTTAAACTACCTAAGAGCTTTATATTAAATTCCAAATCAAATAATCTAAATCCCTATCTCTCACCCTGTACACAAAACAACTCTAAATAAGTAAAAAAAAAAAAAAAAAAAACTTCAATGTAAGACCTGAAATTTTGAAACTGCTAGAAGAATTTTAAAACTCAACTCAAACATGGGGAAAACACTTCAGGATATATGCACAGACAACAACTTCCTGAACAGGATTCAAATGGCTCGGGAATAGCAAGAATCAACAAATGAACTATATCAAATTAAAAAGCTCTGCACAGCAAAGAAAACACTCAACAAAGACAAAACCTATAGAATGGGAGAAAATCTTTGCCAGCTGTTCATTTGATATAGGATTAATATCCAGGATATACATAAAAAAACTAAAATTAACACAAAAAAGATCAAATGATCCAATTAATAAATGGGCAAATGAGCTGAATGCTTCGTTTCTTTCTAAAGAAGTGAAAATGGGCAATAACTATATGAAAATAACTATATGAAAAAATGTTCAACGTCATTATCTATCAGAGAAATGCAAATCAGAACTATATTGACATTTCATCTTACTGTAGTTATAATTGCTATTATCAAAAGAGAAAGAGATAACTTGCTACTTTTCTTTATTGTGGCATTTATGCACAATAGCCAGGTTATGTAATCAGCCAAGGTGGCCATCAATTGGATGAATGAATAAAGAAAATATGGTACATATACACAGTGGTAAATGATTCAGTCACAAAGAATTATGAAATAATGTCATTTATAGGAAAATGGATGGAACAAAAGGTCATTAAGTTAAAGAAAATTAGCCAGACAGAGAAAGCCATGTTTTCTCTCCCATATGGAAACCAAAGAAAAAATTTTAAATAGACAAATAAGGTAATCTAAAGTTAGAAGTGGAACTATTAGGAAAGGGAGAGGGGACTATGAGAAATGGGGAGAAATGGCAGGGCAAGAGAGAGTAGTAGGAAGGGTGGATGTGATTAAAACTCAATATATGCATTTATTGAACTGTCACAGTGAAACCTATTAATTTGTATAATTAATATGAGTTAATAGTTTTAATAGTAAATGAAAAATAAATCCCATTACAATTACTTACAATATAATTAAATTATTCAATGACTAATATTTGAGTACCATTATATTACAGGGACTCTTTTTTAATGTTTGTGTTTTTTGTTTTTATTAGTGCATTATAGTTATACATAATAGTGAGATTTGTTTTGACATAATCATACATGCATGGAATAATATTTGCTTCATTTTAGTCTTTAGAACCTCTCTTTCCCTACCTTTCTCTCTCCCCCTGCTCTCTTCCTGTATTCTACTGGTCTTCCTTCTATTTATTTATTGTTTTTTAAAGTTGGTGATATATATATATATATATATATATATATATATATATATATATATATATATATATATATATATCATAGTCCGGCTGCAGCAAACTAGCCGGGGGGGTGACAAACAACTTGTGTACGTTGATACAGCAGGAGTAGGAGCCGTTTATTGTAGGACAACAGAGGTATTTATACATTCCACACAGCTTATCTTAATTAACATAAACTAGATACATCGGTCAACCAATAAGGAATCTCCACACTTAATGGCTTGCAGTCAACCAATAAGGAATCTCCACACTTAATGGCTCGATGGCATTACTTCACAAACCACTCCCTCTGGCATTTTGCCAGGCGCCATCCAGACTTGTTTACAGACTCTAACATTTCCCCCTTTTGTTTAATTTAAATAACGACCATAGTGGTTTTTACACAAACACCATAAATAATCTGCTACAAGCAGAAGGGGAGGATACAAAAGGAGGGAATTGGAAAGGGGTATATATCCCCCAAAGATAAACTTAAAATAACCCCTTTTACTCTAAACTTTTTAAATTTGGATTCATCAGGGCTTAGTGCTGTGGAAAGACATTTGTATCCAAAAAATGTACATAAGCCTAAGGTACTTTGGAAGGATATTCTAACAGGACAATGGAAAGGTCCTGGACCCAGTGATTGTCTGGAGTCGGGGTTCTGTTTGTGTGTTTCCACAGGGAGAACAGCAGCCAATTTGGATTCCAGAGAGATTAACCAAAACAATTTCTACAGACCAAAAGGAAGATGATTTGACTCAAATCCATAACAGCTGATATCCAGAGCTCCAGCTTGACTATTCTTACATCTACGACAGTGATTAACCAGGATGCTTTTTTCAATATCTATTTTATTATTGCCTTTTCCCACATCATAAAGTTCTATTTTATTTTTGAGCTCATACAGACCTAGGTTAATGTTTTTTCTGATCAGTTTTATTTTTTGACTGTGGAGTTTTTGAACATTGCAATGGAGATTTCACCTAGGTAAAGCTACAAGGCCTTTACTATTGTCTTATGTGTTGTATGTTATGTGTGCACACTTCTGTTTTGTGTTGTATGTCTGTATGTGTGTATGTCCATATTTCATATATGAGGAGCACTCATGAAAAAATGGATCTGAATTTTTTTTTTTATTCACGTGATTTAAATGGTTTAATTTAAATTAGGTAAACAGCTGTTAAGGACTGTTTTTAAAGGAAGTTAACAGATCTGTTTGTTTACTTTCACCTTTCCTTTTCATTATATTTAATAATTCTGTTGAGGATAATATCTCTTTAGCATCATTGCCAGAATTCCTATCTTCATCCCAGTGCCAGTGAAGACAAAGATAAAACCAAACTACAGCTTCTATGATAGCTATCACAATAAACTGTATAAACTGATGCATCAATGAATATAACCCAACAAGTAATGCTCAATCAAGGAGTCGATTTACTTTGGGAGGAAATGGACATTGATAGACTCCTCCGCTTTGATCTGTTTGCAGAACTTGCCTGGACTATGTATCACTTGTATACATTGTGAACTATCATTTGGTGCAGCGAATTGTGGTAGTGCTGGCGTATCTTTGCTGATGGTATCACCAGTGATGCAATTTTTATTTCCTTGCCAGCGCACCCCATGTTAATTGTGGTAGTGCTGGCATATGTTTGCTGATGGTATCACCAGTGATGTAATTTTTCCAAAGGAGCCGTCAATTGGCTTGGTGTCGTGGCATTTCTGTATCTTCCTCCCTTCTGCTAGTGATGGTCTAAAATTTGGGGGCCAACAGAGGTGAGGCAAAGAACCTCACCCCCCCACTGGCACCAAGGCCAAGTTTGGGGGCCAACAGAGGTGAGGCAAAGAACCCCCCCCCACTGGCACCAAGGCCAAATTTGGGGGCCAACAGAGGTGAGGCAAAGAACCTCACCCCCCCACTGGTGCATAGGCCTATCCACAAGTATGGCTGTATGCTGGTAGTCAGTGATGGGTATGATCCAATTGCAGTGGTATCAACCTAAGACAGGAGGCTGACGCCTAGAGGTCAGTTCATCTGATGACGGGTAAGAACCATATGTTGAATTGGACAACCTAACAGGCATGGTCCTTAAGCCACATTGCTTGTTGTTTAATTAATCAGAAGGGGGGAGATGCTGAGAGCCATAGCCAAGTAGGAATGACGCATGGCAATTTCTTTGTCAGCCTACCCCATGTTGCTTAGAGGAAGGACTCTCCATTGTGGAAACGGGCTTGCCTTGGACCCAGGTCATTTTCAGTGACATTGTATGAATGTTTGAGAAAGGTGACCCTGCTCTAGGACCAGGGTGGATCCGGGTTTAGGGAGGATCCTGCTGGATTAGGGTGGGTCCAGGTTTAGGGTGTATCCTGCTGGGAATAGGGAGTATCCTGCTGCCTCAGGCGCCCGCCCGCTCCTTGAGTTCCCGTTGAGTTCTCGCGGGATTCAGAGAGTATTTGGGATGTAGAGTGCCAGTGGATTTTCCCCAGAACGTGCGTGTAGAGTGCCGGTGAGAGTTCGGGAATAAAGAATTGCTGTTTGAATCTACAAGGCTGTGAGTGGCTGTGATTTTGTGCCCAGCCAGATTGCGGCACTTATATATATAATCCTTCCAGAGTTTCAGTTTCTGGAGAGTCAATTAAGGCATCACCCCCTTTATATCACCCTGAATTAGATATTCTAGCTACATCCCACCACAGATCTAAAATTGGGTGAACTTTTTATTGTTGCTATTATTATGATCTACCATTGTTGAATATCAAATACTGCTTGGCATTGTCAGAGAGATTATCTCACTTCATCTCATTCTTCATATAACCTTGCAAACCTGGTGTGGTAGCATTCTTAACACTTATTGCTGGGGAAATTGAGACTGGGAGAGCTTAAGAGACATTCAAGATAAGTTAGCTAAAGAGTGTAAACCTGATGTGTGTTCATTATTTTTACTTCTATACTATGCTACTTTAGATACACATCACTATCTTTTACATATTTGGACATCTAGGTAGCTCTTAGCAACTTGGTCCACTAAAATTTATATCCCACTGTTATGGTTTAGATATAAGGTGTACTTCAAAACTCATGTGTGAAATGATTGGGTTATGAGATCCTTAAAATAATCAGTGTGTTAATCCACTGATAGGGATTAACTATAGGCAGGTAGTGTGTGGCTAGAGGAGGTAGGTCACTGGGGGTATGCCTTTGTGGTACATACTTTGTTCCTGGTGAGGAGTCAGTCTCTTCTCTCTCTCTTTCTCTCTCTCTCCATCCTAATTGTCATGTTCTGAGCTGATTTCCCTTCTGCCATGATGTTCTACCTCACCTTAGGCCCAGAGCAACAAAGTAGGCTGTCTATGAACTGAGAGCTCTGAAAATGTGAGCCAAATAAAATTTTCCTCCTCTAAAATTGATCTTGTCAGGTCTTTTAGTCACAGTGGTGACAAAGCTGAATAAGTCACCCACTTACTTCACTGGATAAGAAATTAAGACCAGATTCAGGGATTTCAAGTTCAAGTGCCTGAGAGCTCTGCTAAAGAAAGCATAGCTGGAGGCAGATAAAGTGTATGGAGTGGAAAACTGAAGCATGCATAACCTTGTCCATCCTTTTCTTTACCAATGAGAGAACTGCTTCTATAAGACAATGTATCCTGCCACAGAATATATCACAAAGCATGAAGTAACTGATGATATCATCAAAGCCCACAGCTATACAATGCCTTCATCTTGCTCAAAGTTTCAGGAAGTACTTCAGCAATCTAACTAAAAGAAATCAAGCTTCTAGCTCAGACATTTTAACTACCTGATTCTGAAAATTTAAGTGACTATACAGTGATCTAAAAGCTATTAACTACAGCAATATTTATTGTCATCTCAATTAATACAACTAGTCTTTCTGACTCCTCCTATCTAGAATAGAAACCATCTAGAGAAGAAGTTTCTTCTCATACATTCATCAGCTATGTATTGATTGCTATGGCATGACAGGCATTGTTCTATGTTGCAGGAGAAAATTTATGCCCTAAAGGAGTTTCTTTTTTATTTTCTTATTTGTTCTTTTTAGTTATACATGACAGTAGAATGTAATGTGACGTACCATATATACATGGAGTATAACTTCCCATGTTAGTGGTTGTACATCATGTGAAGTTACACTGGCTGTGTATTCATATATGAACATAGGAAAGTTATGTCTGATTTATTCCACTATCTTTCCTATTCTTATACGCTCCTTTCCTTCATTCTCCTTTGTCTAATCCAATGTACTTTTATTCCCCCCACCCCCCAGTGCCTGTTAGAATCCACATATCAAAGAGAACATTAGGCCTTTGATTTTGGGAGACTGGCTTGTTTCACTAAGCATGATAGTCTCCAGTTCCATCCATTTACCAGCAAATGCCATGATTTAATTATTCTTTATGCCAGAGTAATATTCCATTGTGTATATATACCACATTTTCTTTATCCATTCATCTGTTGAAGGGCAAGTAGGTTGGTTCCATAGCTTAGTTACTGTGAATTGAGTTGCTATAAACGTTGATATGGCTTCATCACTATAGTATGCTGATTTTAAGTCCTTTGGATATATACCAAAGAGTAGTATAACTGGGTCAAATGGTTGTTCCATTCCAATTTTTCTGAGGAATTTCCATACTGATTTCCAGAGTGGTTGCACCAATTTGCAATTGCACCAGCAATCTATGAATGTACCTTTTCCCCAACATCCTTGCCAACATTTATTGTTACTTGTTTTCTTGATAATTGCCATTCTGACTAGAATGAGATAAAATTTCAGTGTAGTTTTGATTTGCATTTCTCTAATTGCTAGAGATATTGAATGTTTTTTTCATATATTTGTTGAACAATCATATTTCTTCTTCTGT
This sequence comes from Marmota monax, assembly GCF_021218885.2. Lineage (NCBI taxonomy): Eukaryota > Metazoa > Chordata > Mammalia > Rodentia > Sciuridae > Marmota > Marmota monax. Next base: position 170,388 of record NW_026694711.1, on the reverse strand, counting down.
GAAGTCCCTATTCAGTTCCGCTAAAGGAGTTTCTTCATGTAGTTTTAATTTACATTTTTTTTCTGGTTATAATGAGTTTGAATATCTCTTCATAACTTATTAGCCATCTGGGTTTCACCTTATGTGAACTGCCTACAAATATCTTCTATTGGACCAGGCATGGTGGCACACATAATCCTAGCAGCTTGGGAGACTGAGACAAGAGGATTGTAGGTTCAAAGCCAGCTTCAGCCACCTATTGAGACCCTAAGCAACCTAGTGATCTCATGTTTCAAAATAAAAAAACAAAAAGGGTGGGGATGTGGATCAGTAGTTAAGCACCCTTAGCTTCAATCCCTGGCACTAAAACAAAAGAAACAAATATCTTCTATTGGGTTTCCTGGACTTCATTTTGATTGGGTTGGGTTGGGTTTGTTTCATGAGTTATTTACATAATCTAGATCTTAATTTCTTGTCAGCTTAAGCATGTTAAAAATGTCTTCCCCAAATGTACTACATACCTGTTGCTAACTTCTGCAGTGTTGTTTTTTTAATATTATTTTGTTTTAGTTGTAGTTGGACACAATACCTTTATTTATTTATTTTTATGTGGTGCTGGGCCTCACACATGCTAGATGAGTGCTCTACCACTGAGCCACATCCCCAGCCCTGCAGCATTTTTTTGCTGAATAGAGATATTAATTTTTTTATATATTTTGGGATTTTATTTTTAAAATAATTCTGTTCTGTGCCCCGAGGTCATAGAAAAATGCTACCATATTTTTTCAGTTTAGATTTAAAATTTACCTGTTATATTTAATTTCTAAGTTATTTGTGTTTCATTTATTTAATGTGGTATAAGACAGCTTTATTTTCTTTATATATTGAAATCAGCTTTTCCAAAAAGCTATAGTAAATAATTTAATCTTTCATCACTAATTTACAATATCATATTTATAATATGCCATGGTTTGTTTGTTTATTTATTTCTTTATTTTGCAGTGCTGGGGATTGAACCCAGGGCCTTGTACATGTGAGGCAAGCACTCTACCAACTGAGCTATATCCCTAGTCCAGTCATGGCTTATTTCTGAGCTCTCTATTCTGTTTCTTCATCTGTTTGCATGTTCCTGTAACAATGACTCACTTATTTTTATTTTGTGTTATTTTACTACATGTTTAAAATATGCCTTAATAACTAACGGAATTGGTCTCTTTGATTTTATTTTTAAAACTATCAGCTGTTCATTCATAGATCTTTATTCTTCTGTGCAAATTTTAGATATAGTTTTCCCTTCATCCATCACCCATAAAAATTTTAATTGAAATTTCATTGAATGTGGAAGTGATTTGAAGAAATACATTTTGTTGGTGTCTTAGTCATGAATGTGGTGTATCTTTCCATATATCAGGTCTTCCTCTTCATTAAAAATAGCTTTATTTAGGAACAGGCCCAGCGACCGGCCGGCATGGTAGTCACGTCACCCCAATTGGTGTAGGGGCAGAGCAGAGCCGCCGCCCGCGCCCGCAAGGTAGGCAGACCTGCGACCGACCGGCGGAACAGGCCCAGCGGCCTGCCGGCATGGTAGACACGTCACCCCAATTGGAGTAGGGGCAGAGCAGAGCCGCCACCCGCGCCCGGAACAGGCCCAGCGGCCTGCCGGCATGGTAGTCACGTCACCCCAAGTGGAGTAGGGGCAGAGCAGAGCCGCCGCCCATGCCCGGAACAGGCCCAGCGACCCACTGGCGTGGTAGTAACGTCACCCCAATTGGAGTAGGGGCAGAGCAGAGCCGCCTCTCCCGCCCGGAATAAGCCCTGCGACCGGCCAGCGTGGTAGACACGTCACCCCAATTGGAGTAAGGGCAGAGCAGAGCCGCCGCCCGTGCCTGCAAGGTAGGCAGACCTGCGACCGACCGGCAGAACAGGCCCAGCGGGCCGTCAGCGTGGTAGACAGATCACCCCAATTGGAGGAGGAGCACAGCCGCAGCCTGCCCCTGCAAGAGAGACTTTTCAACTATACAAGAGCAATATAAATATATAGGGGGAAAATTTCAATAACACAACAGTTTCACCAAGCAGAAAGAAACGCGAGCAGTATGAAAAGACAATGAAAGAAAGGACCACAAGCAATGTAGGTCAACTCAACTTTAGAAGAGGTAATAGCTGCAGCAGATGGAATGTCAGATAAAGAATTCAGGATATACATGCTTCAGATGATCTGGAGTATCAAGGAAGACATTAGACAGCAAAATCAGACAATGAAAGATCACTTCGACAATGAATTACACACACAAATCCAGGAAGCAAAGGATCAACTATACAGGGAGATAGAGGTTATAAAAAACAAACAAACAGAAATCCTGGAAATGCAGGAAGCAATAAACCAACTTAAAAACTCAATGGAGAATACTACCAGCAGAGTAGAACACTTAGAAGATAGAACATCAGACAATGAGGACAAAGTATTTCAACTTGAAAAGAACATAGACAGCTCATCAAGACTGTTAAGAAACCATGAGCAGAACATCCAAGAAATATGGGATAACATAAAGAGACCAAACTTAAGAGTCATTGGGATACAGGAAGGTACAGAGGTCCAAACCAATGGAATGAGCAATCTATTCAATGAAATAATACAAGAAAACTTCCCAGACTTGAAGAATGAGACAAAATCCAAAATCCTAGAAGCCTACAGGACACCAAATGTGCAAAATCATAAGAGATCCACCCCTAGACACATTATAATGAAGATGCCCAACATACAGAATAAGGAGAGAATTTTAAAAGCTACAAGAGAAAGGAAGCAGATTACATTTAGGGGTAAGCCAATCAGGATAACAGCTGATCTTTCAACACAGACTCTGAAAGCTAGAAGATCCTGGAATAACATATTTCAAACACTGAAAGAAAATGGGTTCCAACCAAGAATTGTGTATCCAGCGAAATTAAGCTTCAGGATGGAAGATGAAATTAAAACCTTCCACGATAAACAAAAGTTAAAAGAATTTGCAGCTAGAAAACCATCTCTTCAAAACATCCTCGCCAAAATATTACAGGAAGAGGAAATGGAAAATAACAATGAAAACCAACAGTGGGAGGTAGGACAGTAAAGGGGGGAAAATAATCAAAGAGGAAAACAAACCATGTTTAGTAACATAAATAAACAAATATGGCTGGAAGAACAACCCATATCTCAATAATAACCCTAAATGTTAATGGTTTAAACTCACCAATTAAGAGACACAGGCTAGTAGAATGGATCACAAAACAAGACCCAACAATATGCTGCCTACAGGAGACGCATTTGATAGGAAAAAACATACATAGACTGAAGGTGAAAGGTTGGGAAAAATCATATCACTCATATGGACTTCGGAAACAAGCAGGAGTGTCCATACTCATATTAAATAAAATGGATTTCAAGCCAAAGTTTATCAAAAGGGATAAGAGGGACACTACATACTGCTTAAGGGAACCATACACCAACAAGACATAACAATCATAAATATATATGCCCCAAACAATGGTGCAGCTATGTTCATCAAACAAACTCTTCTCAAGTTCAAGAGTCTAATAGATCACCATACAAAAATCATGGGAGACTTCAACACACCTCTATCACCACTGGACAGATCTTCCAAACAAAAGTTGAATAAGGAAACTATAGAACTCAATAACACAATTAATAACCTAGACTTAATTGACATATATAGAATATACCACCCAACATCAAGCAGTTACACTTTTTTCTCAGCAGCACATGGATCCTTCTCAAAAACAGATCATATATTATGTCACAGGGCAACTCTTAGACAATATAAAGGAGTAGAGATAATACCATGCATCTTATCTGATCATAATGGAATGAAATTGAAAATCAACGATAAAAGAAGGAAGGAAAAAGCATACATCACTTGGAGAATGAACAATAGGTTACTGAATGATCAATGGGTTATAGAAGACATCAAGGAGGAAATTAAAAAATTCTTAGAGATAAATGAAAACACAGACACAACATATCGGAATCTATGGGACACATTGAAAGCAGTTCTAAGAGGAAAATTCATTGCTTGGAGTTCATTCCTTAAAAAAAGAAAAAAACAACAAATAAATGATCTCATACTTCATCTCAAAATCCTAGAAAAAGAAGAGCAAAACAACAGCAAAAGTAGAAGGTAAGAAATAATTAAAATCAGAGCTGAAATTAATGAAATCGAAACAAAAGAAACAATTGAAAAAATTCACAAAGCTAAAAGTTGGTTCTTTGAAAAAATAAAGAAAATTGACAGACCCTTAGCCATGCTAGCAAAGAGAAGAAGAGAGAGAACTCAAATTACTAGCATACGGGACGAAAAAGGCAATATCACAACAGACACTTCAGAAATACAGAAGATAATCAAAAATTATTTTGAATCCTTATACTCCAATAAATTAGAAGATAGTGAAGGCATAGATAAATTTCTTAAGTCATATGATCTGCCCAGATTGAGTCAGGAGGATATAGACCACCTAAACAGACCAATATCAATTGAGGAAATAGAAGAAATCATCAAAAGACTACCAACTAAGAAAAGCCCAGGACCGGATGGGTATACAGCAGAGTTTTACAAAACCTTTAAAGAGGAACTAATACCAATACTTTTCAAGCTACTTCAGGAAATAGAAAAAGACGGAGAACTTCCAAATTCATTCTACGAGGCCAACATCACCCTGATACCTAAACCAAAAAAGACACTTCAAAGAAAGAAAACTACAGACCAATATCTCTAATGAACCTAGATGAAAAAATCCTCAATAACATTCTGGTGAATCGGATACAAAAACATATCAAAAAAATTGTGCACCATGATCAAATAGGATTCATCCCTGGGAGGCAAGGCTGGTTCAATATACGGAAATCAATAAATGTTATTCACCACATCAATAGACTTAAAAATAAGAACCATATGATCATCTCGATAGATGCAGAAAAAGCATTTGACAAAGTACAGCATCCCTTTATGTTCAAAACTCTAGAAAAACTAGGGATAACAGGAACATACCTCAATATTGTAAAAGCAATCTATGCTAAGCCTCAGGCTAGCATCATTCTGAATGGAGAAAAATTGAAGACATTCCCTCTAAAATCTGGAAAAAGACAGGGATGCCCTCTCTCACCACTTCTGTTCAACATAGTTCTCGAAACACTGGCCAGAGCAATTAGACAGACGAAAGAAATTAAAGGCATCAAAATAGGAAAAGAAGAACTTAAATTATCACTATTTGCAGGTGACATGATTCTATACCTAGCAGACCCAAAAGGGTCTACAAAGAAACTATTAGAGCTAATAAATGAATTCAGCAAAGTGGCAGGATATAAAATCAACACGCATAAATCAAAGGCATTCCTGTATATCAGCGAAAAATCCTCTGAAATGGAAATGAGGACAACCACTCCATTCACTATATCCTTAAAAAAAATAAAATACTTGGGAATCAACCTAACAAAAGAGGTGAAAGACTTATACAATGAAAACTACAGAACCCTAAAGAGAGAAATAGAAGAAGATCTTAGAAGATGGAAAAATATACCCTGTTCATGGATAGACAGAAGTAATATCATCAAAATGGCGATATTTCCAAAAGTTCTCTATAGGTTTAATGCAATGCCAATCAAAATCCCAACGGCATTTCGTGTAGAAATAGAGAAAGCAATCATGAAATTCATATGGAAAAATAAAAGACCCAGAATAGCAAAAACAATGCTAAGCAGGAAGTGTGAATCAGGCGGTATAGTGATACCAGACTTCAAACTATACTACAGAGCAATAGTAACAAAAACAGCATGGTACTGGTACCAAAACAGGCGGGTGGACCAATGGTACAGAATAGAGGACACAGAAACCAATCCACAAAACTACAACTACCTTATATTTGATAAAGGGGCTAAAAGCATGCAATGGAGGAAGGATAGCATCTTCAACAAATGGTGCTGGGAAAACTGGAAATCCATATGCAACAAAATGAAACTGAATCCCTTTCTCTCGCCATGCACAAAAGTTAATTCAAAATGGATCAAGGAGCTTGATATCAAATCAGAGACACGGTGTCTGATAGAAGAAAAAGTTGGCTACGATCTACATACTGTGGGGTCAGGCTCCAAATTCCTCAATAGGACACCCATAGCACAAGAGTTAATAACTAGAATCAACAAATGGGACTTACTCAAACTAAAATTTTTTTCTCAGCAAAAGAAACAATAAGAGAGGTAAATAGGGAGCCTACATCCTGGGAACAAATCTTTACTCCTCACACTTCAGATAGAGCCCTAATATCCAGAGTATACAAAGAACTCAAAAAATTAGACAATAAGATAACAAATAATCCAATCAACAAATGGGCCAAGGACCTGAACAGACACTTCTCAGAGGAGGACATACAATCAATCAACAAGTACATGAAAAAATGCTCACCATCTCTAGCAGTCAGAGAAATGCAAATCAAAACCACCCTAAGATACCATCTCACTCCAGTAAGATTGGCAGCCATTATGAAGTCAAACAGCAACAAGTGCTGGCGAGGATGTGGGGAAAAGGGTACACTTGTACATTGCTGGTGGGACTGCAAATTGGTGCAGCCAATTTGGAAAGCAGTATGGAGATTTCTTGGAAAGCTGGGAATGGAGCCACCATTTGACCCAGCTATTCCCCTTCTCGGTCTATTCCCTAAAGACCTAAAAAGAGCATGCTACAGGGACACTGCTACATCGATGTTCATAGCAGCACATTTCACAATAGCAAGACTGTGGAACCAACCTAGATGCCTTTCAATAGACGAATGGATAAAAAAAATGTGGCATTTATACACAATGGAGTATTACTCTGCATTAAAAAATGACAGAATCATAGAATTTGCAGGGAATTGGATGGCATTAGAGCAGATTATGCTAAGTGAAGCTAGCCAATCCCTAAAAAACAAATGCCAAATGTCTTCTTTGATATAAGGAGAGTAACTAAGAACAGAGTAGGGACGAAGAGCATGAGACAAAGATTAACATTAAACAGGGATGAGAGGTGGGAGGGAAAGGGAGAGAGAAGGTAAATTACATGGAAATGGAAGGAGACACTCAGGGTAATACAAAATTAAATACAAGAGGAAGTGAAGGGAAAGGGAAACAAAATACAAGTGGGAGAAATGAATGACATTAGAGGGGGCAGAGAGAGAAGAGGGGAGGGCAGGGGAGGGGAGGGGGGATAGTAGAGGATAGGAAAGGCAGCAGAATACAACAGACACTAGTATGGCAATATGTAAATCAATGGATGTGTAACTGATGTGATTCTGCAATCTGTATACGGAGTAAAATGGGAGTTCATAACCCACTTGAATCAAAGTGTGAAATATGATATATCAAGAACTATGTAATGTTTTGAACAACCAACAATAAAAAAAATAGCTTTATTTAGGTATAACTTATAAAACCCACCCATTTTAAATATTAATTTTATTTCATTTTTAATTTGTCATAATTATTAAGTGTCATATAGATGACATAATCACAGGGTTTGAGCCAAGCTGAGTGGGAAAGTATCTAATGATTAGCAACAATTGAGCATTCCATGATGTTTCCTCTTCAATTATGACACATTCAATTCCTTCCAGTACAGGGATAGTTAATTCAAATCATTTATAGTATGTCAAATTGAAACATAGAAAGGCATAGAGAAATATAATAAGGCAAAGAAGAAATTCACAGACCCAAAGGCAAAGTTCATTTTTCATAAGGCCTAGCAATCTGGTGACATCATCTGGAATATCAAAGCTTCTTCTGTCTACTTGGGAGATTCTTATTAGTATATGTGCTGCCAAAGTGAGAAATCTACATGGGAAGTTTTTTTTTTTTTTTTTTTTTTTTTTTTTAGGGATTAATAAACTGGCAACTTTTGATAATGCATTTCTATCAATAATGATAAAAAAACACACACCCTCAATTTCTTAAATGTTCTGTTTTGTTTGTTGCCTTAACACATGTAAAGTAATGTAATGTAAAGTAATGTTAAAAAAAAAGTAATGCATCAATAGCATCCTTTCCTTAATTCATTAGGAATCTTTTCTGTTCTAGATGGTAAGTTTCTAGAGATCAAGAAGTGGTTAAAATTACTCCATGTATCTATTAACACCTGGAACATAATGGGAGTTTAATAAATATCAACTGAACAAATATGTGAATATCTTTGTAATATTCATAAAAGGGAATTTCTAATTGTTTAAACTAAAGTATAAAATGTAGAAAATCTTCATCAGGAGACTGAATCCTCATCTACATGGGAGATCCTTTCAAAGATAATAGTAGTTCCTGTGGAGATAGAAGAGTTTCTTGAAGTGCTAAACTAGACTTTTCCATCAGCTTCAAGTTCAAGACCTTACCTAGTGGGTTAGGCAACATATTTTAGGAGATGTGTGAAAAAAAAAAAAAGTAATGTGAGACTCACACTTATATGGCAGCTCAGGGGAGGCACATGAACTAATGTGTTGAAGAAAACAGAGTAGGAGTATCTCAGAGGAAAATGAGCAAAGCATTTATTTATTTATTTATTTATTTATTTATTTATTTATTTAGTGGTACTGGAGATTGAACCCAAGGCCTTGTACCTGCAAGGCAAGCACTCTGCCAACTGAGCTATATCCCCAGTCCAGAAAAGCACTTTTTTTGAGAGGAATAAGCATTTATTGATAAGATTTCATTTGAAGAATGTGTTTTGCAAAACAAGAATGGGTAATGTATAAACCATTTCATTATAATAATTTTAGAGTTCCATTGCCTATTTCCATTAAATTTTGACATTGTTTATAAGCTAACCAGTAAAGGCAACATAGCTGTGGGTAAATGCATAGATACAACAGATCTGATGATAGTTTAAAGTCATCCTAGGTATATGATCTTGGGTAGGTTACTGTAAGCCTCTTTTTCTTTTTTTTTAAGCACTTTTTAATTTTTCCCCACCATTTTATGCTTAAATGTTATAATCATATCATGCCTATAACTTCACAAACTGTTTTTTAATTAATATTAACAATATCATAATGTAATGTTACAAAACTTTAATAAGTATTTTTAAATTATATTATTTCACTAAAGTTTAGGGTTTCATCAGGTGATTTAAATGCCTCTTTTTCATCATCCATATAATATATGGGATTGAAGGGATGGATAATAACTACTTCATACGATAATTGTGAGAATTAAAGAATATATGTTGTGTCTGGCAAACATAAATGGTAACTTAGTAAAAATATTTATTACACTATTAATACATATTAATTTAGAGAAATATAAAGTAAGTATAAATGTTAGAGAAAACAACAATCATAATGACACAACCATGAATAAATACCTTTATTTTTATTGTAATTATCAGTGCATATTAATTGTACAAATAATGTGTTTCATAGTGACATTTTCATACATGCATATAACCTGCTTTGATTGTATCTACCTTGCCTATTATACTCTTATATCCCCTTCTTCAGTTCTCTTTCCCTTTCCTAATAGTTCCTGTTCTACTTTCATGTTGTCTTTTTTCTTTCCTCCTAGATTCCACATATGAGAGAAAACGTGTGACACTTTCTTGCTTAACTGAGCCTGGATTATTTCACTTTAACATAATGATCTCCAGATCTATCAATTTTCCTGCCAATTACACGATTTTATTTTACTTTATGACTGAATAGTACTCCATTGTGTATATATACCAACTTTTCTTTATTCATTCATCTGTTGATGCATATCTACACTGATTCAATATTTATTTGGTATCCATCCACACTATTTTTACATATATATACAATTGTGTTTTGGTATTCACAGGGGATTGGTTCCAGGAACCCCTGCAGATACCCAAATCTGCAAATGCTCAGTTCCTTATATAAAATACTCCAGTATTTCCATCAAATATATGCATATTCTCCCAACCTATTCCATTGTCTGTCTCTTCCTCACTCCTTACACCTTGTGATCTTGCTAGGTCAGTTTCTGGTTATTGCATCAATCAAAGCCCCCTTAGTGAAGTGAAAAAGAAATTATAACCAAGACTCAGAGAAAAACTGTTTCCAAATATTTCCATGGGAAATAGTTCTTCTCTATAAGACCTAAGATTCAATGCAAGACACTTTGCTGTGCCATAAATGATGAGCATTTGAATGATAATAACAAAATAAGCACATTTACTATATGCCAAATGCTGCTGTTAACATTTTTACAAGCCTCATCCTATTTAATTCTTATAATAATCCTATGAGATAGGTCCTATTAGTAGCCCTCAATTCAGCAGAAAAAGAAATCTGAGATGTCTACAGGGGGAAATAACTTGCCTAAAATCAGAGTCAGGATTTGAAAAATTGATATCTATTTTATGCAAATCCTATGATTGTAATCAATAGTTTGCACACTTTTCCTGGGTAGTTAGCAAAGCTAGCAAAAACTCCAAAAAAATCACCTTTGGAGAGGAAGTTGGCTCTAGTGGAGTGTTTTTTCCAATTCTTTTTTCCCTTTTTTGTCATCAGAAAAATTTTTATTTAGTGACAATCTTACCCTTAACTGCTGAATAAATGACCATTATTAGTTTCACGTTCGTTAGCTCAAACAGCGCCATTTGGGCATTGAGTGTAAAAGGGCACAAAAATACCACTCAAGGAGTGTAAAAGGGCACACATACCACTCCCTCAAGGAGTTCCCACTCTAGTGGGAAAGATTAAAGTGAAAAAAAAAGTCTTTTTAATAATGTGAGCTAGGGTTCATGTAAAAGAAACAGCAGGAGCAAAGCAGCTTCACTGGCAGTGCCATTCATGCTGTGTCATAAACAACAGTAGGAAGGAGTCCGGCAGCAATTGGGGGAGCATCTCCTTTTACTCTCTCACACTGCTTCAGGCATGCTGTGTCTCTTAAAGCATGTCTCACAACTCCAGAACTACTCTTACTGGCATGCTGGTCTCTCTCTGCTAGGAATGCCCCCATTTCCTCATTTTTCTAGGTGTCACTGACCTAGTCTCCAACACATGACTCAAAGGTCCCCTTCTCTCTTAGACCTTCCTTGATGCTTCCGGGCTACATTGTTTCCCTCATCTGAGTCCTTATTTCCTTCTTGCACAATGCTGCTCATTCTGTGCTGTAAAGTCTGCCATTCTCATAAAACTATAATAATTTCAATAGCAAATTTCTGGTCTGACATTTTCAAGGCATTCAATAAATATTTGTAAGGCTTGTTCACTCATTAAACAAGCATTTACTGAGTTGTTTTCTATATGCCAGGTGTTTTTCTTTTTTCTAGGTGTAAGGTCGGTGGTGGTGACTTGGTGGCGACTTAGTGGCGACTCAGAACAAAGCAGCCTGAGCGAGAGAAAAGAACTTCAATCAGATGCCAGTGGAAACGCCCGTCAATCAGCCAGATCTCCTGACTAACGCCTGTCAATCAGCAGGACCCCCTGGCCAATCCTGGAGTTCAGCCAACTCCCCTGACCAACTCCACTGGGACAAGGGACCCGAAAAACACCTTTCCCTGTCCCAAGCCCTTCCCTTCCTGCAGTAAGCCCCATAAAAGTCCAGTCTGGTGGAGCTTCCATGCGGTTTCTCCTCAGACCCTTCTCCTGTCCACTCTGTGGATCTGATCGAGTTCCGCCGGGAGTGATATCTCAATAAAGCCTCATTCAGAGGCCTTTTAAATCTGCCTCCTTTGATCTCTGCCCAACTCGCCTGATCTGACGCTAGGTACTGGGGACAGAACAGTGAACAAGGTCTCTGCCCACAGGGACTTACAAATCTTATAAGAGTTAATAGACAATTAGTGAATACAATAATAATTTCAAATAATGACAAGTCCTACAACAGATAATAAAACAGGATTCTATAAGAGAGTTACCAGGGTGAAATAGAAGTAGCTATGGTAAGGTGTTCATGGAGACCATCTCTGAGGTGATAACATGTCAATAGAGACTTAAATAATGAGAAAGAATAAGGCATGTGAAGAACAGTTCAAGTAGAGGGAACAGCTAGAGCAAAGGACCTTGAAATCAGAATATGTTAAAAAATAGCAGGGAGACAGGGTAAGGCAGGAGGATCATAAATTCAAGGCTAGAGCATGAGAAAAAGATTACCACTAAATAGGGAAGAGAGGTGGGAGGGAAAAGGAGGGAGAAGGGGAGTTGCATGGAAGATGGAAGGACACCCTCATCGTTATACAGAATACATGTATGATGATGTGAGCGGGAAGAAAAAAAAGTGTGTCACATTAGGTTGGGTAGAGAGAGTGGTGATGGGAGGGGAGGGGAGGAGAAGGGGGGATAGGAAGGGCAGCAGAATAAAATAGACATTATTATTGCTGTGTATATATAGGTGACTGTATGACCAGTTGTGATTCTGCAATCTGTACAATCAAAAAAATGAGAAACTATACCCCAATTGATTCAAATATATGAATTGCCAAGATCATTGTAATGTCATGTGTAGCTAATAAAAAATAAATGTAAAAAACTAAAAAAATAAATTCAAGGCTACCCTCAGCAACTTGGGAAGACCTTGTCTCAAAATAAAATATACAAAGAGCTTGGGATGTAGCTCAGTGGCTAAACACCCCTGGGTTCAATCCCTGGTACCAAAAAAAAAAAAAAAAAGTGTAACTGAAAGCTCAGTCCCTGTCCCCAAGGCCAATCAATGCCAATTTAATAATGAGGACACAGTTTTAGGAAAAAGAAGGTTTATTGCTTTGCTAGCAAAGGAGAAACACAGAGGAGTCCCTTGACTCTCCTGATCAGGACATGGCGGGTGTTTAAAGGAACTATTCGAGGATTACATTCCAGGTGTGCTCTGATAGGGAGTCCCAGGGTGCCCTTAGGGAGTGTTAGGATTCACTTGTTAATTTGGGAGATATTCACTTCCCAGATACTCAGCAGGCATCTTCTTCCTGTAGCACGTGTGTTCAAGGGCAGTTAACTAGGGGAAGAAAAGATAACAAATCTTGTTAGGAAGGGGAAGAGGGGAGAAGAGAGAAAAAAAAAACATTTAAAAAAGTAAGCCTTAGAGCAATAAGGGCTATATTCAGAAGGTGAAGGGATCACTGTTACAATAGCTAGAGTAGGAATGCAGGAGCAGAAGGAATATAGAAGAAAGTAGTAGGAAAAGAAGTAGACACAGGCCAGATCATATAGGACCTTGCAGGCCCTGGTGAGGAGAATAAATGTTAAGTATGAGGGTAAAACATCTGTGGGTTTGCAGGCAGGCTTTAATATAGATTGCTTAGTTCAAATTCTACCTCTGTCTTTTCATTAGCTATCAACAAAGGTAGCCTAACTTCTTTGTACCTCATATGTAAATAGATTTTTCTTAAAAAAAAAAAAAAATAGTTGGAGATGGACACTGTTGGTAAAGATGGCATCCGGAGCACTTCTCTTCCGGGAGCTCAGGTTCATGACGCACTGAATGGAAAGCGAATCTTCACCTCCAATCCCTATGAAAGGCGCGAACTTTGAATGGCGCACCTCCAATCCCTGAAGTGGCGGGAACTCTCAGCCAATGAAGAAGTAGCAGCCCAATCGCCTTGCTCCTCCTCATTCTGCATTAAGCTCATAAATATCAACACCCTGTTCATGCTCGCTCTCTTACTCTCTCTCTCCTCCTCTTACCCTCTCTCTCTCCTCTCTTACTCTCCCCCTCTTCTTACTCTCTTACTCTCCCTTCTCTCTCTTACTTTACCTCTCTTCCTCTCCCCCTCTCTTCCTCTCTCTCTTCTCTCTCTCTCTCTCTCTCTCTCTCTCTCTCTCTCTCTCTCTCTCTCCCTCTTCTCTTCTGTGACTGGCCACTACGGTCCTGCTAATAAAATCTTGGACAGGTAAAGGGTTGTTTTGGCTTGTTGAGTTTGCGGAGCTTTTTCCACCGTTCCTTACAGACACAACACCTTTGTTTTATTTATTTATCTATTTATTTTTGTGGTGCTGGGGGTTAGAACCCAGGGCCTTGTGCATGCAAGGGAAGCACTCTACCAAGTGAGCCACAACCACTTCCTATAAATAGAGATTTGTTTTAATAGAATCAATATCGTAGGTTTTCTTGGCAGAATAAATGGCAGTCCATATTTCTTTCCAGGGTCGAGGACTGAACTCAGAGCCTTGCACATTCTAGGCAAGCTGACACTGAGCTAAATCCCTAACCTGGCAGTCCATATTACATACTCAACCAAATGCCTGTCTCAGAATGAATATTTAATAAACATTAACTATTACCATTTTAAACTGGGAAGTAAATGTAGCTACCAGACTGAGGTTTTGAATGCCTTTCTCACATTCTATTTTCTTCTGGTAGACACAATGCACATAAGCACAGACTACCAACACAGAGAAGACTCGAAATAGGTGGTTACCCACTTCCCAGAGAGTATGACTGGGACCTCAGATGATAAGGAAAGGCTGCTCCTCCTCTATAAGAACACTGATCTCTGTCACTTTAACAAATTCTGTTTCTGATCTGCTCACCAAAGCCCCTATCCTAATGCAGCAGACACTTTAAGTAAATGGAGAAGTGCTCCTTGGTTATTTCCAACAGACTTCTCTTCTTTTTTAATTGATTTTTTAAAAAAATGACAGCAGAATGCATTACAATTCTTATTACGCATACATACCACAATTTTTCATATCTTTGTATATAAAGTATGTTGACACCCAATTTGTGTCTTCATGCACGTATTTTGGATAATGATGTCCATCACATTCCACCATCCTTGCTAATCCCCTGCCCATCCATTTCCCCGGCTAATTTCACTTAGCATTATCTTCTCCAACTCCATCCATTTACCTGCAAATGCCATGATTTTATTATCTTTTATTGCCAAGTAATATTCCATTGTGTATCTACACACTACCCTCATGGTGGCTTTTTATTTCCATTTAGCATGTCAGTGTATATGTACCAGTACCTGGTATGTTGAATAAACATTTGCTGAATGAATAATTCACATTTTTTCCAAATATGTGAGGTGAATTGCTAACATGTTGTGTAGAAGAGCTTGATAGGAAGAGAACATCAAGGAAAGATAACTGTCGTAGTAATATTTTTAACAATTTAGTGAAGATTATGTCCAGTAAACCTTGTACTTTTCCCAAAAATGGCTTTCTCCCATTCTCAATGATGGCTATTTAAATATTTTCTACACTTTTAAGCCTCAATCTCACCATTAGGTTCTCTGTACTTATATGTAATAGTGGGGTTCCTTTTGCTATGTTCATAATGCATATAACATATTTTTCCACGTCAATCCTCAGTATTATCATATGCTTATTTTCATTTCATTGTATTAATGTGATGTATCACAATGATTGATTTTCGTCCTCGCATTCCTGGAATAAATCAGATTTGGTTATGGCATGTAATCATTTTAATATACCCCCAAGGTCAGCTTGCTACTATTTTGTTAATGATTTTTTCATCTATATTAACAAGGGTTATTGGTCTGTGATTTACTTGTGGGGTCTTTGGCTTTGGTATCATAGTAATGCTGGCCTTAAGGAATGTGTTTAGAAGTATTCCCTCCTCTTCTATTTTTGGAAGAGTTGGAAAGACTGGCATTTATTCTTTGAATGTTTGGTAGAATTCACCAATGAAGTTATCTGGACCTGTGTTTTCCTTTATTGGGAGGTTTTGATTATTTAATAAACACCTTTACTTGTTATAAGTCTAGTGAGATTTTCTACTTTTTCATGAGTCAATTTTGATAGTTTGTGCATTTGTTAATTTAATATGGTTTTTCTGATATATTGGCATAAAATTATTCATAGTATTCTCTTACAATTCTCTTTTTTATGTAAGTTTAATAGTAAGGATGTCCTTACATTTCTGATTTTAGCAACTTGTATCTTTTTTTTGTTAAATGTTTGTCAATTTTATTGATCATTTCAAAGAGAAAGATTTTTGTTTCCTTGATCCTTTTCTATTCTTGCTTTATTGTTTATTTCATTCCTTTCTGCCTTGACTTTTATTTTACTTCATCTACTTGCTTTATATTGAAAAACCAGCCTCTACCTCAGAGCAAAGCCTGTCCAAGGAAGGGACATGACCTTTGTCCTTGGAAAGACCCACAGAGCACTCCTAGGCACATTCCCACCCTGCTAAGTTGTTTATCTACAAATATCAGGAGAGATCTGCTGCACCAGGTGTCCCTGACTCAGTCAGGCTAGGTGGGGACCCATAGCAACCCCCTAGCAGCCACCAATCAGCATGAGACAGGGAAATACCTGGGATGCCAGATGACCCTACCAGTAGTTTATGGTGGTTGATAACGTGTTGGGAACCCATGTATTTCAGCGTGTACACCCCTCTTGGCTTAAACCAATCAGTTCAAATGAATACCCCTTTTGTACTGACCAATCACCCCTACCCAACTTGTTCCCACCAGTGAATGTGTTTATCATGTTTTAGAGTTGTTGTTTGATTTTCCCGCAGTGTATGATGATTTGCTAAGAGATGCTATGATGTATGTGAAGTCCCTGCCTTCCCCAAAGACTGTATAAAACTGCTGAAAACCCTGGGCTTGGGGCCTCTCAGCATCACCAGTTGCTGTGTGCACGTGCGGAGGACCGAGCTAGCTCGCAATAAACACCTCTTTGCTGCTTACATTGACCCTGGTCTCTGGTGGTCTTTTGGGGGTCCTGAATTCGAGCATAACATTATTCCATTTACATTTTTTCTAAGTTCTTAAGGTGTAAGATTAGGTTATTGATTTGAATTTCTTCTTCTTTAATAAAGGCTTCTAAAACTATAAATATCACTCTAAACAATTCTTTTAAATGTATTGATATAACAGTGGTCCACTTAATACTTTGAATATAGCTCTTACTGATGTCCCACTGAGGCTTATTTTAAAGTGGAAAGGTTTTTATTCTTTTTTCTCTTATCCTTCTCCCCTTCCCTAATGTTTGGGGAGGCAAGATTACCCTCCTTCCCATCCTAGGACCAGTTATCTGTTCTCAAGCAATATACACCACAGGAATGAAGTAATTCAGACTTAGGGGATGGCACCAGAAGATCTAAGAAATGGCTATCTCACTCTCCCAAATTAGCAAGTGAATTTCCAGGGCACACCTGTAATATAGCCTTTGAATCACCTCTTTACAAACCCTCTGTTCCCCCTAATGGGGATAGCCTATGGGACAGGAGGCCCTGTGTTTCTCCTTTGCTATCAAAGCAATAAAACTTCTTTTACCTTTTTATCAAATCTTTGTCTTTATTCTTGAATTGGTATTGGGGACAAGTGCAATAGAGAAGCATGAATGTTAGGTGGGTTTTTGTCTCGTAAATTCAAAGAATGAAATCTATGGACCCAAGGGTGAGAGCAAAGTAACAAGATTTATTAGAGTAATTGAAAGCAAGCAAGCAGAGCTCCCAAAGATGGAGGAGTCCCAAGAGAGGGATGCCAGCAGATGTCTATATGTTTATATGGATCTGTAGGTTTAAGGAAGTCAGCCCCCTGCCCAATCCTGGGTAAAGCACTCAGCATCCATAAGTATTCATGTAGCATTTAGTCCAATCAAAATATTGATTTTTCTTCTTTGGAGAGGTTGTGGACCCTGGGTCACATATGTCCTGATTTAAAAATAACTTTTCCCAAATTTCTCAGCAAAAGCCTGGAGCTGCTGATTGAGTTCTAGGGCCCAGGAAGTAACCCAGGGTCCCATTTTCCTTTCTGCTCAGCCCCATCTTTTCCTCATGACTTCACAAATACTAAGTAACATTGAAGCTTATGTCGTGGCCTCCTTATGGTCTATTATTTTTTATGTTTCAAACAAATGTGTATCTAGTATCCTTTCATTTCAGCCTGAAGGATTCCCTAAGATATTTCTTTTATATATATATTTTATTTTTTAGTTATACTTGGACACAATACCTTTGTTTATTTTATTTTTATGTGGTGCTGAGGATCAAACAAGGGTCTTGAACGTGCAAGGCGAGCACTCTACTGCTAAGCCACAACCCCAGCCCTCCCTAAGATATTTCTTGTAAAACAGGTATACTACTGAAGAATTCTCCCAGTTTTCATTAGTCTGAGAATGTCTTAATTTCTCCTTCATATTTGAAGAAGAGTCTTGCAAGATATAGATCACTTGTCTTTTTCTTTCTGCACTGAGTTTGTTACCCATTAAATTCTAATTTCCATGGTTTTTGAGGCAAATCAATTGTTAACCTTATAAGTATCCCTTTTCTCCCTGCTTTCAAGGTCATCTGTCTTTGGATTTTGAGTTTATTATATGAGAATCTCTAAGACTTTTTTTTTACTTGAAGTTTATTTAGCTAAGATGATTATATTATTGTCAATCATCAAACTGGAAATTTTTTCAGTCATTATTTCTTTGAATCTTCTTTCCTTCCAATATGCATATTGATATCTTACTGGTATCTAAGACTGTGTTGGTTTCTTTTCTTCTTCTTTTTCTTTCTGTTTATCAGATTGAATAATTTCAATTGACATGTCTTCAAGTTCATTGATGTTTTCGTTCTACTGTGTGCTCAAATCTGCTTTTGAGCCAATCTTAAGTGAATTTTACATTACTTATTGTATTCCATACTTTCTGGTTTTTTTTTTGTTATAATTTCTATCTCTACTGATATTCTCTCTTTGATGAGACAAAAGTTTTCATACTTTACTTTTTAAAGCATGGTTTTCTTTATTTTTTAACATAATTTGAATAGCTGTTTTAAACTCATCTTATGACCATTTGTATGGACTGCATTTTTTTTCTGTATTTAGGTTAGACTTTCTTATTCAATTTGCGTGTCTTATATTTTTGTCAAAAGGGGACATTTGAAATAATATAACAAATCTGGAAATCAGATTCTTTACACATCTGCAGAATTTGTTGTTGCCATTTTGTTGTAGGGACACACGAGGCAAGGCACAGAAGATAGCAGGAAACAGCCAGGTTCAGAGGGCACAGCTTTTGCTATAATCAATCAAACCCCTGAACTCCAAGTTTAGGTAGTTTCAGAATTTTATACCCAGCATGTAAGGAGAAGGGCTCAGAAGTTCACAGTCTGCAGAAATTCATATAAAGCAGATTTTTTCTTTCACTGTTCTGGGCAAGTTAACCCTTCAAGGACGACACCTGAGAAGGGAAGAGCTTCTTCTCCCTTTTCTTTCCTCCCCCTGCCAGCTGTTACCATGGAGCCCAATTGGTAACTTCTCTTATCTTAGAAATGCAGACATCTCTATGAAGCCCCAGCTCAAGGCCAGAGGCCTTGTTTACACATTTCCACAAACTACTATACTGGAAAAACTAGTAAGGGGGTGAAAAACTAGTAAGGGGGTGTCCAGCACCTGGAGTGTGGTATCTTCCCAGCCAGTGGCCAAATAAAATAGGGCAACAGGAAAATTGGAAGTTTATCTACATTGAACTCTTTTGCAAAGACTCTTTTGTTGACAGTACTAAAATCAGCCATGGTGAAGATTTCTGGAGAAACCCAGTTAAGATTTTCTGTGGAGAAAGGGGGGTGCCTCTACAATTTGTTGTTTACTTAGTAATTTTACTGAATTAATTCTATAAAGCCAATATTTTATATCATGTGTTCCCCCTAAATTCTCTGTCCTATTAATTTAATTGTCAGCAAATATTTAGACAAGGATTTCCTTAAATTATATAAACAACAATCTTCCATTTTTTTCAAGTTGTTCCCAGTGTATATTGGGGCATGCTTTAAACTAAGGCAGTTTAATTCTTGACATCCTGATTTAAATGATCTTCAAGGTGAGTGGGAGATGAGAATTTAGGGTCATCTCAGGTCTTTTCTAAGCATGTGCACAACTATAAGCGAGCATGTGGACTTTTAGATTCCCAGAATATATTAGAGATTTTCAAAGCCAACCATGGGCACCTCAGTCCCCAGATTTTCTTTTTAAAGTTTTTTTGATTAGCTTATTATTTATCCCAACTGTCATCCAATGCTTCAGGCAGCTTAGTATTCAACAACTGCCTGTGACTTTTTTTGGATGCATACCCAATAGGAAAAATTATTCATAGTACTCCCACTTACCATCCCTGCCTTCCTCTCTCTGTTCCCCTTTCTCTAATCTACTGGTATTTCATTTATTTATTTATTTAAATTGGTGCTTTAAGATATAAGTGAATGTGGAATTCTATCATATATTTATATATGTGTGTAGCATAATTTGGTCAATTTCATCCTGCAGTTGCTCCTCTTTTCCATTCCTCCTCCCTCCCTCCCCCTTGAACCTCTTCCTCTATTCCATTGATATTTCTTCTATTTTCATGGAATTCCCCCTTTTTAAAAATTACATTATTTCTCTGTAGCTTCCACATATGAGAAAACATTTGACCCTTGACTTTCTGAGTCTGTCTTGTTTCACTTAGCATATTTTCTAGTTCCATCCATTTACCAGCAAAAGGCCATATTTTTATTCTTATTTATGGCTGAGCAAACCTCCACTGGGTATATATGCCATATTTTCTTTATCCATTCATCTTTTGATAGGCAAATGGGCTGGTTCCTTAACTTGGCTATTGTGAATTGTGCTGCTATAAACATTGATATATCTGTATCATTCTAGTATGCTGATTTAAGTTCTTGGGTATATAACAAGGACTGGGTCATATGGTGAATCCACTGCTAGTCCTTTTTTAAAAAATCTGTTCTAATTAGTTACACATGACAGTAGAATGCATTTTGACACATCATACATAAATGGAGTATAACTTCTTATTCTTCTAGTTGTATGTGATGCAGAGTTACACTGGTTGTATAACCATATATGCACATAGGGCAAAATGTCTGATTCATTCTTCTATGCTTCCTACTCCCATACCCCCTCACCTCCTTTCACTCCACTCAGAAGAACAGAGAACATATTTGATCTTTGGTTCTTTGGGATTGGCTTATTTTGCTTAGCATAATATTCTCCAGCTTCATCCATTCACTGGCAAATGATATAATTTCATTCTACTTTAAAGTAATATTCTACTGAGTAATATTCCATTGTGTATATATACCACATTTTCTTTATCTGTTCATCTGTTATAGGGCACCTAGGTTGGTCCCATAGTTTAGCTATTGTGAATTGAGTTGCTATAAACATTGATGTGGCTTCATCACTGTAGTATGCTGATTTTAAGTCCCTTGGATATACACTGAGGAGTGGGATATCCAAGTCAAATGCTGGTTCCATTCCAAATTTTCTTAGGAATCTCTATACCACTTTCTGTAGTGGTTGTACCAATTTTCAGCCCCAATAGTAATATATGAGTGTACCTTTTTCCCCACATCCTCACCAACATTCATTGTTGCTTGTATTCTTGATAATTGCCATTCTAATGAGAGTAAGATGGAATCTCAGTATAGTTTTAATTTGCATTTCTCTAATTGCTTGAGATGTTGAACATTTTTCCATATATTCTTCAGATGTTTGTTTATCGAATGTATTTCTTCTTCTGTGAAGTGTCTGTTCAGTTCCTTAGCCCATGTATTGATTGAGTCATTTGGTGTTTTGGTATTAAGGTTTTTGAGTTCTTTCTATATCCTGGATATTAATGCTCTGTCTGAGGTGCATGTAGTAAAGATTTTCTCCCATTCTGTAGCCTCTCTCTTCATGTTATTGTTTCCTTTGCTGTGAAGTTTTTTAGTTTGATTCCAACCCATGTCTTGATTCTTGATTTTACTTCTTGTGCTTTAGGGGTCTTATTAAAGAAGTCAATTCCTAAACCAACATGGTGAACAATGAAAACTACAGAACCCTAAAGAGAGAAATAGAAGAAGATCTTAGAAGATGGAAAAATATACCCTGTTCATGGATAGGCAGAACTAACATCATCAAAATGGCGATATTACCAAAAGTTCTCTATAGGTTTAATGCAATGCCAATCAAAATCCCAACGGCATTTCTTGTAGAAATAGAGAAAGCAATCATGAAATTCATATGGAAAAATAAAAGACCCAGAATAGCAAAAGCAACTCTAAGCAGGAAGTGTGAATCAGGAGGTATAGCAATACCAGATTTCAAACTATATTACAGAGCAATAGTAACAAAAACAGCATGGTACTGGTACCAAAACAGGCGGGTGGACCAATGGTACAGAATAGAGGACACAGAGACTAATCCACAAAGTTACAACTATCTTATATTTGATAAAGGGGCTAAAAGCATGCAATGGAGGAAGGATAGCATCTTCAACAAATGGTGTTGGGAAAACTGGAAATCCATATGCAACAAAATGAAACTGAATCCCTTTCTCTCGCCATGCACTAAAGTTAACTCAAAATGGATCAAGGAGCTTGATATCAAATTAGAGACACGGTGTCTGATAGAAGAAAAAGTTGGCTCCGATCTACATATTGTGGGGTCGGACTCCAAATTCCCTAATAGGACACCCATAGCACAAGAGTTAATAACTAGAATCAACAAATGGGACTTACTTAAACTAAAAAGTTTTTTCTCAGCAAGAGAAACAATAAGAGAGGTAAATAGGGAGCCTACATCCTGGGAACAAATCTTTACTCCTCACACTTCAGATAGAGCCCTAATATCCAGAGTATAAAAAGAACTCAAAAAACTAGACAATAAGATAACAAATAACCCAATCAACAAATGGGCCAAGGACCTGAACAGACACTTCTCAGAGGAGGACATACAATCAATCAACAAGTACATGAAAAAATGCTCACCATCTCTAGCAGTCAGAGAAATGCAAATCAAAACCACCCTAAGATACCATCTCACTCCAGTTAGATTGGCAGCCATTATGAAGTCAAACAACAACAAGTGCTGGCGAGGATGTGGGGAAAAGGGTACTCTTGTACATTGCTGGTGGGACTGCAAATTGGTGTGGCCAATTTGGAAAGCAGTATGGAGATTCCTGGGAAAGCTGGGAATGGAACCACCATTTGACCCAGCTATTCCCCTTCTCGGACTATTCCCTGAAGACCTTAAAAGAGCGTACTACAGGGATACTGCCACATGGATGTTCATAGCAGCACAATTCACAATAGCTAGACTGTGGAACCAACCTAGATGCCCTTCAATAGATGAATGGATAAAAAAAAAAATGTGGCATTTATACACAATGGAGTATTACGCAGCACTAAAAAATGACAAAATCATGGAATTTGCAGGGAAATGGATGGCGCTAGTGCAGATTATGCTAAGTGAAGCTAGCCAATCCCTAAAAAACAAATGCCAAATGTCTTCTTTGATATAATGAGAGCAACTAAGAACAGAGCAGGGAGGAAGAGCAGGAGGAAAATATTAACATTAAACAGAGACATGAGGTGGGAGGGAAAGGGAGAGAAAAGGGAAATTGCATGGAAATGGAAGGAGACCCTCACTGTTATACAAAATTACATATAAGAGGTTGTGAGGGGAATGGGAAAAAACAAGGAGA
Organism: Marmota monax; assembly: GCF_021218885.2. NCBI lineage: Eukaryota > Metazoa > Chordata > Mammalia > Rodentia > Sciuridae > Marmota > Marmota monax. The sequence goes on along the minus strand of NW_026694711.1, from coordinate 147,009 downwards.
GGAATGAATTACAGTATATGGGGTAGAGAGAGAAGATGGGAGGGGAGGGGAGGGGGGATAGTAGAGGATAGGAAAGGTAGCAGAATACAACAGTTACTAGTATGGCATTATGTAAAAATGTGGATGTGTAACCGATGTGATTCTGCAATCTGTATTTGGGGTAAAAATGGGAGTTCATAACCCACTTGAATCTAATGTATGAAATATGATATGTCAAGAGCTTAGTAATGTTTTGAACAACCAATAAAAAAAAGATTTAGACCTACTTTTTCCTCTAGGTACAGGATCTCTGTGCTAGTGCCTAAGTCCTTAATTCATTTTGAGTTGATTTTTATGCAAGGTGAGAGGCAGGGGTTCAATTTCATTTTGCTACATATGGATTTCCAGTTTTCCCAACACCATTTGTTGAATAGGCTATCTTTTCTCCAATGTATGTTTTTGATGCCTTTGTCTTATATGAGACACCTGTATTTATGTGGATTAGTGTCTGTATCTTCTATTCTGTACCATTTATCTATGTGTCTGTTTGTGTGCCAATACCATGTTCTTTTTATTACTATGACTCTGTAGTATAGTTTATGATCTGGTATTGTGATGCCTCCTGCTTTACTCTTCTTGCTAAGGATTGCTTTGGCTATTCTGGGTCTCTTATTTTTCCAAATGAATTTCATGATTGCTTTTTCTCTATGAAGAATGTCATTGGGATTTTAATAGGGATTGAATTAAATCTATATGACACTTTTGGTAGTATGACCATTTGACAATATTAATTCTGCTTATCTGAGAGCATGGGAGATCTTTGCATCTTCTAAGGTCTTCTTCTATTTCTTTCTTTAGTGTTCTGTAGTTTTCATTGTAGAGGTCTTTCACCTCTTTTTTAGATTGATTCCCAAATATTTTTTTGAGGCTATTGTGAATGGGATAGTTTTCCTACTGCATTCTGAAGTGGTTGTACTCCTTTTCAGTCAGTCCCATCAACAATGTATGAGTGTAACTTTTTCCCATCATATCCTCTCCAGCATTTATTATTATTTGCATCACTCTATTCTAACTGGAAAGAGATAAAACCTCAATGTAGCTTCATTTGTATTTTCCTTATTGCTTGAGATGTTGAACATTTTAAAATATATTCTGTATGTTCTCTTAACAGCTACAGCAACTCATCCTTATCACCAAATAGTGGTGTTTACACAGATTGTGGCCCCATATGAAAAACAGGATGACCAACTGACCATGCCTTTCTCAGAGTTTAAGTGCTCTCACAGGAAAAGGAAAGCAAAACTTTGAAATGTATCTAAAGAAAATTAAAATTCCAAAACCTTGTCCCCGCTTCCTTGCAAACATTCCTTCCACATGAATGAAACCATCTCCCTTTGTTTGGAGAGCCAGCCTGATAGCAAGGTCAGTGCTACATCTTCCTTATCTTAGGAGAAGTTCTAATAAAAGACTTGCTTGTATATTCAATAGGCTAACATGTTTTCCTTTATACCATTACCAAGCCAAAGTTCCCAGGTCCAGAGAGTGTGGTGACACACATCTGTAATCCCAGAGACTCGGGAGGCAGAGGCAGGAGGAATGTATGTTTGAGGACAAACTCAGTGATTTAGTGAGACCCTCAGCAACTTAGCGAGACCCTGTCTCAAAAGAATAAAAAAAAGAACTGGGGATGTAGCTCAGTGGTAAAACATAAAAACGTAAAACACCCCTGGATTTAATCATCAGAAGAAAACAAAAAAAAAAAAAAAATCCCATATCCAGCATTAAAATAATAATTGTCTAAGAATGGAGTTTTCAAGGTATAGCATCACAATTTTCTTTCCTTCTGATATTGCCAAATTATGGTTTTTACTGTGGTTGTTGGATTTCAAGTCTACATTAGAGCTGAGACTGGGAATATAGAAACAAAGTAGGCTAAAATGCCATGAAGTTTCTATCCACACTAACTGAATCATTTGAACAAATGCTTTCAGATTGCTTCAAGCTTTTGGTTAATTTCCACAATTCTTAAAAAGTTGATTCAGACAATTGTTTGCTATTGTCTTCCTCTTTTCAGCACTCTTTGTTGACATTACTCTTGACATAGCTCCTATCCTATTAAAAGAACAACAAAAAACTCAAAAACCTGAATTTTGCATCTGGAAATTCTTCTACAGATATTCTAGTAAGATATTTGTTGCGAGAATGTTTGTTGTTAGTGACAGGGGACAAACAGATGTGAATGATGGGAACATGAGGTTAAGGGATTGAGACCTCTATAACCATGAATCCCCCAAATAAACTTTTCCTCTCAAAAAAAAAAATTCTATAAAAGCCCCATGTAACCTCAGCTCAGGGCCCAGAATTTAAGAGCATCTGGGTCTTCTGGGGTACAACCCTCCAAGTGGTGCTTGGTCTTTTGCTAAACATGATTTCCACAACATTTCTGGAGACCCCAGAGAGATTCCAACCATAGGGCTAGGGTTGTGGCTCAGAGGTAGAGTGCTCACCTAGAATGCATGAGGCACTGGGTTCAATCCTCAGCACCACATAAAAATAAAATAAAGATATTGTGTCCACCTATAACTTAAGAAAAACAAATGTTTTTTTTTTAAAAAGAGATTCCAACCATACTGGCCCTTTGAGTCAGTAGATACACAGCTTGGCTGGACCAGAGGAGCGGTGTGCCAAGGCAGACTGGAGAGTGTGCTATTGATGGTTTTCTGAGTTCCCTTCAGGTTGGTGCTCCGGTTCTCTGGAAAGGCTGAACCCCAACTGGACCCAAAGGAGGGAAGGACTAGTTCACCAGAAACCAGTTAATGGCTGCAGAATAAGGTCAGGTCCACGAGTCAGGCTTATCCTTGTGGACAGAAGGAGAGCTTGATAACCTCTCAGAGCAGCATAATACACTCTATGGTAGTTTGGAGTGGAAACCACAGCTTTAGAGGAAAAGTGGGGAGAAAAAGAGCTTAAGCACAGGCTGAGCTCCCAGGAAAGGGGGAGAGAGGTGGTTTGAGTGCACTCTAGGGCTGAGCTCCCAGAAAAAGGGTTAGACAAGGGAGGCAATGCTTAAATTCTTGAATGCATGTGTGAGTGACAGTGAAACTATTTGTGGTTCCATGGCTTTGGGTCTTTGGTTATTAAATCTGAGTGAGTCCTAACCTGTGGTTCTGTGGTGACTTAATATGGTATAATGGTGATTCACTCCTATAACAGGACCTCTTGCCAGACCCAGGGATTAAATAATATGTCTTCAGACAAGAAGTGCCTAAGCTCCCTTTGGGGATGTGGCCAGGTGGGTGTTCTGTTTGAACCCCTCCCCGCTTTTGTCTGTCTTGCAACACCAGTACTGGGCAGAACATGAAGAAAAAAACTGGTGTGGTACTTTAATCGTTGTTTTATCTGTTCTTGACTCTGGAATTCTGCTAAATTTCTTCCTAATGCTAGAGAAGAGGAGAGAGAGAAGGGCCAACTAGACCAGGTCCTTGACCTTTTAAGGATGTGCTGGGAGCCATTAGCCAAGTAGGTATGACAATTTCCTTGCCAGCGTACCCCATGTTGCTGACATGTTGCAGTGACATTGAATGTAGGTGACCTTGCTCAAGGACCAAGGCAGATTAGGGTGTTCCCGGTTTTAAGATAATCGTGTTTAGGGCATTCCCAGTTTAGGTTCCAGGTTTAAGGTTTAAGATTATTCCTGCTGGGAATAGGGCGTATCCTGCTGCCTGAGTTCCCCTTGAGTTCTCACGGGATTCAGACAGTATATTTTGGGAGACAGAAGCCCAGTGGGAGTGGATTTGGGCAGAGAACGTGGATTTCCCCAGAACGTGATTGTAGACGGCTGGTGTGAGTTCGGGAATAAAGAGTTGCTGTTTGAATCTACAAGCTGTGTGGTGGCTCGTGATTGTGTGCCCAGCCAGACTGTGGCATGCTAGGGATAAAGGGTGTGTACCACGTGTTACTGTGAAACAAAATTAACAGGAGATAATAATAATAATAATAATAATAATAATAATAATAATAATAATAATCTAGAGATAGCAATAGATAAAGTACAATTAAATTTTCCAATTAATTATTTAGGAGTTCTACTATCCTCAACCATGGTCCGTCCACCAAAAATTCAAATACGAGTAGATCAACTCAAATCACTTAACGACTTTCAAAAGTTATTGGGAGACATAAATTGGATAAGGCCTTATCTAGGTATACCAACAGGAGAATTGGGACCTTTATTTGATATTCTAAAAGGTCCATCAGATCCAAATTCACCCCGCATGTTAACTCCTAAAGCAAGAAAGGCATTAAAAATTATTGAAACATATATGGAAAATATGCATTTGGATAGAATTGATATAAGTTTGCCTTTATTATTTATTGTACTACCAACAAAAAATATTCCTACAGGAGTATTTTGGCAAGAAGGTCCATTATTGTGGATACATTTATCTTATTCTCCTAACACTATTCTTACTAGGTATCCTGAGGCTATAGGACAATTAATACTCAAAGGAATAAAAGCAGCAAAGGGAGTGTTTGGAATTTCTCCCAATAAAATTATTACTCCATATACTATGGATCAAATTGATGAGTTAGCTAATGAGTTAAATACTTGGGCAATAATCATGTGTAAATCTAATATTTCATTTGATAATCATTTACCATCTAATCCTTTGTTGTCTTTTTGGTCTAAGCATCCTGTAGTTTTTCCTAAAATGACAAGAAAAACACCTATCATGAATGCTCCAAATATATTCACTGATGGGTCAAATAATGGTACAGCAGCAGTAGTTACCCCTGATCAAACTTTTACATTTTTAGTACCCAAACAATCAGCTCAAAAGGTAGAGCTTAATGCAGTTTTACAAGCTTTTTTGATGTTTAAAGATTCTGTATTTAATTTATTTTCTGATAGTCAGTATGTAGTTAATGCTATAGTATCTCTTGAAGATGCTGGTAGGATTTCCCCTTATTCTACTGTTTTCTCTTTGTTTTCCACTAAACAATGTCTAATCTGGGACAGAAAAGATCCATTCTTTATAGGACATATCAGGGCACATACAGGATTGCCTGGAGCCCTTAGTTTAGGCAATGATTTAGCAGATAAAACTACACATGACATACATATTTTCTCTACATTTGAAAAAGCTACAAATTTTCATAAAAGGTTTCATGTTAATGCTAATACTTTACAAAAGCATTTTAAAATAACTAAGGAACAAGCCAGACATATAATAAAACAATGTCAAAATTGTGTGACATTTTTACCACAAGTTAATCTTGGAGTCAATCCTAGAGGACTGATACCTAACCATATTTGGCAGATGGACGTCACACACTTGCCAGAATTTGGAAAATTAAAATATTTACACGTTACAGTTGATACTTCTTCTGGATTTTTGATGGGCTCCCTTCATGCCGGAGAAAAAACTAAAGATGTTATAGCTCATTGCTTACAAAATTTTGCCACTGTGGGCGTTCCTAAACAGTTAAAAACCGATAATGGTCCTGGCTATACCTCTACCTCTTTTAAACAATTTTGCTCATCATTTGGTATTACTCATATAACAGGAATCCCATACAATCCACAGGGACAAGGCATAGTTGAAAGAGCTCATCAAACTATTAAAACATACTTATTAAAGCAAAAAGAGGGAATTGGAAGGGGGTATATATCCCCCAAAGATAAACTTAAAATAACGCTTTTTACTCTAAACTTTTTAAATTTGGATTCATCAGGACTTAGTGCTGCGGAAAGGCATATGTATCCAAAAAATGTACATAAGCCTAAAGTACTTTGGAAAGATATTCTAACAGGACAATGGAAAGGTCCTGACCCAGTGATTGTCTGGAGTCGGGGGTCTGTTTGTGTTTTTCCACAGGGAGAACAGCAGCCCATTTGGATTCCAGAGAGATTAACCAAAACAGTTTCTACAGATCGAAAAGAAGATGATTTGACTCAAATCCATAACAGCTGATATCCAGAACTCCAGCTTGGCCATTCTTACATCTGCGACAGTGATTAACCAGGATGCTTTTTTCAATAGCTATTTTATTATTGCATTTTTCCACATCATAAGGTTCTATTTTTATTTTTTGAGCTCATACAAACCTAGGTTAATGTTTTTCTGATCAGTTTTATTTTTTGACTGTGGAGTTTTTAAACATTGCAATGGAGATTTCACCTAGGTAAAGCTACAAGGCCTTTACTATTTTCTTATGTGTTGTACATTTGTGTACACTCTTGTGTTTTGTGTTGTATGTCTGTATGTGCGTATGTCCATATTTCTTATATGAGGAGCGCTCATGAAAAAATGGATCCGAATTATTATTATTTTTTTTATTCACGTGATTTAAATGGTTTAATTTAAATTAGGTAAACAGCTGTTAAGGATTGTTTTTAAAGTAGGTTAACAGATCTGTTTGTTTACTTTCACCTTTCTTTTTCATTATATTTAATAATTCTTTTCAGGATAATGTCTCTTTAGCATCATTGCCAGAATTCCTATCTCCATCCCAGTGCCGGTGAAGAACTCAACAAGTAATGCTCAATCAAAGAGTCAACTTACTTTGGGAGGAAACGGATTTTGGGAGGAAATGGACATATTGATAGATTCCTCTGCTTTGAACTGCTTGCAGAACTTGCTTGGACTATGTAACTATCGTTTGGTGCAGCGAATTGTGGTAATGCTGGCATATCTTTGCTGATGGTGTCACTAGTGATGCAATTTTTCCTTGCCAGCGCACCCCATGTTAATTGTGGTAGTGCTGACATATCTTTGCTGATGGTGTCACCAGTGATGCAATTTTTCCCAAGGAGCCGTCAATTGGCTTGGTGTCTTGGCATTTCTGTATCCTCCTCCCTTCTGCTAGTGATGGTCTAAAATTTGGGGGCCAATGGCTTATGCTGGACCAGTAGTCAGTGACGGGTATGATCCAATTGCAGTGGTATCAACCTAAGACAGGAGGCTGACGCCTAAAAGTCAGTTTTCTGATGACGGGTAAGAACCATATGTTGAATTGGACAACCTACCAGGCACGGTCCTTAAGCCACATTGCTTGTTGTTTAATTAATCAGAAGGGGGGAGATTCTGGGAGCCATTAGCCAAGTAGGTATGACAATTTCCTTGCCAGCGTACCCCATGTTGCTGACATGTTGCAGTGACATTGAATGTAGGTGACCTTGCTCAAGGACCAAGGCAGATTAGGGTGTTCCCGGTTTTAAGATAATCGTGTTTAGGGCGTTCCCAGTTTAGGTTCCAGGTTTAAGGTTTAAGATTATTCCTGCTGGGAATAGGGCTTATCCTGCTGCCTGAGTTCCCCTTGAGTTCTCACGGGATTCAGACAATATATTTTGGAGATAGAAGCCCAGTGGAGGTGGATTTGGACAGAGAACGTGGATTTCCCCAGAACGTGATTGTAGACGGCTGGTGTGAGTTCGGGAATAAAGAGTTGCTGTTTGAATCTACAAGCTGTGTGGTGGCTCGTGATTGTGTGCCCAGCCAGACTGCGGCAAGGATGTTTCAGGTCTGTATTCTGCTTTGGGGCAATACAGGCATTGCCCCAAACTGCAGGGATTAACTCTGTAAACTTCTGCAAATGCCTGATAAGAGATCCTGACAGACCCAGGCATACCAGGGGATGGCCTACTTCTGCAGTCAAGATCACACTCAGGAAAGCAGGATGAAAAGTACAAGAAAGCACCTGCTGGGGGTTAAGACTCTAGATTTAAAAGTAAAAATTAGTCAAGAGAAAGAGGATTCTGACAGGGGAAAATACACCAAAATTACCCAGATGGCCCTTTGGGCTTTATATTAACGTAGCAGAAAGAGGCCTAGGATAAAACAAAACAAACAAACAAACAAACAAAAAAACTCAAAAGATGATAAAACACGGTTGTTTGAATAATTTAGACTCTAGAAGCATTCAGTATTCTGACTCAAACTTTAGACCTCCTCAAGACCAACACTTCCTAATTTCTGATTCCAGAAATGATGCCAACAATGAGTGGGGAGGAGAATCTGAGTTAGCCACAGTGACTTCCACTCTTCCACCTACCCTATATCCCTCACCACCTAAGCTAAGCAAAAAATGTGTGTGTGCAAGTTTGTCTGTTTTAAAGGTTCCCATCTGTCAGAATTGGTTTTGGTTTTCCTCTCTTATTTGTCTGTTTTTCAGTAGGCTCTTGGAAAGATAGATCTTGGTTGAATGGGCCACCTATAGGTATAAACCTGTCTAAGAAAAAGATGTTTTGCTGTAACATAATCTGGCCTTTAAATGGTTTTCTGGATTATTATGCAATCTTGGTCTGTCAGAGATAAAGTATATGGAAGATATTCTGTATGTACAGACATTTATGCAAAATAAGGAATCTGAACAGGCAGAAACTAAGTTGAAAGTGCCAAAAGGCACTGCTTATGGTAAGCAAGGGTAGCAGAGCACCAGAAAAAGGGAGTTACAAAAGAGTTAAATCTTTTCAACCCAGTGCTGGCAGTCCCAGCACTGTTTCTCAGCCTGCCCCCAGGCAGCTGCAGATGATCTTGATGGGGCCTCCTCAAGGCCCAAAAGAAGACTCTGGGCACAATTGACAGTGGTAAACTCACTTAATGACATTATGATAATGATAAGGGAGACAGGTCAGGCTCAAAATTGTTCTGTGCTGTAACTCCTTGAGTGAAACCTGGAAAAAGATTAAGGCACAGACAATATGCTATATTGTTTGATCCCTCTCCTGGGATGAAATTTATTATGTAAATTAAATACATAGATAATAACATTGTAAGTATTGTTTCAGAATATAAATTTAAGAAAGCATCCAAAACTAAAAAAGATAAAGAAAAGGTAATAGTTCTTTTAATAGTTTTTTTTTTTTTTGTCAGCCCCACCAAAAGTAAGTAAAGGTAGAGGCTATAAAGCAAGGGTTCCTAGAGAGGAGTGTCTAATAATTAACAAAAGAGACTGTCAGAGTCACAAGCTTTTGACTTAATTTGAGACCTGCTAATCTTCCTAACCTCCTACATGGGCAGGGTTGATCTGTGTTTACTAGTATAATTTTCTAGCCCTAAATGACAGAAATAAAAGGATCCCTACTAAACACAGAGGCAATACAAATAGAAAAGTATTTTACAAAAATCAGATGGCATTAGATATCTTAACTACAGCTCATGAGGATATCTGAGACATTACAAAAACTAAATGTTGTGTATGTATTTCTAACAACTCTGCTTATGTTTCTAAAAGCCTTAACTGGCCTCCACTCACAGATCAGTAACATGTGGATCCCACCTAAAGCTTTAATAAATTACCATCTTCATAGTTTTCAGAAACTAGCTGATAATACTGATTGCTTTCATACTAATTGTTCACAAAAAAATGCTTTGCTGTCTACTTATTGTTGTCTTAGTGTGATGGGCCAGGCTATATGGACAATGACCAAACAGACTCCATTTTACCCCGAGACTCCATATCATGTAAGAAATGCTTCTTCCATGGGAAAGCCCTGACTCTGTACCCGTTAATAGTTACCTAGCTTAACATACTTGGCAACACAAAATAGCAATTCTTATACAATGTAAAATTGTTCTTTTTGGTTTCCATTTTTCTTGGGCAATGTACCTTGTCAGAGATTGATTTTCTAGACTTTAGTAATCATTCTCTAATGTGTATTGAACTAGGGTCATTTTGACCCCCTTCCCTTCTGCATGCTTGCTGTTATGCCAACCTGGAAAGTCCCATGGGAAATGCCAATGTACCAATTGCATTGTCTCACCAACTGTCCAATTCAGCTTCTGTACCTGCTTGCTTGCAGCTATGTCAACCCAGGTGTGGTTTTTGCCTTTAAATATCCTAAAATGCTCAGGTTCTGGGGGCTGTTCCTCGCAGAAACAGTTATGAGTCCTGCGGGGAGCAGTCGCTGGCAGGCCAGCTAAATAAAAACTCTTCAACTTGGACAAAACTGGGATTTAGTGCATTTTCTGAGCAACCTGTCCCACGACATTAGCATGATACCTGCCCTGTGTATTCTTCATCCATTCAACCACTAACTGCCTCCATGGGCCTCTGGACTGTCCTGATGCTGAATACCCTTAACTCTCCAGGTCACACCTGAGGGGGAACAAGGACTTCAGGTCACTTTTCCCCAACTTCACTCTCTTTCAGCAGGATGCAGCAGAATGCGTTGGCACCCAAATATCCTAAAAGAACTTAGGGCCCTAAGTCCTGAGGGGAAAATATTAAGAGACAGATGGATAAAGATAGTGGGAACATAAGGTTAAGAAAATTCTATAAAATGGGCCCACAGTGCTGACTCCCCCCATATGCTTTCTTACCCAAGTAGCAATTTACCTGCAGCCCTGCCTTTCCTAAGTGGACAGAATATGTCACATTCCTTAGCAAACTATCTGCTAATTACAGGAGACTAGATTCTGAAACTCTGGGAGACAAAAATATTTGTAAGGCTGAAGTGGGAGGAAGACCTGTTTTTTTTTTTTTCTCTTGTGTATTATTTGAACTTTTAAAATATAAATGTATTCCTTTAAATATTAAGCTGTTTTATGTTCAAAATATCCAGTTAATATTTTACTCTAAGTGGCAGTGACCCCCAGTATTAAAAGTTCCTTCTCTCAAAAAAAAAAAAAAAAAAAAAAAAGCTGAACTGAGTAACATTAAAAGCCAATTGGATGATCTCATTTGTTCAACAAAAGCTTAAGTTTCATGGCAGGCCACTAGGAAACCGCCTTCTTTAAGAGTAGCTGATCCTTGCCAAACAGGCCCCAGGTGATATATGGGAGGATGAAAGCCAGAAGTATGAGAACTTTGTGCCACCAGTATACCCTGAGGGCTTAGGCTCCAAAGCACTGTAAGATAACACTAAATAGCTAATGTTTTTGCTCTAGGCACAGGAGGTACCTTTCTTGTGTTAAATCTTTTAATCATTTTATTTCTTATTCTTTTTTATTTGTAACTCTTTTAATCTTCTAACTACTGTAGGAGGTAGGTACTGTTATTGTTCCAGTTTTAAGATAATGAGGCTGAGATAAAGAAGATTGGTTTGCCAAGATCCTACATCTATTTCATCCTTAGGCAATCAGTTCCAGAGATCCTTTCTTAACATGTACCAGTATACTGTTCATTCCAAATAGTATAGCAGAAATAACACAGGTATTGGATTTAGAAAGATGGTTTAGAATTTCATTTTCTGGCAGTGTGTTCTTGGGCAAGCTCCTTTGCCTCTCAGGGCCTGTATTTCTTCATCTGTAAAATGGGAAATATTTAAGACCTCCTACCTTATAGGATTCTTGTGGAAATAAAATGAGATCACATATTTGCTTATGAAATGTATCTCCTTATCTTCTTTCCTATTATATCACTGCTTCTGTTCAAATCACCCAGCAGAATACATTCAAGGAACTGTAACAGTGGTCCACTTTATGCTTTATGTGGTAGAATGCTTGCCTAGCATGTGTGAGGTATTGGGTTCAATCCCCAGAATCTCCTAAGCAAACAAAATAAATGTATTTGTGTCCATCTACAACAAAAAACATTTTTAATTAATTAATTAATTAATTAATTAATTTTTTGGTACTGGGGATTGAATTCAGGGGCACTTGACCACTGAGCCACATCCCCAGCCCTGTTTTATATTTTATTTAGAGACAGGGTCTCACTGAGTTCCTTAGCGCCTTACTTTTGCTGAGGCTGGCTTTGAACTTGTGATCCTCCTGTCTCAGCCTCCCGGGCCACTGGGATTACAGGTGTGTGCCACTGCACCCCACTTAAAACATTTTTTAAAAACCCTGCATTCTTGTATGTAGGTAGCAGAAACTATGGTCTATTAATGTATAGCTTAAGATGGGCATTTATACTAACATGAAACTGAATTACAGAAACCTCAGGAGGTCCAATAGCATCAACTGAATGCATCCAACCCTTATGACACCTGTGGTCTGAAACTCAAGGATAACTTCTTGATTTTATTTGAATCTCTTTGTTCCCACTTCCAGTCACTGGCCCAAGGAACAACATGGACTTTGGATGACTGTCCTCCATTTTCTCATTCAACCAGCTTTTCAAATAAAGTTACCTTCTTTTGCCTCAATAACTGGTCTCATCTTAATTGTTCTCTCCTACAGGGAGCAGCCAGACCCATTATTTGGCAACTACACTGTCTTTTGATTAATCACCACTCCTCTCTCAGTCTACAACCTAGTCACTTTTCTGACTCTTCTTTTTTGGAAGTGAGAAGTTTGTCCCTGGTTTCATAACAGGAGGAATGGGATAGAGGATATTGTTTTCTTAGTCAATCAGATGAGAGTCTTCAAATATACATGGCTCTGTGATGTTATTTAAAATACTATAGAACTCTGTTATTACTATACAATTATCATAAATGTTGTATGTATGTGTGCACATTTGTTAAGGGGTTTATAAACCCTCATATGCAGATACACATATACACACCAAATACTGACACCTGTCTAAATTACCAGATACATTGAAAAGTATCTAAGAGTAGAAAATGGGTATTAGAGACCCAGAAAAAAATATTAATATATTATAGAAAAATGTTTCACTAAACTGCAGAGAGAGATAAAGAATTAGGCAGAATCCCATAGTATATCAGTAGTAGAGTTGGAATTTGAATGCATGATTCTATGGACCTTCATGTAGCACAAATGAGTTTGAGAAATGACAGAGAAACACATAATATACAAAGATATGAAAAAATGTGCTTTATGTGTATAATAAGAATTGTAATGCATTCCACTGTTGAGTATTAAAAAAAATAAATTAAAAAAAAGAGAAATGACAGAAAAATGCTTCGTTTCCTTAGAATTTCCAGTGGTGTTTACCCATCCACTGCACGGCCATGAGGTTTTTCCATTCTTTTTTTTTAATATTTATTTATTTTTTGGCGGACACAACATCTTTATATGTGGTGCTGAGGATCGAACCTGGGCCGCATGCATGCCAGGCGAGCGCGCTACCACTTGAGCCATATCCCCAGCCCCAGGTTTTTTTCCATTCTTGCTGCTTGGAAAGGGCTGAAAGGATAATCCTTGGTGGAAGTACAAGATACTTGGGCAGAACATCCAGGACTGTACTACTTCCAAGATCTGGGACAATTAGCATTTCTTCCTGTCAGGGCAAGCCCAACAGGACAGCACAGAACCAAAAGAAGAAGGCCTCAAACCAGAATGATAGGTAAGTGACCTATCAGATCAGTTAATCCTTGAAATGCTAGGCAATTTAATCACAGAAAAATGCTGGTGCTTCTGTTTAGAGTAAGTCATGACTTACTTAAGGAGACTCAGAGTCAGTCCATCACACCCCCAATCCCAGTTCCTTTCTGGCTGCTGCCTGGTAGGATAAAGCTTTCAACAGATACTCATTCTTTAGTCTGCCTGCTGACTACACTTCATAAGGAATTGCAGTACTAGTTGTTTTTCCTGAGTTATCTGTGAAAATACTGTGGTAGTCAGCTTTTCATCACTTTGACACAATACCTGAGAAAAACAACTTGAAAGTGGAAACATTTATTTTGGCCCCCAGTTTCAGAGGTTTCAGTCCATGGTCATTGGCTGCACTGCTTCTGGGCCTGTGTAAGATAGTACATCATGGTGGAAGAGTGTGGAGGAGCAAAGTTGCATACCTCATGGGAGCCAAGAAGTTGGGTGGGGGGTAGGGGTGGGAGAATGAATCCATGGACAAAATATATCTTTCAAAGATATGTTCCCAGTGACCTACATCCTTCAACTAGGCCTCACCTCGTAAAGTTTCCAACACTTCCCAAAGGTGCCAGCAACTGGGGATGAAGCCTTCAACACATGAGACAGACTATGGAGGATATTCCAGATCCAAACCAAAACACACACCCTGTCATCCTTGCTTTTTGTAACCCTCCAAACATTACACACTCAAATGTTAATTTATTTCTAGGACCTTGCCTTGACAACTCTCACTATTGTGTTTTTGGTTCTGATTTTAAAGTCATAATTTTTTGAAACTATCTGATAAGAGCACAAGGATCAGGAACGAATTGAGAATGACAAAAAACTTAAGAAGGAAGAGATGAAGCAAGAGATTACTCTTTTGAAAGAGCAGGTCCAGTTTCTACCTGTATCTGTCATGCCTAACAAAATAGTATGAGAACATGCCTAGTATTACTCATTCTTGAGCCAAGTGTGCCTAATTGAAACTTTTCTTGTCATAGAGGCACATGTTTGGATAAAGATTAAGGGTGAGGGCTGTGGTTGTGGCTCAGTGGTAGAGTGCTTACCTAGCACATGTGAGGCACTGGGTTAAATCCTTAGCACCACATAAAAATAAACAAATCAAATAAAGGTATTGAGTCCATCTACAACTAAAACAAAATATTTAAAAAAAAGAGATTTTTTTCCGTTTCTGAGAAGCGTAAGGAGCAAAGGAAGAGAGAGACAGGGGAAAAAAGGGGGGCTCAGCGCCTCCCCGCCGGGCCAAGAACAGAGGACAGTTTCCGCAGGCGGGGGAGGTCGCTGAGGGCCCGGAGATGTTTTCCCTGACTAGCACGGTGCAGCCCCAGGAACAGCAAGGAGGCCAGTGGAGCTGGAGCAGAAGGAATGAAGCAGGGAGCATCAGGGGAGGAGGTTACAGTTCCTCTCAGTCATCTCATCAGTGCCTTCCATTCACCAAAAACCATATTTGTTGCTGTCAGTACATCAGTTTCTCAAAACCAGCATAGAGATGTAGTTCCTGAGCATGAGGCTCTCAGCAATGAGCCTTCACTTAATTTAAGGGACCTTGGATTATCTGAATTGAAAATTGGACAGATTGATTAACTGGTAGAAAATCTACTTCCTGGATTTTACAAAGGCAAAAACATTTCTTCCCACTGGCATACATCTCATGTCTCTGCACATTCTTTCTTTGAAAATAAATATGGTTACTTAGATATGTTCAGTACTTTGCGTTCCTCTTGCTTATACAGACAACATCCAAGAACTCTCCAAAGCATTTGTTCAGATCTTCATTACTGGCCAGTTTTCATACAGTCTCGGGGTTTTAAAACTTTAAAATCAAGGACCAGACGTCTACAGTCCACCTCTGAAAGATTAGCAGAGACACAGAATATAGCACCATCATTCGTGAAGGGGTTTCTTTTGAGGGACAGAGGATCAGATGTTAAGAGTTTGGACAAACTCATGAAAACTAAAAACATACCTGAAGCTCATCAAGATGCATTTAAAACTGGTTTTGCGGAGGGTTTTCTGAAAGCGCAAGCATTAACACAAAAAACAAATGATTCTCTAAGGCGAACTCGTCTGATTCTCTTTGTTCTGTTACTGTTTGGCATTTATGGACTTTTAAAGAACCCATTTTTATCTGTCCGCTTCCGAACAACCACAGGGCTTGATTCTGCAGTAGATCCTGTCCAGATGAAAAATGTCACCTTTGAACATGTTAAAGGAGTGGAGGAAGCTAAACAAGAATTACAAGAAGTTGTTGAATTCTTGAAAAATCCACAAAAATTTACCGTGCTTGGAGGTAAACTTCCAAAAGGTATACTTTTAGTTGGACCCCCAGGCACTGGAAAGACACTTCTTGCCCGTGCTGTGGCAGGAGAAGCTGATGTTCCTTTTTATTATGCTTCTGGATCAGAATTTGATGAGATGTTTGTCGGTGTGGGAGCCAGCCGTATCAGAAATCTTTTTAGGGAAGCGAAAGCAAATGCTCCTTGTGTTATATTTATTGATGAATTAGATTCTGTTGGTGGAAAGAGAATTGAATCTCCCATGCATCCATATTCAAGGCAGACTATAAATCAACTGCTTGCTGAAATGGATGGTTTTAAACCCACTGAAGGAGTAATCATTATAGGAGCCACAAACTTTCCAGAGGCATTAGATAATGCCTTAATACATCCTGGTCGCTTTGACATGCAAGTTACAGTTCCAAGGCCAGATGTAAAAGGTCCAACAGAAATTTTGAAATGGTATCTCAATAAAATAAAGTTTGATAAATCTGTTGATCCAGAAATCATAGCTCGAGGTACTGTTGGGTTTTCTGGAGCAGAGTAAGAGAATCTTGTAAACCAAGCTGCATTAAAGGCAGCTGTTGATGGAAAAGATATGGTTACCATGAAGGAACTAGAGTTTTTCAAAGATAAAATTCTAATGGGGCCTGAACGAAGAAGTGTGGAAATTGATAACAAAAATAAAACCATCACAGCCTATCATGAATCTGGTCATGCTATTATTGCATATTACACAAAAGATGCAATGCCTATTAATAAAGCTACAATCATGCCACGAGGGCCAATACTTGGACATGTGTCCCTGTTGCCTGAGAATGACAGATGGAATGAAACTAGAGCCCAGTTGCTTGCACAGATGGATGTTAGTATGGGAGGAAGAGTGGCAGAAAAAGAAGAGCAAAACAACAGCAAAAGAAGTAGAAGGCAAGAAATAATGAAAATCAGAGCTGAAATTAATGAAATCGAAACAAAAGAAACAATTGAAAAAATTGACAAAACTAAAAGTTGGTTCTCTGAAAAAATAAACAAAATCGACAGACCCTTAGCCATGCTAGCAAAGAGAAGAAGAGAGAGAACTCAAATTACTAGCATACGGGATGAAAAAGGCAATATCACAACAGACACTTCAGAAATACAGAAGATAATCAAAAATTATTTTGAATCCTTATACTCCAATAAATTAGAAGATAGTGAAGGCATAGATAAATTTCTTAAGTCATATGATCTGCCCAGATTGAGTCAGGAAGATACAGACAACCTAAACAGACCAATATCAATTGAGGAAATAGAAAAAACCATCAAAAGACTACCAACTAAGAAAAGCCCAGGACCGGATGGGTATACAGCAGAGTTTTACAAAACCTTTAAAGAGGAACTAATACCAATACTTTTCAAGCTACTTCAGGAAATAGAAAAAGAGGGAGAACTTCCAAATTCATTCTACGAGGCCAACATCACCCTGATACCTAAACCAGACAAAGACACTTCAAAGAAAGAAAACTATAGACCAATATCTCTAATGAACCTAGATGCAAAAATCCTCAATAAAATTCTGGCGAATCAGATACAAAAACATATCAAAAAAATTGTGCACCATGATCAAGTAGGATTCATCCCTGGGATGCAAGGCTGGTTCAATATACGGAAATCAATAAATGTTATTCACCACATCAATAGACTTAAAAATAAGAACCATATGATCATCTCAATAGATGCGGAAAAAGCATTCGACAAAGTACAGCATCCCTTTATGTTCAAAACTCTAGAAAAACTAGGGATAACAGGAACATACCTCAATATTGTAAAAGCAATCTATGCTAAGCCTCAGGCTAGCATCATTCTGAATGGAGAAAAATTGAAGGCATTCCCTCTAAAATCTGGAACAAGACAGGGATGCCCTCTCTCACCACTTCTGTTCAACATAGTTCTCGAAACACTGGCCAGAGCAATTAGACAGACGAAAGAAATTAAAGGCATCAAAATAGGAAAAGAAGAACTTAAATTATCACTATTTGCAGGTGACATGATTCTATACCTAGCAGACCCAAAAGGGTCTACAAAGAAACTATTAGAGCTAATAAATGAATTCAGCAAAGTGGCAGGATATAAAATCAACACGCATAAATCAAAGGCATTCCTGTATATCAGCGACAAATCCTCTGAAATGGAAATGATGACAACCACTCCATTCACAATATCTTCAAAAAAAATAAAATACTTGGGAATCAACCTAACAAAAGAGGTGAAAGACTTATACAATGAAAACTACAGAACCCTAAAGAGAGAAAGAGAAGAAGATCTTAGAAGATGGAAAAATATACCCTGTTCATGGACAGGCAGAACTAACATCATCAAAATGGCGATATTACCAAAAGTTCTCTATAGGTTTAATGTAATGCCAATCAAAATCCCAACGGCATTTCTTGTAGAAATAGAGAAAGCAATCATGAAATTCATATGGGAAAATAAAAGACCCAGAATAGCAAAAACAATGCTAAGCAGGAAGTGTGAATCAGGTGGTATAGCGATACCAGACTTCAAACTATACTACAGAGCAATAGTAACAAAAACAGCATGGTACTGGTACCAAAACAGGCGGGTGGACCAATGGTACAGAATAGAGGACACAGAAACCAATCCACAAAACTACAACTATCTTATATTTGATAAAGGGGCTAAAAGCATGCAATGGAGGAAGGATAGCATCTTCAACAAATGGTGCTGGGAAAACTGGAAATCCATATGCAACAAAATGAAACTGAATCCCTTTCTCTCGCCATGCACAAAAGTTAATTCAAAATGGATCAAGGAGGTTGATATCAAATCAGAGACACGGCGTCTGATAGAAGAAAAAGTTGGCTACGATCTACATACTGTGGGGTCGGGCTCCAAATTCCTCAATAGGACACCCATAGCACAAGAGTTAATAACTAGAATCAACAAATGGGACTTACTCAAACTAAAAAGTTTTTCCTCAGCAAAAGAAACAATAAGAGAGGTAAATAGGGAGCCTACATCCTGGGAACAAATCTTTACTCCTCACACTTCAGATAGAGCCCTAATATCCAGAGTATACAAAGAACTCAAAAAATTAGACAATAAGAGAACAAACAACCCAATCAACAAATGGGCCAAGGACCTGAACAGACACTTCTCAGAGGAGGACATACAATCAATCAACAAGTACATGAAAAAATGCTCACCATCTCTAGCAGTCAGAGAAATGCAAATCAAAACCACCCTAAGATACCATCTCACTCCAGTAAGATTGGCAGCCATTATGAAGTCAAACAACAACAAGTGCTGGCGAGGATGTGGGGAAAAGGGTACACTTGTACATTGCTGGTGGGACTGCAAATTGGTGCAGCCAATTTGGAAAGCAGTATGGAGATTCCTGGGAAAGCTGGGAATGGAGCCACCATTTGACCCAGCTATTCCCCTTCTCGGTCTATTCCCTGAAGACCTAAAAAGAGCATGCTACAGGGACACTGCTACATCAATGTTCATAGCAGCACAATTCACAATAGCAAGACTGTGGAACCAACCTAGATGCCCTTCAATAGACGAATGGATAAAAAAAATGTGGCATTTATACACAATGGAGTATTACTCTGCATTAAAAAATGACAAAATCATAGAATTTGCAGGAAAATGGATGGCATTAGAGCAGATTATGCTAAGTGAAGCTAGCCAATCCCTAAAAAACAAATGCCAAATGTCTCCTTTGATATAAGGAGAGTAACTAAGAACAGAGTAGGGTCGAAGAGCATGAGAAGAAGATTAACATTAAACAGGGATGAGAGGTGGGAGGGGAAGGGACAGAGAAGGGAAATTGCATGGAAATGGAAGGAGACCCTCAGTCTCCTTCCATTGCATGGAAATGGAAGGAGACAAAAGTACATACAAGAGGAAGTGAGGGGAAAGGGAAAAATAATACAAGGGGGACAAATGAATGACAGTTGAGGTGGCAGAGAGAGAAGAGGGGAGGGGAGGGGAGGGGAGGGGGATAGTAGAGGATAGGAAAGGTAGCAGAATACAACAGTTACTAGTATGGCATTATGTAAAAATGTGGATGTGTAACCGATGTGATTCTGCAATCTGTATATTGGGTAAAAATGGGAGCTCATAACCCACTTGAATCAAAGTGTGAAATATGATATATCAAGAACTATGTAATATTTTGAACAACCAACAATAAAAAATAAAAAAAATAAAGTTAAAGAAACCAAGAAACTAAAAAAAAAAAAAAAAGAATAAGGGTGTTACAGACTAGTTTTTAGTGCATACTATTACATACAATAGGAGGTTCAGAACACTCATCCATTCATGAAACAAATATGAATTAAGAACCTACTACTTGCCAGGCACTACAATAGCCTGAAGATACAATAACAAGCAAACAGGCATAATTTCTGCACTCATGAAGCATACAGATAAGTGCAAGAAATCCATTTTAATCAAATAATCATACTAATGAATATGTAATTATATGGCAAGCATGAATCCCATTTTACAAACCCTATTCTACAAAATCATATTAGATATGTAAGAAATTTCATGTTTCTTGATTTTCCTTAAATTAAAAATAAACCACATATTTTGTGTCAGAAATGTTAGGGGTAAAAACAATAGAAATAGGGGGATCTATAAAGTGATTAAGTTTCTCCATTCAACTTAAAGTGGTAAAATATGAGTCTAAGTAGACTATGAAAAGTTTATAATGTATAGTGTGATTCTAAGCACTCCCACCCATGCCCCATCCTGTCCGACTACAGGAAAATCAATAGAACACATTAGTGATTTTTTTGTGCGTGTGGTGCTGGGGATTGAACTCAGGGCCTTGTGTATGCAAGGCAAGCACTCTACCAACTAAGCTATATCCCCAGCCCAATATAACACATTAGTAAGGCACCTCAACCACATTTCACCTCTGACTTGCTAACCCAACACTTCACAGAATTGTAAAACATTTATTAAGCATTCCCATCCCCCACCCCAAACTCTGGTTTATAATGGTAAACCTGTATGATCAAGTGTGCAAACTGGTGTGATTCTCTGATATCAAGAATTAGGGATATGATTGTTTTTTTTTTAGACTTGGTAAATATAAAATGCCTTGAAAATGATCCTAATAGAGACGTGATATGAGCATTTGAATCCATTACATAGGCAGTTGGAAGGCTTGGCATATGATGGAATTTAAAGCCTTTAAATTTGTCTAGATATTATAGAATGAAAAGAAAATAAGCCTCTTCTTTTTTGAAAAGGATATTGAGAAGAGCAGCCAAAGAGTTGGGGACATTTGTGCTATCAGGAAAGATAAGGGAGAAAAGAAAGTGTTCCAAATAAAAGTGAGTTATTAATGGTGCTGGATATTGTTTTAATAGTCAAGTAAGATGAACACTGAAATGTGTGTATTGGATTTCATAACATGGATGTCTGAGTGGCACTGATGATCTTAACAAGAGCTGTTTTGTTGTTACAGAGAAGACAGAAACAGATTGGAGTGTGTTGAGAAGTAAATGGGGGTGGAGAAAACAGAATAAAAAAATTGGCTATTCAAAGAAGATAGATAGGATGTTACTTGAGGGAGTATGTGTAATCTAGAAGAGGAGGTTTTCTCTTTTTTTCCCAAATAGGAAAGAGTTAGGTAGGCATTCCAGGGATGAAAAGAGCTTGTTTTACACCAAGGATTAAGCCTCTTTCTGTCTAGGCCCACAACGTAGAAACTTTATTCTACCATATGATCCCAACTATATAGCACTCTATAAAAGGCAAAACTATGAAGACAGTAAAAAGAACAGTGACTGTCTGGGAATTGGATTGGAGGGAGAGAAGGAGGGATAAATAGATGGAACATGGGTGATTTTTA
Source organism: Marmota monax (assembly GCF_021218885.2). NCBI lineage: Eukaryota > Metazoa > Chordata > Mammalia > Rodentia > Sciuridae > Marmota > Marmota monax. The sequence continues at coordinate 125,650 of NW_026694711.1, read as the reverse complement.
GAGCAGTCAAACTATTCTGTATGATGCTAGTAGGAACATATCATTATTTGTCAAAGCTTATAGAATGTACAACATAGAGTAAATCCTAATGTAAACTATGAACTTCAGCTAATAATAATGTATCAATATTGGCTCATTAATTATAACAAATGTATCATACTAATTCAAGATGTTATAATAGGGGAGAAGGGGTACAGGAATATATAGGCATACTGTACCTTCTGCTCATTTTTCTATAAACCCAAAACTGCTGAAAATAAAAAAAAGTTTTTAAAAGTTTAAAATATCAGGTACACTGGCAGACACCTGTAATCCCAGATACTTAGGAGGCTGAGGCATAAGGATCACAAGTTCAAAGCCAGCCTAAGCAACTTAGCAAGGCCTTGAGAAACTTAGTGAGATCCTGTCTCAAAAATAAAAATTATATGATGGCTCAGTGATTAAGCACCCCTGGGTTCAATACCAGTTACCAAAAAAAATTGGTAAAAAATTTTTATCAAAGGCCTTATGTATGGGTAGTCTCCTTCCTAAAATGTTTCTTTTTATTTGATTTATTCTGTCTCATCTATAGCTCAAAATATTTGAAGATGATTTTCAGAAAAGAGATCCATTAAAATTAACATTTTTATTTTTATAGATTTAAGAAATTTATAATCTCTGAAGATATCCCACTCATAAATTCTAGCATCAACTATGCCTCTCTCCATTTATCAACTCAGTACATAGACTTAATAAGTATGAGCTTGTGACAAAATCTATGAATTTCCTACTCTAACATCCATTCTTCCTGTGCTCCTTAATGACAAAATATTATTTTATTTCGGGAAGCCATGTACCTAAATAAAAGTTGACATTTTTCAACATCCCCTAGCCACATGACCAGATTCTAACCAGTGAGATATGAATGGGAGTGTCATACATGAATTTCTGGAAGTCTTCTAAAACATGCTGGTTGAACTATAAATGTAATGGCTACAGGTTAAATAGTTATCTTGGACCATGAGATGACATTTTTAGGATAACAAAACTGCTAAGAGCCAAGTATATGATGCATGGCATTTTTGGTTGAAAGGTGACACCAGCTAGCCATTGAGATGATATGATTATGTTAAGATTTGCATTCATATGGATATTGGACTCCTGCTGTTCACCTAGGCCTGCTACGGGACTCCTGGAGAGTTCCCATTGGTTGGGGAAGTACAGTAGGAGGGAGTTCCGGGGGAGGAGCGCTCTCTGCCGTTCCGGGAGGAGGCCGCGTGGGTGGATCGAAAAATCTTCCCGGGCGCGTACTGGACATTGGTGGCAGTTTCAAAAAATAAAGTTTGTTCCTGCTTGAGTGGCTCGTGATTTTGTGCCCAGCCAGACTGCGGCACAAACAAGATAGGTGACTGAGTCTCTGGCTACTATGGAAAAAAAAAGTCATATTTAAGTTATTCTCTTTTTGTGTTTTTCTGTTATCTGTAGTCAAACCTAATCCTAGTCAATATGATATTGTACTGTTATCACATTAGGTTGCAGCATCAGATGAACATCGTTAATCAACTGTTAAGTATTTGAAATGTTCCCATTGTTTAGTATTATTTGTTGTGCAGCATTAGTCATTGAAAAAATCATCCCTCCACCTATAAACATGACTTGGGTATCATAAAGGATATTTTCCCCCCAAAAGTAATTATCATCATATTGAAGGGTTGGAAAAATGGTGTAAAGAACAAATTTGGGGCTTTCATTAATATGTATGTATACAACAACTTTGTCATTTTTTCTTTGAATTTCAAAAGGTGCATAATGACACGTGGAATGCTTTTTTTTTTTTTTTCCCGGGCTAAGGATTGAACCCAGAGGTGCTCTACCAATGGGCTATATCTTCAACCCCTTTCTATTTTATTTTAAGAGAGGGTCTCACTAAGTTGCCCAGACTACCCTGGAACATGTGATCCTCTTGCCTCAGCCTCCCAAATTGCTGGGATTACAGGTATGCTCCACTGCACCTGGCTTTAAATTTTTGATGGTTAGATATGCAGTACATTTTTTTTCTGCAAAATAATCTACTTTGTATATTGCCTCATGAATTATCTCCCAGTAGAAAAGAAGCTCCCTAATGGTGCAGAGCTAAACCTAATACACCTTTGATTTCCTCAGTATATTCATTATTTATGGAAATAGAAGAAGCCATCAAAAGACTACCAACCAAGAAAATCCCAGGACCAGAAGGATATACAGCCAAGTTTTACAAGACTTTTAAAGAAGAACTAATATCAATACTCTTCAATTTATTTTAGGAAATAGAAAAAGAGGGAGTACTTCCAAACTCATTCTATGAGGCCAATATCACCCTGATTCCAAAATCAGAAAGACACTTCAAAGAAAGAAAACTTCAGACAAATATCTCTAATGAACATAGATGCAAAAATCCTCAATAAAATTCTGGCAAATCAAATATAAAAACATATCCAAAAAATTGTGCACCATCATCAAGTGGGATTCATCCCAGGGATGAAAGGTTGGTTCAACATATGGAAATCAATAAATATAATTCATCACATCAATAGACTTAAAGATAAGAATCATATGATCATCAATAGACGCAGAAAAAGCATTTGTCAAAATACAGCACCCATTCATGTTCAGAACACTAGAAAAACTAGGGACAACAGGAACATATTTCAACATCATAAAGGCTATCTATGCTAAGTCCCAGGCCAACATCATTCTAAATGGAGAAAAATTGAAGGCATTCCCTCTAAAATCTGGAACAAGAGAGGAATGCCCTATCTCACCACTCAAAAAACTCCACCAGAAAACTTCTAGAACTAGTAAGTGAATTCAGCAAAGAGGCATGATATAAAATCAACACCCATAAATCAAAGGCATTTCTGTATATCAGTGACAAATCCTCTGAAAGGGAAATGAGGAAATGTACCCCATTTACAATATCCTCAAAAAAAAGATACTTGGGAATCAACTTAACAAAAGAGGTGAAGGATCTATACAATGAAAACTACAGAATCCTAAAGAGAGAAATCAAAGAAGACCTTAGAAGATGTAAAGATCTACCTTGCTCTTGGATAGGCAGAATTAATATTATCAAAATGACCATATTACCAAAAGGACTATTCAGATTTAATGCAATTCTGATCAAAATTCCAATGGCATTCCTCATAGAAATAGAGAAAGCAATCATGAAATTCATGTGGAAAAATAAGAGACCCAGAATAGCTAAAGCAATTCTAAGCAGGAAGAGTAAAACAGGTGGTATCACTATACCAGACCTTAAACTAAACTAAAGAGCAATAGTAACAAAAATAGCATGGTATTGGCACCAAAACAGACTGGTAGACCAATGGTACGGAATAGAGGACACAGAGACCAACCCACAAAACTACAATTATCTTATATTAGACAAAGGTGCCAAAAACATGCATTAGAGAAAAGATAGCCTCTTCAACAAATGGTGCTGGGAAAACTGGAAATCCATATGCAACAAAATGAAATTGAACCCCTATCTCTCACCATGTACAAAAGTTAACTCAAAATGGATCAAGGAACTAGGAATTAAACCAGAGACCCTGCGTCTAATAGAAGAAAAAGTAGGCCCTAATCTTCATCATGTGGGATTAGGCCCCCAACTTCCTTAATAAGACTCCTATAGCACAAGAATTAAAAGCAAGAATCAACAAATGGGATGGATTCAAACTAAAAAATTTTTTCTCAGCAAATGCAATAATCTGTGAGGTGAACAGGGAGCCTACATCCTGGGAGCAAATTTTTACCCCTTACATATCAGATATAGCACTAATCTCTAGGATATATATAAAGAACTCAACAAGCTAAGCACCAAAAAAAAAAAAACCCAAATAATCCAATCAATAAATGGGCCAAGGACCTGAATAAACACTTCTCATAAAAGGATATATAATCAATCAACAAATATATGAAAAAATGCTCATCATCTCTAGCAATCAGAGAAATGCAAATCGAAACTATTCTAAGATATCATCTCACTTCAGTCAGAATGGCAGCTATTATGAAGACAAGCAACAACAAGTGTTGGCGAGGATGTGGGGGAAAAGGTACACTCATACATTGCTGGTGGGACTGCAAATTGGTGCAGCCAATTTGGAAAGTAGTATGGAGGTTCCTTTGAAAGCTGGGAATGGAACCACCATTTGATCCAGCTATTCCTCTTCTTGGACTATACGCAAAGGACTTAGAAACAGCATACTACAGGGACACAGCCACATCAATGTATGTTATAGCAGCACAATTCACAATAGCTAAACTGTGGAGTCAACCTAGATGTCCTTCAATGGATGAATGGATAAAAAAAATGTGGCATTTATACACATTGGAATATTACTCAGCACTAAAAAAGAACAAAATCATGGCATTTGCAGGTATATGGATGGCATTGGAGAAGATAATGCTAAGTGAAGTTAGCCAATCCCAAATAAACAAATGCTGAATGTTTTCTCTGATATAAGGGGGTGACTCATAGTGGAGTAGGGAGGGAGAGCATGGGAGGATTAGATTAATTCTAGATAGGGAAGAGGAGTGGGAGGGAAAGGGAGGGAGAAGGGGATTAGCATGGATGGTGGAATGTGATAGTCATCATTATACAAAATACATGTTCAAATATTTGAATTTGGGGCCAATATACCTTATATACAAACAGAGATATGAAAAATTGTGGCATATATGTGTATTAAAATTGTAATGCAAAAAAGAGAACACATATAATGGCATAAGTTGGCATGAACATATTTTATATACAGAGATATGAAAAATTGTGGTCTATGTGTGTAATAAGGATTGTAATGCATTCCACTGTTGTCGTGTATTTAAAAAATAAATAAATAAATAAATATTCATTATTTATTGCTGAATAAAAGTTACACTAAAACTTAAGGGCTTAAAACAATAAGTATTTATTATCTCACAGTTTCTGTAGGTAAAGAAACTAATTATGGCTTAGCTGAATGTCTCTGCCTTTAGGTATCTTATAAGCTGGAAATCATGATGTTGGCTGGGGCTGTAGTTTCATTTGAAAGCTATGCTAAGAAAGGATCTGCTTCCAAGCTCACTCATGTGGTTGTTGGAAGGACTTGACAACTTTGTGAGGTCTCAGGTTCTTCCTAGCTGTTGACCAGAAGTCACCCTCAGTTCTTCAGTATAAACATGTGAGAAAGAGAACAAGGCAGAAGTTAGTTTTTGTATCTTAATCTCAGAAGTAACATCCTGTAATTTTTGCCAAATTGTATTTGTTAAAAGAAAGTTGCTAGAACCATTCTAAACTTGAGGGGAGGAGGCCATGCAAATGCTTAATAGGGCTAGAGTAAACATTGGTGGTTTATATAAATTCTGTGTATATCATATATTGTACTTTTAGTTTTAAATTTTTTTTCTATATACCAAAGATTATTTTGTGTATTCAAATAACCATTCTGTTGTAATAATTTCAAGCTGATAATTTTATTTGATGATTGTGTTGAATCCTTTCAATATGTGGTTTGCCAAGAATGGCTAATATTCATAAATTATGATCAGCCTGAAATTTTAATTTGTTATGAAGTTATTTTGGGGTTTCAGGATAAAGACTTTATTTTATCTCATCAAACTGGAGAGTATACCATCTTTTTCTATATTTTGAAATAGTACAATATAAGATTAACCATTTTTGATACAGATGGAAAAAGTCATCAGGGTCCATCTTTGATGTAGTGATAAAGGGATACCCTAGTAATATTTCCTATAATCTTACTTTGTTAATGATTTATAAATATTTTTAAGCTGTATGGTCCAATATATTATTTACTTGTCACAATGGCTATATATACATTCAAATTTAATGACAAACAAGCAGTTGCTTAGTTTCACTAGCCACATTTCAAGTATTCCATAGCCACGTGTTGAGTGACTACCATATTGAAGAGAACAGATATAGAACATTTCTATCATCACAGGAAATTCTATTGGACAGTGCAAATTAAACAGAGTTGGCTTGAAATAAGTAGAATTGGGTGTGAGTTCCAGCTACACTCTTCACTAGCTTTGTGACTTTGGATATAACACAACCTCATTGTCACTCATTGATCTTATCTATAAAATTGTACTACTACCTTCCCTATCCATCTCACAAGACTGTTGAGAATAAAAAATATATATTTGAAAATTATAAAATACATTTATAATGTTTGATTATTGTGCAAATTATTCCATTTTTCATGCAAAATGGTGATAACATTACCTACTTCATAGGGCTGCTATGACATTTAAGTAAATTAGTATATGTAAGTAATATTTAGGTCCTGTGCCTGATACATATTAACAGATCTGTAAATATTAGCTGTGATTATTGTTGTAGGCATTCAGCATTACAGACATACATGGGGCTGAAAGTAGACTTAAGGAAACTCTGCCCTTCACACTTTTACAGAAATGAGAATACATTTTTCCTTACAGGGGTCTAAAATTCCACAACTACAGCTATTTATTATAATACTTTGGCAAATCATTTCCTCCCTGCAATAGCTGGCTTTCAAATACTTTTTAAAATAACAGCCTAATTATTTTGTCTACCTGTACTCTTAAATTGTTCTCATCCAATGTTAAGACTAAACTTGAATATCTAGGCTCGATCAATCCTTCCTGAATTCAAGATTAATACTGAGTATGCAGACACAATTGTATTCATAGGCATCTCAAGCTTGCTGCGAGATACCAAAATTCCCAACTCTTTCTCAAGCTACGTTCTCCCTCAGCATTCTCAACTCTCTGGCACCTCTATTAACCCAGTTGCTTAAGCCCAAAACCTTGGTGTTATCTGATTCCTTATACTCTTCAAAAAGAAAATATGATGGCTCTTAGAAACTTAGCCAGAAACCTACCACTTCTCATAATCTCCACTGCTTCCAAGCCACCATCATTTCTCACTTATTACCATAATAACCTCCTCACTGGTCACCCAACATTTACTCTTATCTACAAATACTCTATTCTTTGGCTTTGATCTTTTTCAAAAAGTAAGTCTGATCACATCATTCCACTGCTTCAAACTCTGCTTTCCCATCTTACTGGAAACTACATCAACATCTTTACAATTGGCTAAAGGGCCCCAGTCTTTCCCTTCCACTACTTCTTTACCTCATCACTCCACCTTACCTCTTATTTCTCTCACTACTTTTGGTTACAGTCTAGTTATGCTAACTTTGCTGTTGCTCCTCCTCTAATACTTCAAAACTCTCCCAACTTAGAGCCTTGTAGTTGCTCTCTCTTCTACCTAGAAAATTTTCCCTGGATATATACATGGCTCCTTCTCTCATTTATTCCAGTATTTGTTCAAATTTGATCCTATCATGGAAGGTACCTCTGATCTCCTTAATAAAAGTTTCTGTGATGATTAATTTTATGTTTCAATGTGGTTGGGTCACAAGGTGCTCAAATATTTGTTCAAACATCATTTTAGGTGTGTCTGTGAGGATGTTTGTGGATGAGAATAATGTTTTAATTGGTAGACTGAGAAAAGCAGATTGTTTTCCCTAATGTGGGTGGGCCTCATCCAAACAGCTGAAGACACGCAGAACAGAAAGGGTGACCTTGTTCATAAGAGGGAACTCCTCCTGCTTGACTGCTGTAAGCTGAAATGCCAGCATTTCCCTGCCTTCGGATGTGAAAAAAAAAAAAAATACTGGCTCTTCTTGGGTCTTGAAGCTACCAATGTTTGGACTGGATGTTATACCATCAGTTTTCCTGCTTCTCTGGTCTTTAGACTCATATTGGAACACTACTAGCTCCTGTGGGTTCCCCAGCTTCTCAACTGCAGACCTTGGGAATTCTTAGCCTCCAATCATGTGAGCCAAGTCCTTATAATAAATCTTTACACATTCATATCCTATTGACTTTCTTTCTCTGCAGAATCCTAGTACAGTTTCCTATTGATGCTCTAATAAATTACCAGAAATTTAGTGGTTTAAAACAATCTTAATTTATTATCTTATAGTTCTGGAGGTTAAAGTCTGATGTGGATTTCACTAGATTAAAATGCAGGTGTCAGCAGGCCTGTTTCCTTTCTGAGGCTGGAGAAGAGAATGGATATTTCCTTGCCTTTTCCACTTTCTAGTGACTGTTCAAATTTCTTGGTTTATGGCTCTCTGCCTCTATCTTCAAAGTCATGAACAAGGAGTTGAACCTTTCTCACAGAGTTACTTTGACATTGACTCTCCAGCTCCCTGTCTATATTTAAAGGCCCTTGTTTTATGTTGGGCTACTTGGATAATCCAGGATTATTTTCTTACTTTAGGAACAGCTTATTAGTAGCCTTAATTCCATTTGCAACCATAATTTCTCCTTGCTTCACAACATAACATCTTCACAGGTTCCAGGGATCAGAATTTGGATATATATGGGTGGCTAGCCTACCCCAACACCTTCTTCTATTGCTGTTTTAATTTTCTTTATATTACTTACCTCTTCTAATGTATAGTATGTTTACTTACTTGGCTTTTGCCTGTCTCCTCTTACTAGAATACAGGCTCCATGGGCTGTTTCATTCATTCCTATATCCTGGACTCTGAAAATAGTATCAGAAACACAACAGGAGTGGACAAAATATTTTTTTACTACATTAATGAGGCAAACAATTTCATTAGTGAGGCCTAAAGACTGGGAGGTCCTGATGACCTTCCCGCTTTTTAAGGAAGGTTAGGAATCTAAGTGGAAAATCATAAACTTGACTTTGTAATGCACTCTAATAGGATACCTGAAAAAGTAACACTTTCTCCCTGCTCTTTTTAAAGGGCTCTAGAGAAATAGCATCTATAATTCCTCACAGTAGCCCAATTCAGGTGGAAAATCTGTGAATACTGAAAAACTGATTAAATTTGACCTAAATTCTTCAAGCTAGGTTTTTTGTTTGTTTTATTTTGTTTTTCCTGATGACTTTGCTTTGCAATGCCTATTGTAGCAAAGTTCCTAATGCATGTGGCAGACCCCCAGTGAAAACAGGAGTTAAAATTTATTTGCAAGTTTGTTTCACTATTCATATAGTAGCTAACACTGAGATAGTCTCACAGTCAACTACCACACCTGAGTGCACCTCATATTCTCCACTGCATCCTAAGTAGGCTATGAAGTTCAGGAAGACCATATAACTTCAGGTTAAGTGCACAAGCTCTAGAGTTAGTTTACCTGAGTTCAAATCCCAGCTTCACCAGTATTGCATAACTATAGGGAAATTTCTTATCCTTTCTGGAACCCAGTCTGCTCATTTGCAAAATGGGGTTCTTGTGTTGATTAAATGATATAATCCTCATAATGTACTTATAACCTGAGACTGAGTAAGAACTCTACTAAAGGAAACACTATTTTTATTTGGCAACCTGCCCAACTTTCTTTTTTTTTTTAAAGAGAGAGTGAGAGAGAGAGAGAGAGAATTTTAATATTTATTTTTTAGTTTTCGGCGGACACAACATCTTTGTTGTATGTGGTGCTGAGGATCGAACCCGGGCCGCACGCATGCCAGGCAAGTGCGCTACTGCTTGAGCCACATCCCCAGCCCTGCCCAACTTTCTTGTTACCGTACTGAGTCATCAGATAAAGCTGGGTGACATTGGAAAAAGCTAAGTCGCTATACAAATCAGTATCCATACCTTCCTTTAACTAGCAACAATTTTCATTTGCAACATATTACTTGTGAAACCAAACTTTCAAGTTATTGCTTTTGTTTAAAACAATGTTCCTCAATCTCAAATTTTTAGATCATTTTGAGAACCAATAATATAAAACAAAATTTTCTTGATATAATTATATACGTTCAACTTATCTGGTGAACATGTTTTCTCACACCTGCTCCCACATCTACATTTTCTTCTTTTCCCCTTAAAACAGTGACTTCCGAAGTATAATCTTTGGACCAGTAAGATCAGCATCAGCATCACTTAGGAACCTGACCTAATAGAAATGCCTGCCTCAGAACTACTAAGATCTAAGCCTCTTAGGGTAAGGGTATGGCACCTGTTTAAATAAAGCCTTCTCCAAGTGATTCTGATTAGTTTTGAGAACCACTGCCCTGTACTACTCACATGGCTAACAGGGTCTATTAAAAAGAATCACTTCGTTGTGTCACTAATCATAATTTTGGTTTCTTGGCTCCATGTTTCTGTGCACATGCCTTTACTACCTACCTACATTTGCTTCAGTCTCTATGTGGCGTTGAACAACTTTATATCTTGAAATGTTTTGTCTTCAATGACAAAGAAAGTCAGCTGGCAATCGCAAAAATAAGTATTAAGTCAAACCATGAACTTATTTTCTAGCCTTTCATCCTAGCAATACATCTGCCAGTCGAAGTTATACGTAGAATCTGAGCAAGGAGTGGTAAATACAGAAATGATATGTTTATGACTTTTCTACTCATCTAACTTTAAAAAAAAAAAAAAAGACGTAAGTGGCTCCTTCTAAATCTCACCCTGGATACTAAAGATAATATGAACATGCCAAATCATGAATCATATTAGTCACAGAACAGAGCACTATTCATTTGCTGTTTTCATATTCCTTAATGCTAAGAGGTTAAAGAATCTAGAAAATCTACTTAAAACTCTCCTGCAGAATTTTATGAACATAGCTATTGATAAAATTAGTCCCATGAGTTCTTTTAAGACTTGAGATTCTTAGACTATATAATGTAGGCTACCTGAAAAACATGTTCCTTGCTGCTCATGTAGGCTACCTGAAAAACATGTTCCTTGCTGCTCAGTGAAAACTCTAATTATCCTTCTATTGGAAATAATAAACTAAGACAGGGAAAGGTGAGAGATTGGTAGTCATGAAGAAGTTTTCTTATGACCTAACAGGAGAAATGAGTTTACTGTGCTATAGATTCCGTGTGTGTGTGTGTGTGTGTGTGTGTGTGTGTGTGTGAGAGAGAGAGAGAGAGAGAGAGAGAGAGAGAGAGAGAGAGAGTTTTGTTATCTCATTAATGGAAACTGAATTGGTTAGGGCTTTAAGTAAATGTAGTCAGTGTTCTCACACTCCATTTCTTGCAGTCCACAGTGCTTCATTTTTTCTTTAGGGGACTAAAGTTAAATGAAACTCTGTATTAGCTTTTCACTATTGTAACTAAAAGATCCAATCAGCAAAATTATGAGGAGGAAAAGTTTATTTGGGCGGGGCTCACAGTTTCAGAGGTCTCAGGCCATAGACAGCAGGCTCTATTCCTCAGCGCTCAAGGTGAGGCAGGACATCATGGTGGAAGACTGTGGCAGAAGGAAGCAGCTCACATGATTATCAGAAAGCAGAGACTCCACTCACCAGATACAAATATATACCCCAGAGCCACGCCCCTAATACCCCACCTCCTCCAGCCATACCCTAGCTTCCAATTCCCACTCAATTAATACCATCAGGTGATCGATTCACTGATTGGATTAAGTCTTTTGTGGCCCTGTCATTTATTCTCTGAATAGTCTTGCAAGGTCTCACATATAAGCTTTTGGGTGATACCTCACATCCAAATTCATTCTATCTCTGGCCCCCAAAAGTTCACACTTACCTGATAATGTAAAATATATTTAATCCATTCCCAAGAGCCCCATAGTCAACAGTTCCGAGATTGCTCAAAGTTCAAGTTCAAAGTCTTCTCTGAGGCTCAAGGCAATCTCACATTGTAAGCTCCTGTAAAATTCAAAGCAATTTACAAATATCCAATATATAATGATATAGAGTAAACATTTCCATTCAGCAAAATAGGGGCATTAGAAAGAAGGGATAAGACCAAAGTGAGACTGAAATTCAGCTGGGCAAATAAATTCTAGTGTTCTGTGTCTGGCATCTAGAGTACATCTTAATGTACTCTCCAAAGCACTTGGGTATCTCTGCCACAGCCTTATTAGTTGCAGCCCAAGTAGCCTTTCTGTTGGCTTAACTTCGCTCAATTCCTGCAGCCTTCCTTAGCGGGAATTCCATAGCACTGGCATTTCTTAAACTTTGGGGTCTCCACTGCAGTTTTGGTTTTCTCCTCACATCTCCATGTATCACCCTCTCAGGGGTTGCCTGCACGAACTCTGACCCTCCTATACTTTGCCTGGCCTCCCAGGCCTTCTTTTGAAATCTTGGTGGAAGCCTCCATGAACCCCTAACTCCAGCTTCCTACATTCCTGCAGAACCAGCACCATTGTTTTTGATGCCAAAGTCTGCTGCCATCTCAAGCCACAGCCAAGCCTTCTGGGACCCTGGGCCAGAAGCCTCTGAGGGCCTGAGTAGTTGAGCATGTTGAAGAAACTTCCTAGGTCCCCTTGTGGAAGAAGGTTACTCCTTTGGTCTCATGAGAATTTTCACTTTTACTCCCTTGAGCCTGAGGTGGGTGTGATCTTGCCAGTTCCTGAGGTGCCCTCAAGCCATCTTTCTCCTAGTCTCTGGAAAAAGTCTTTAGCATTTTTTTAGAGGTAGTAATGTCTTTAACAACTGCAAATTCCTTAGCCACAGTTTTACTCCCACCTTTCCAGTCCAAGTTTTAAAATATTTCTGCTCCACATTCTTCTCCTGAATATCACAATTAATTTGACTAAAAGGTGTCAGCAATATCCATGCCATGGCCCGAATGCTAAGCTATCTAGAAATTTCTTCTGCCAGATTAAGAAATCCATCACTTTTAAGTCAGCCTCAAAAAAAAAAAAAAGTCTCAGGATACAGGTAAAATACAGACAACTTCTCAGCCAGAACATAACATGAATGGCCTCTAGTCCAATTAACTTTTCCTATAGATCCTCTTGAGCACTGTTTTCACTGTCCACAGTCCTACTGGCATTTTGATTTTCTGAGCTCCCACCAGAATTTGCCATTAAGCTCTGCTTACGACAACCTAAAGCATTTTCAGCTAGCACTGCTAAACATCTCAAAATTTCTCTCAACAATTCCAAAAGCTCAACAATCTTTGAACCACATTCAGGTTAGTCACAGCAACAACACCACTTCTTGGTACCAATTTCTGTATTAGTCAGCTTTTTTGCCACTCTGACTAAAAGACCCAACCAGCACAATTATAGAGCAGGATAAGTTCATTTGGGAGCTAACAGTTCCATAGGTTTCAGTCCATAGAGAGCAGGCTCCTTTCCTTGGGGCTCAAGGTGAGGCAGGACATCATGGTGGAAGAGTATAGTGGAGAGAAGCAGCTCACATGATGATAAGAAAGCAGAGAGAAAGAGAGACTCCACTCTACAGATACAAAATATATACACCAAAGCCATGCCCAACCTCCTCCAGCCATACCCCAGCCTTCAATTACCACTCAATCCCATCAGGTGATTAATTCACTGATTGGGTTAAGGCTCTCATAACCCATTCATTTCTTCTCTGAATCTTGCATCGTCTCACACATGAGCTTTTGGAGGACGCCTCACATCCAAACCATAACAAACTCCCAGCTTATAAAAGGTTTTATAAAGTTTGACTAGAATAATGAAGTTAAATCCCAAGAGGGGCTATGGAATATATAAAATTAACCACTGTTGGACCTTGAAGAAAGATTTCATCTCCTAAATCCTCATCTATTTCCCCTCCACTTATTATTTATTCCTTCTTGAGTTGTATTCTGCAACAGACTTTCAATCCAGATACTATGGACCCAGATTACTAACAGCTTCCCCAACTGTTGTTAGTCCACATAATCTTGACAAATTTTCTTTCAAAATTGCTTTCACATAATTCTCCTGCTCAATTGTCCACAATGGTTTCCTAGTTCCGAATGCATTTAGATATTGTATATCTAAACTCTTCTGTCTAGCTTTAAGGTTAAAATTTGGCTCCATTCTTCCATCCATCATTGTCACCTTCAAGGCTAGGATAAGTATGAAATTCCTTTGCTCTTAGGATAGAGGTAAAGAAACAAGGGGAAAAAAACAGACACTGAAATCCCTAACAGCAAAAGTTTATTTACAGTTGAAGTTAAGGAATATTTTAATGCATGCTGAGGAAAACAGTAATATTTCAAACTTATAGGTTACTATCTAATACGGAATACAAGAGGATGCTGGGAAAGGCTTTGGCATACACAACTATTGGAACCAGGTTATAAGACACTTAAACACTATTAGAACCAGGTGATCAGAACACTTACATATATACTACTTTTAAGTCACACCAACTTCATAGACAGTTCACCTAACTCCTCACTGGCTATTTGAGTAAATAGCATTCAAGGTTAAACATTAAGACTGGGGAATAGAGAAGGAATACAGAAGTGGTACACATTACAACATTTCAGGGCCTACACATATTAATACAACATTAAGATTAATTAATAAACAGTGTTTTCATTTTTGTGTGAAATAGTATTCAGCAATGTTTAGCGCATGAGAAGACACTGCTTTGGTCCGTCCACTCTTTCCAGCTTTTCAAAATGTTTCCTGGCATTGCGGATGTTGATCAGAGTAGCTGCAGAAGCTGAAGGAAGGAGTGGGGAGATACATAACAGAATAAATATGGGGAACCAAAGGAGTGTTTAACTAGTAAACACTAGTAAAAACAAAACAGACAAAAGAGAGCCAAATCCTTCAATGTATGTCACAGAGAACATATAGGAAAAGGAACTTCCAGGTTATCAAGGTTTAATTTTTCTGAAGATCGGCTCATATTCTAAACACAAAATTTCTAAAATTTTGGTTTGGGACTAAACAATAAAACCCATTATTTTATGTTTTAATATTAGCCTAATGTAGGAAAAGCCAGTAGGTAATACATAATTTAAATTTCTAGAAATATTGCAGAAAGCTTTATCTCAATGTTTGAAACAGATAAGGCTATTACACTTCCCTTCATGCCCATAACAGAAAGATGGGAATGTAGCATAAAGTAATACACAATGACATAAAATTGTCCAGCATTTGAAAGTTTAGAGGTTATGTGGACCATCCTTTGAAAAATCTATAACACAACTCTAAAGTCTCTAAAGAAAGAAATTTAAGAAGACCTTAGAATGTGGAAGGACTTCCCATGTTCTTGGATAGGCAGAATATTGTCAAAATGGCCATACTACTGAAAGAACTATACAGATTCAATTCCCATTAAAATTTCAATGACATTCTTCATGGAAATAGAAAAAGCAGTCATGAAATTCTTTTGGAAAAATAAAAAGCCCAGAATAGCCAAAGCAATTCTTAGCGAGAAAAGCAAATTAGGAGGCATCATAATACCAGACCTAAAATTATTCTATAAAGATATAGTAACAAAAACAATATGGTATTCGTACCAAAACAGACATGAAGACCATAATGGAACAGAATAGAAGATGCAGAAACAAACCCCCCAAAATTCAATTACCTCATACCAGACAAAGGCACCAAAAACATACATTGGAGAAACAATAGCCTATTCAACAAATGGTGCTGGGAAAACTGGAAATTCATATGTAGTAGAAAAAAATTTAACCCCTATCTCTCACCCTGTATAAAACTCACCTCAAAGTGGATCAAGAACCTAGACCAGAGACCCTGCACATATTAGAAAAAATATAGGTCCAACACTCCAACTTATCAACTCAGGAACTGACTTCTTTAACAAGACTCCTAAAGCACAGAAGTAAAATCAATAATCTAAACGGGATGGCATCAAACAAAAAAGCTTCTTTATAACAAAGGAAACAAATGAGAGCCTACAGAATGGGAGAAACTCTTTGCCCCTGTACCTCAGTTAGAACATTAATTTCCTGAATATATATATAAACAACTCAAAAAAACTTAACATAAAAAAAAAACCCAATCAGTAAATGGGCAAAGGAACCAAACAGACACTTTACAGAAGAAATACGAATGGTCAACAAATATATGAAAAATGTGCAACATCACTAGTAATTAGAGAAATGCAAATTAAAACTACACTGAGATTTCATCTCACTCCAGTCAGAATGGCAACTATCAAGAATAGAAGTAAAAATAAATGTTGCTGAGGATATGGATAAACATTGCTGGTAAGACTGAAAATGTGTGCAACCACTCTGGAAGGCAATATGGAGATTCCTCAGAAAACTTGGAATGAAACCATCATTTGACCCATTCCTCATTACATATTCAAAGAATTTAAAATCAGTATACTACACTGATACAGCCACATCACTATTTATAGCAGCTCAATTCACAATAGCTAAGCTACAGAGCCAGCCTTGTTGCCCTATAACAGATGAATGAATAAAGAAGATATATACACAATGGAATATTACTCAACCATAAAGAAGAATTACTTTATGACATTTGCCAAAAACTGGATGGATCTGGAGACTCTCATGCTAAATTCAATTAGCCAGTCCCAAAAAGCTAAAGGTTGAATGTTTTCTCTGGTATGTAGAAGCTAACCCACAATAATGGGGGGAAGTGAGGGGAAGAAAAGAATTTCAGTAAATTAGACAATGAAGAATGGAGGGAAGGGAGGAGGGACAGAAAAAGGAAAGGAATGAATCTGACATAATTTTCCCATGTACATATATGAAAATAACACAGTGAATATCACCATCATGTACATCAATAAGAATGGGATCCTAACTAGAATAAGATATATTCCATGCTTATATAATTATGTCAAAATGGATTCTGCTATCATGTGTAACTAAAAAGAACCAATAAATAAATAAAATCTATACATATGAAGCATAAATCATGGATTTTGGTTCTCTTTAAAATTCCTTGATTTAGTCACTTGTTTTCTAAAGTTCCCATGAAGAAAAACACAATACCCTAGAGGCAAAATTGTTTTTCAGCTTCAAAATGTGTCTACCACTGTTACTTGTTTTTTTTTGTTTTTTTTTTTTCAGTGTGTTAAAATATACATGACATGAAATTTACAATGTTAACCATTTTTTTTTTTGGCGGGGATACCAGGGACTGAATTTAGGAGCACTCAACCACTGAGCCACATCCAGCCCTCTTTTGTATTTTATTTAGAGACAGGGTCTCACTGAATTGCTTAGCACCTTGCTTTTGCTGAGGCTGGTTTTGAACTCAGGATCCTGCCTCAGCCTTCCAAGCCACTGGGATTTCAGGTATGTGCCACCATATCAGCCACATTAACCATTTTAAGTGTATGGCTGAATGCAATTAAGCACTTTCATATTGTTGTATGACCAACCCCACTGTAAAATAATTTTAAAATATCTTGTACAATAATACCTCTAGGGCAATTGTTTAGAGAATATGTAGATTTGAAATTATGTCATCTTAAGTTTAAACTTACGAATGGATGGATCAGACATCACAACCATCACATAAGTGTTAGATGTAAAGATGTCAATGAAAGCAGCAAAGTTAGAGTTTCTGACTTCCATACTCTGGAAAGAGGCAGCCAGCTTGCTACAGAAGAAAGGAATAACATAATAACAATATAAGAAGTTCTTATCTTTTAGGTTAAACATTTTTATAGTATTATTATACCTTAATTTATCCCTTGAGAGTTTATAAGGAAAGTCTAAAATTGAATTTAACATGTTTCAGAGTGACTGGAATGAAAATTAGGCTAGGACTTCATATTGACTGAGAAATGAAAATAGGTTTAGACCTAGATCTATGTTGAAAAATCATGTTACAAATGACTTCTTTAATATTTAAGAAGCATCCTTATTTGGAATTTCCCTATCTTGGCAATTAATACTTATATCTGTTTGATGTTACATTTATATTCAAGAAACTACCCCATTTCTTTGAAAACAAACAAGGCAACTCTATTTGCTTGTTATTTGCTATTTCTTCTTCAAAATGTTAGCGTAAACACTCTAGAAAGTCTCAAAGTATACTAAGATGTAAAGTGGGTAAACTGATCCCCGCTCTCCAAGCATCAAGTTTTTATCAGGTAACAATTTGATTTTTAAATCTTTACTTATTTATGATATTTAGCCATTCATTTTCCCTCTATTTGTAATACCCAAGACTCAAATCTTATTTAATCAAACCAGATACATCATAATTTGACATTTCTAAACTCTCTTCTGTTATCATTTCTGAATCAGTATCTATTTTACTTACTATTGTTTTATAGTCAATTCTGTTATTTAGTACGGCAAATTCTCTTTCTTTCTTTTCAAAACTCTCTTGGATATTCTCAGTTTATTTCTTCCCAAATAATACTAAACACGTTGAAAGGGTATTTTGCTTGAATATTTCTCAGATGCTTCTGGATTAGTTGAGTTTGCATGAAAGGACAAGGATCTGTATTTTAGTCAACTGTAGGCTCCCTCAGAGTCAATTTTCTTTTTGATTAAAGCAACCATTGTGAACATAGAAGTTTAGTTAACAACTATAGTTATTTGTATTTCTCAAAAATGATAATTTTCCCAGAAATTAATGCATCATTCCTATAAGATCTCTTACCTGCAGCTCAGCTTGAATTGCTTAATAATGTTGCTGATTTTCTCAAATCTATGAGCATCACGCTGCTCTTTACACTGATAATGAGAAATCACCTGTGAAAATGAACATTGTTCTTTGAATCCATGCAAAATATTCATATAACCCTCTGCTGCTACTTGAAGTAGACATCTGTTAGTTTCTTGACCACCTGGTTTACCATCTTCTCCTGTCTGTATCATATCTTTGTTAAGACTACATGTGATTTCAATATCCATCCAGATGGTCTATTCAGTATTGTTTGGTTATAACTTCATTAGATCATTTAAGTATTCTACATATAGTCTTTGACTTATCATGGTTCAACTTTTGACTTTATAATGGTGTTAAAATGATAGGAATTCAGTAGAAACAATATCTCAAATTTTCCCATACTAGGGATATGTGATACTGACAAACTCTTGTGAGGCTGGGCAGCAGCAGAGAGCCATAACTCTCAGTTAACCATGAGATAGATTATAAGGGTAAACAACAGATACTTCTCAGTGTTACTTGTGTTGCTAGGCTATGATGTTTGGTACGTTAGGTGCATTAAATGCATTTTCAACTTATGGTGGGTTTATCAGGACACAAACCCATCCCAAGTCAAGGAGCATCTGTATTTTGGTTTACTGATATTCATTCTCAATTTTTAATTTAATTTTTAACTATCAATATTTAATCATTAAATATTCACCTTATTTCAATGTTTCACTGGATGATTTTTTATTTTAAAAACATACAAAACAAGGAAAATAAAATACATAACAACTCTTGAGGTTTAATTACTATATTTAAATTTAATGAAGTCTATAATCAAGTAGCTTTGGGAATTATATTTTAAAAGCTTAACTAGATAATTCTAACCATTGAGAACTGACTATTTTTAAATGAATCTATTCAGGATAAACACCAACACCAGCTGAAAATACTTTTCCTAACACTTTGAGATTTTAGTAAATCATACAAGTATCCTACAGGCCAAATGCAAAGTTTATAATAGGAAGCAAAACTGAGTCAATTACCAAAAGAAAATTCTCAGGGAAATACCCTGAGGTAACACGAAACTTTCAACATTTAATTTGTATATAAAGAGCAGGACAGATCCACATTGCTTGACTTACTCCCCTCAGTAAAAATGGTCAATTACATTTAAACTTTTTTTTAACTGTTGATGGACCTTTATTTGTTTATATGTGGTGATGAGAACCAAACCCAGTGCCTCATACATGCTAAGCAAGTGCTCTACCACTGAGCCACATCCCCAGCCCAATCACATTTAAACTTGGTCATCAAGAGAAATAAAAGCTACCTGTTACTGTCAGTGAATAATAGAGAGCTTACTAACATTATCTTCTAAGACCTTGTGTAGTAGATATAGCATGGTAATACTGCTGAAGCAGAGTCCTGTTGTGCCATGCACACTGAGACAGATGGAATGGTTTACTTGCTTGTTGCCATTCATACTAGCAGGAAAAAAAAACTGGTTCGGAGAAGTAATTTCAGGCACGTAACACATGCCACTGGACTGAGGCAGAAAGTCACTCTAGTTACGACTCCTTGCCTCAGCTATATCAGCTAGCAGGAAGAATGGCTCCACAGTGCTGCTATGGCTATAAGTAATGTTTCTACAAAGGAAAAGAGGAATTGTACTTTATATTTTCTGCCCTCAGTTGACACAGCAGCAAAGGGAACCAACATTTAATAGTTCACCTATTCTATGTCAAAGCTTGTGATAGATGCTTAATGTTACTATGCCCCATTTTAATGAACATGATAAACCTATGATACAGATAGTATTATCTCCATTTTAAAAAAGGGGAAACAAGCTCAGAGAGATTAAGAAATGTCTAAAATTACCAAGCAGTGGTAGAACTCAGAAACAAATTATTTACTGGGAGCTGCTCTTAAGAATTATATTTCCTAAGCTAGTTAACAATTACTTTTTTATGCAGTGTGTTGGGACATCTCAAATTATTTTCTATCACTGGTATTTAAATATTTTATTTATAAAGATAATACTAGCTTTGGCATCCTCTATTCAGGGCTATACAAAAAACAGTAGGGTCTAATACAGTTGCTAAGTTCAATTTATACAAAAAGTAACAGTATCAACATGCATCTTTTCCCCTTTAATTCTCCATCTGCTCTTAGCTATATCACTGAGTTGACCCTTACTTCTCTTCCAGTTTTCACCTTAGCCTTTTGGAGAAAAGGGAGGGAAGAGAGTTATCTCAAAAGGACAATACAATAAATTTCATAATAAAATTCAAGAGAAAATAGGAATACTTCATCACAAATAAATAGTTATTAGCAGAAATAATCTAAACCCTCTAATAGGGTATACCTGCAAAAACCTATGGTTTACTAGTTACAAAGGAGCTAAACACCAAAGGACTTCTTTCAGATCACTTGTCAACAATATTACTTTACAAATAGGGCTGAGTATGCATAAGTAATGACACAAGAGAAAAAGGTTCTTCCTAAAAGGGAAACATGCTGTTCTCTGTTCCTGAATAGAAGGTACTGTGTGAAATATATCTTCAGAACAAAAAGTTCTTACCAGAAAAGTAGCTCTCTCAAACAGAAGTACTTCATCAGCCTCAATAATTTCAGCAAAATTCCTTAAGTTCATTTCCAGCTGCTGAACATTGGGAATCAGTTGATAAACAATGCTGGACCAAGCCTAACAGAACAGAAGCATAATGTAATATTACTAACAGTTAGCCAGTCCCAGACCTTTGAAAAGAGTAAATAAACTATAAACCATCACATATAAACAGCAAAACATGATGACAATTAAATCCCAAACAAATACTGACATTAAATATAACACAAATGAAATGAGAAAATGAAGCTATATTTGATTTTTATCCTTGAATTGAATAGTTTTAAGTTCAAACACTTTTTTGAAATGCTGGAGAAACTTCTTTCCATTGATAATTAAAATTAAACAGGTGATTTAATGCCATTATGTTGCCTTAGGAAAAAAAGTAGCAAAATATGAACTACTCTGTTAAAAAGCTTCTAATCTAGACCTTCGACAAATATTTAAATCCAACAGTGCAAATTTCTTTAAAGATAAGAACCTAATAATGCTATATAAAACATATATCCAAGAATCAATTTTGTGAAAATATCAGAGCCACATGGACAAATGGCTCCTCCCCTCAGTGGTGTAATATACCATTACAAGAGAACCAGTGGTATTATCATTCCCAAAGGTTGTTGTCATGTGTAAAATTATTGATCCAACAGAATTTCAAAAGGTCCGTTGTGTTTGCCTAAAACTGACTTCATCCAGAGGAGTATGACTAATGTAAGCAGTTGAAATTATCCACACCCTCCCTCTAGTCTCTTAAGGCCCTTTTATTTGTATTTCCATTATAATACTTCCTTTACTTTCACTCCAATTTGTCTGGTTAGGTGTATTTTCTTCTTCTCTCCCCTACTAGACGGCAGGAATCTGATCTTAGTCATCTGGGTATGCAACAGCATCAAGTAGATAGGCAATGAGCGCTTGTTGAATAAAACTTAATATAAAAATTTAAGTCAGTTCTATGCAACATTGATGTAAGAGATAGTAGTGCCATGTCTCTGATCCATTTAGTTTTATTACTTAGGCATAGGGGTTCAGGTTCCAAATTCCCAGGTCGGTGTTAATGTCACTGCTGAATTTACCTTGGAGAAGGCACCAAAGCTAACCACAGCAGAGACATTGTCACTCACAGCAGTGTTGTGATTAGCCAATTGTCTTTGGTCGTGTTATGTATTGTCATCCTTCACACCGCAGTTGGTTCTTATCAGTGCGTCATGTCCATCCTTATTCACGGTTACCTGTTCTATGGGAATAAGGCTTTGAGAGAAATTCGGCCCATATTAATCTAGAACAGTACTTCCTAGACAGGTATCTCAAAATGATGTTATTAGAGTGAGGCTGGGTCAACATAATATTGGGGAAAAAAAGTGAATTAGTTTAAAAAAATGGCTATTTTTAAAGTCCAATGGCTTTTCTCCTTGGCAAGTCAGGTTTCTGTGCTTCTGGTTGTAGACACTTGTCAGATGCAGTTGATACTGAGGCTCTAGCTATCAATGACAGAGAAGGATCCTTTCTTTGCCACTCAAGAGTCAGACTTGTCAATGGATACCAGAAGCAGTCTGAAGGAAAGGTCTGACCACAGGAGGATCCAAAAGGAGACAGTCCTTAAATCAATAGATCAGTAGAAAAAAGGGAGGAAGCAGGAGCCTATGTGCCAATAGGTAATTTCAGCTTCATCCGTACAGAATTATTGTTATAATCGCTATAATTACTTCAAGCAGTGTGGTATCCATTCCAGCAAGGGGAACAATCCTGGTTGAA
This sequence comes from Marmota monax, assembly GCF_021218885.2. Classification (NCBI taxonomy): domain Eukaryota; kingdom Metazoa; phylum Chordata; class Mammalia; order Rodentia; family Sciuridae; genus Marmota; species Marmota monax. Next base: position 102,928 of record NW_026694711.1, on the reverse strand, counting down.
AGAATGTTGGTCTCCAATCTGGCATGAAAGTTGAAGCTACTATACTCTAGGAATAACATGTCTCGTCCTAAGATTCCCTTCTCCAATCTCTCCACTAAGTATTTTTCTTCTACTACTACCCAAACTTAGGTAGACTAGTTTATATCATATAGAGGTACCTGTATACAAGATACAACTCCAATTAGAATTGAGACCATGACAGTTCAAAATATATGATGGCCAGTGAGTAAAGTTTCTGCTTTCACAAAGTCAGTATCAAATTAATCATACCCAAACTGGCTAATTCAATATGATTTGGTAACAATGTTGACCCAATGTAGGATTAAAACCAAAATCTGTTAATGTTAAGTTTGGTATTCTTCAATTTGTTGCAGATTATTTCATTTTTTAGTACAACAAATCATGAAATTGTTTAAAATATTTCAATTTTGTTAATATTCTTCTAGCTCTTTTTCATGCTCTTAAAATGAGAGAACCCAGGAAACATACACACCTTATAGAGAGTTTCATCCCAGATAGATGTTCGGAAACAAGAACATTCCAATGGGCGAGACAAACGCCTCAGATCTTCTTCTCGCTCTTTAAAAATCTGAATTAAACAGTCCAACATACTGATCAGCATATAACAGTTCTCCTCTTTGATTGCAAAATCTAAGATGTAACTATTTCAACATGTTTTAATCAAAAGCTTTTGCTCCTTAAGAGGAATTTGGAATATGTACCTTATTTCACAAGCTAGAATGGCAGAAATTATCTCAGGACACGTGTAAAAGTGCTACTGGTTACTATAATTATTTAGACTTATACTGTGTGTGCTCTATACACGTTGAGAGCACTGTATTAGAAAATAAAATTCATTATATAGAGGAATCTTAAAAAATATCTAACACTCCAAATCATTAAATCTGGGCATTTCAAGAGTTATACTCATATCAAGATTTTGTAAATCAAAATATTTAACCTTTTGATATACATTTCTCTCAAATGTCTATTTATATGTACTATTTACATATGCACTGTATGTATTTCAACATATAGATATAACCCCCCACAAACATCTACCAATCTTGGATATATTTCTATGTATATATGCCCATATGTACATTGGAAAAAAATTGTTATACACAACCATTTTTCCATGAGTGGATGGATTGGGAGCAAGTGTATGATGGTTAATTTTTGTGTCAATGTGACTAGGCTGCAGTACCCAGGTATTTGGTCAAACATCAATCCAGATGTTGTTGTGATGGTATTTTTTTAAGAGGTGAAGTTTTAAATAAGATGACTTTGAGTAAAGCAGATTGCCCTCCATAATGTAAAAGAAAAAGTTTCACTACTGAGAAAAATGGAGCTCTACCTACAGGATGCCTTCAAACTCTTTAAGTACAACATCAACTTTTCCATGGATAGTCTCTAAAATTGAGTGAGCTAACTCCTTAAAATAAATCACTCTTCTTTCTTCCCTTTCTCAAATATCTCTACTTCCATAACCCTTCCCACCAACACACATTCTATTGGTCCTGTAATTCCGGAGAACCAAAATTCAGATTTTAGCATTGATAGGTTCTAGAAGAGAATTTTAAGGATGAGTCTCCTCAATTGGTTTTTGAGGTTTCTGGAATCATTTCTTTAATATGATTAGAGTTAAAGGTGTTAATAACTCTATTTCCAGTAGTAAAGATAGCAGTGAATAGTTCACAGTGATACATAAAATACTACCACTGAATACTTCTAATCAAATATGTACAAGGGTGACCATGTATATAACTTTGAATATTTTTTGTCAAAACAATGAGTGTGTAATGAGATTGGCTGACTTATACTAATTGTGCTGGACCAAATAGAGAAAGAAAAAAAATGAGCTCATAAATTTCAATCCCCAGTTTAAGCACCATATAAATAACCCCAAATTATCTATATTCACCCTAGAAGAAACCCATACCCTCTATAGATGCAGAACTGAGATAGCTGAAAACTAAACTTGGAATCTCATCCTGTGAGTGGATAAATCACAATGCATATTTAATTCCTAATTAAACAGGGTATCATCTGTTAGGGTGCTGACTGAAAGAATGGGATTCTAGAAATTGGAATAAGAGTCATATGGGAAGATCTCAATGAAGACTAGGACACTGAATTCCTAACTTCTCATGAGTCTTTGCAAATAGAAGCAGCCACTACATTGAGATTTAAAATTAACCCTACTTTGCCTCAGGGGAATGTAATGATATCCCCTGAGGTAGCTGTCTTACAACAGACCTGACTTACCATCACCATCTCTCTTAGGGTTCTAATGGTTTGGTTGCTTGGCTGAAACATGAACCCCAAATGGCCTATGCTAAGTGAAGCTGAAATACCTGACCTGCATTAGTATATAAGGGAAGGTATCCAAAGGCTTAGGGAGACTGGAATGTTCAAATGGATTTGTCATTTAAGACCTACTTACCAATCTTGGGAGGTGCCAGAAGAGACCTTTCACCATGACTGTGAGAAATAAATTTGTGAGAGGAGCCCAGCTTCCTTCCCTGCTCTGATCACTCTTCTCTGTAGGCCAGACCTGACAGTGGGAACTGCTGCCACTGAATTTGGGAACCTAAATGCAATGGTGGCAGTTGGATCCTGAAGTGGTAGGAGCAAGGTGGAGACACTCACCAAATGCAAGGTAGGTCTAATCTGACAGAGTAATCTGACTGAGACCTATGGTGTTTGCTAGTTGATCATGGTGGTACTTAGAAGTGAAATAGATGGGATATCTACTAAATTCCCACTTCTTCTATATAAGTAGAAGAGTCTAAGTCAAGTGGTCCAAAATCTAACTTGAACCATAAGAACAGAGTCAGGACCCCTCAATAGACTTGTATTAGTTTACAGACCTAGAGCATCTTGAATAAAGAGAAGGGTGGGTCCAGGTAAGGAAGGACCCCACTATACTGCCCAAAGTTTATACTATTATTTTTCCTCCCTGCCTCCTCCAAATGAACCTAAGACCTTCTACAAGGGTAACTGTGCTTTGGGGAAAAGGAAAGGATCCAACCTTTGGGGGACGACTGAGCACTGGCTCTGAAATTCCAGGAGACACAAAACATTACTATAGTCCACTAGTCAAGAGTAGGAAAGTTGGTAGTTGTAGTGGTCAACTTGATAGGATTAAGAGATGATGAGGATTAAGGAGTTTATGGGTCTGTCAGAGAATGACTGACATGTGAGAGAGCCAACCAAAACAGAGACCCTCCCTAAGCATGGGCAGCACCAACCAATAGGATGATGGCTTGGATGGAATAAAAGTTGGAAGAACAAGGAAGCAGCAGCAGATGCAAACTCAATTCTTCTGGAACGGGTTTTTGACTGCTGCTGTGATCATCTGAGGATATGGGACTCTAGCTTCTTTACTCTTCCAAAGTGGACTCTGCCAGTGATTCTCCAGAAGCCTTCAGTCTCAGACTAGGATTACACTGTTGATCCCTCCTATTTTGAGGCTTTGGCCTCTTGGACTGTGCAGCTACTGGTTCTTCCAGCTCTCCAGCCTGCAGATGGCCACTGTGGACTATCCAGCTTCTGGTCACATGAGCCAACCTAATAAATCCCTTTTTATAATCATACTACCTGGTTCTTCATGCCAGTAGCATATGCTTGTCTCAAAGATCAAGCCATTCATGCCTAAGTATACGTGGCTGGTACAGCAATTCTGTACAGCATTGCTTTGGACCAAGGAACTCACTTCACAGCCAAAGAAGTGAGGCAATGGGCTCATGCTCATGGGATTCACTGGTCTTACCATATTCCCCACCATCCTGAAGCAGCTGGTTTCAAAGAATGATGGAACGGACTCTTGAAGTTGCAGTTACAGCACCAGTTAGGTGGTAATACATTGCAGGGCTAGGGCAAGGTTCTTCAGAACCTTCAGAACACTCTGAATCAGCATCCATTATATGTTACTGTCTCTCCTATTGCTAGAATTCACAGGTCCAGGAATCAAGGGGTGAGACAGGAATGGTACTACTCATTCATCATTACTCCTAGTAACCCACAAGGAAAGTTTTTGCTTCTTCCCTGCAACCTTATGTTGTGTAGGCTTAGAAGTCTTACTTTCAGGAGAAATGCTTCTGCCTGGAGATACAACAATGATTTCATTAAACTGGAAGTTAAGACTTCACCATGGACACTTGGGCTCCTCATGCCTCTGAGTCAACAGACTATGAAAGGAGTTATGGTACTGGTGGGGATGATTGATCCAGATTATCAAGGGGACATTGGACTGTTACTCCACAATGGAGATAAGGAAGCATACTCCTGGAGTGCAGGAGATCCCTTAGGGTGCCTCTTGGTATTACTCTGTCCCCTTATTAAGATCAATGGGAAACTACAACAACCCAATCCAGACAAGATGACAAATGTCTTAGACCCTTCAGGAATGAAGGTGTGGGTCACACCTCTAGGTAAAGAACCAAGACCGCTGAGGTAGTTGCTGAAGGTAGAGGAAATACAGAATGGGTAGTAGAAGAATGTAGTCATAAATACCAACTATGGCCACATGACCAGTTACAGAAATGAGGATTTTAATTGCCATTGACAATTCTTCCCTATTCCACTAAGAATATGTTTGGGCATATTTACAAATGCATTAAGAGGAAATAATTGTTACTCTCCTGTTATTCATTCTGTAAAGTAATATTGATTGACTTAACATTAGTAGTGTTTTTGTTTATTCTTCTATTCTGGGGAAAGAACTAGTGTATTCGGTTGTAGGAAGGATAGTTATGTTAGGTGGAATTATAACCTTGTTGTGTTTATTTGGAGATTAAGTATGATGTAAAGAGTCATATTTGGATATCAAGTTGACAAGGGGGTGGATATTTGGATTAAGAGATGCTGAGGATTAAGGGGTTTATGGGTGTGTCAGTGAGGATGTGTCTAGGAAGGATTGACATGTGGTATAGCCAACTGAAATGGAGACCAACGAATAGGATGATGGCTTGGATGGAATAAAAGTTGGAAGAACAAGATGCAAGCTCAATTCTTCTGAAACGGGTTCTTGACTACTGCTATGATCATCTGAGGATATGGGACTCTATTTTCTTCACTCTTCCAAAGTGGACTCTGTCAGTGATTTTTCTGGGGCTCAGCCTATGGACTGTGCAGCTACTGGTTCTTCCAGCTCTCCAGCCTGCAGATGGCCATTGTGGACTATCCAGCTTCTGGTGGCATAAGATAACCTAATAAATCCTTTTTTATAATTATACTTCCTGTTGATTCTGTTCCTATAGAGAATGCTAATACAGTGGTCAATAAAGTTTTAGTTCAGGTTTGTCTCACAGTGGGCCCATGGTTCCCCAAACCATACTGTGGTTATATCCCAATTCCAGAGTACATATTTGGAACAGACATACTCAGCAACTGATTGAATCTCCACATTGGTTCCCTTATCTGTGGTGTGATGGCTATTATGGCAGGAAAAGTCAAGTGAAAACCACTAGAACTGCTTTTTCCTAGGAAAATAATAAACCAAAAGCAATACTGAATTCCTGAAGGGATTGTGGAAATTACTGCCACCATAAAAGACTTAAAAGATACAAGGTTACCAATTCCCACCACATCCCAACTCATTTTGCCTCTTCAGGCTCTACAGAAGGCCGCTAGCTCTTGGACATGGATTTCCATAAGCTTACTCAGGAGGTGATTATAATTTCAACTGTTGTAAAAGATGTGGCCCAATTCCTTGAGCAAACTCACACATCCCCTGGTACCTATATGCAACTATTTTTCTGACAAATGCCTTTTTCTCCAGACTTGCCCATAAAATCCACCAGAAGCAATTTGCTCTTAGGTAGCAAGGCCAGCAAAACACCTTCACTGACTTACTGAGGGAGATACCAACTCTCTAGTCCTATGTTATAATTTAATTTACAGGGCTCTTGGTCACCTTTTCCTTTTACAAGATACTACACTGGTCCATCACATTAATGACATTATGCTGATCAAACCCAGCGAGCAAGTAGTTACACCAGACTTATTGGAAAGACATTTGAATGTCAGAAGGCTGAAAAGCAATGTGACAAAAATTCAGGAGTATGCTACCTTTTAAAAAAAAATGTTTAGTTGTAGATGGACAACACTATACCTTTATTTTATTTATTTATTTTTATGTGGTACATAGGATTGAACCCAGTGCCTCACACATGCTAGGCAGCGCTCTACCACTGAGCCACAACCCAAGTCTGTTACCTTTACTTTTTAAGGACAAAAGAGAAATGGACATAATCTAATAGGCCTATGTAGATTGTGAAGGCAAAATATTACTCTAGATGCATTACTCTAGCTTATTTACTGAGTGACCCAAATAAGCTGCTACTTTTGAGTGGGGCCCAGCACCAATGAAGGCTCTGCGACAGGTCCAGGCAGCTGTGCAAGCTGCTCTTAGACCATATTGTCCAACAAATTCAATGATGCTTTAAGTGTCAGGAGCACATAGGGAAGCTGTTTGGAGCCTTTTACAGGCCACTATTGGTGAACTGCAATGCGCCTATTTAGGGTACTGAAACAAAGCCCTACTATTCTCCACAGATAATTACTTTCCTTTCAAGAAACAGCTCTTGGCCAATTACTAGGCCATAGTACATACAAACTGAACATGTCCCACAGGCTACCAAGTTACCATGGGAACTGTGCTGTTCATCACAAACTGGTTGTTATTTATTTAATCTACCAAACCATAATGTCAGACATGTATAGCAGCTCTCCATCACCAAGTTAAAGTCATATATTTGTGAGACTGAGCCCATGAAAGTCTTGAGGGCATAAGTAAGTTACATTTTAAGTCCTCCTTTGCTGCTACATTGCTTTTTCTTACAGCCCGCACCTAAGACTTCATGGAGCATTCCATATAATCATTTGAGGAAGAGAAGACTAGGGCCTGGTCTATAGATGGTTCTGCATGATACATGGGCACCACCTAGAAGTGAACAGCTGTAGCTCTGTATCCCATTTCTGGAACATCCCTAAAAGAAAGTGTTGAAGGTGAAATCCTCCCAGTGGAAAGAACCTTGATCAACTGGTTGTTCACACTGCTTGGAAAGAGAAATGGCCAGATATACAGCTATGACTCATGAGCTGTAGCCATTGGTTTGCTGGATGGTCAGGGACTTAGAAGGAACATATCTGGAAAAATGGAAGAGGTATATAGATAAATCTCTTCCAATAGAAAAAAAAATTGTGAAGATATCTGTGTCTCAGGTGAATACCCACCAAAGGGTAACCTCAATAAAAGAGGATTTTAATGTTCAAGTGGATAGGATGACCTGTTCTGTGGATACCAGTTAGTATGTATCTTTATCCACCTCAATGAGTTCAGGAAACTAAATGGACATGGTGAAAGGGTTAAAAGTAATATGTGGGCCCAGCAACATAGACTTTCACTCACCAAGGCTGTCCTGGCTGTGGCCACTGATGGGTGCCCAATCTGTCATCAGCAGAGACCAACACTGAATCCAAAATACACACCAGTCCTCCAGGTGAACAGGCAATTATATGATGATGACTTGATTATAATGGTCTTCTTCCATCATGCAAGGGGCAGCATTCTACACTTATTGGAATAGACACTTAATTCTGGATATTGATTCACCTTCCCTTTATACAGTACTTCTACCAAAACTACTATCTGTGAATTTAGAATGCTTCATCCACTATCATGGTATGGCACATGATATTGCTTCTAATCAAGGAACTTCCTCCACAGCAAATAAAATAAAGCAATGGGCCCAGACTTTATTGTTCTTATCATGTTCCCAACCATCCTAATGCAGCTGGCTTGACAGAATGATAGCGTGGGCTTTTGAAAGCTCAGTTAGGTGGCAAAAATTTATAGGGCTGGGACAAGGCTGTCTGGGAGGCTATATGCTCTCATTCAGCATCCAATGTTTGCTGCTTTTTCTACCACAGTGAGGATTCATGGCTCCAGGATTCAGAGTGGTAATGGGAGTGGCACCACTTATTATCACCCATAGTAATGCACTAGCCATTACTAAGGGTAAAGGACAAAGTTTTTGTTTCTTGTCTCTATGACTTTATACTCTGCTGGCCTAAAGGTCTCAGTTCCAAAGGCAGGAATGAGTATGCCAGGAAATATAACAATAATTCAACTGAACTAGAGATTAAAACTGCCACCAGCTACTTTGGGGTCCTCATGCCTCTAAATGAATTGGCAAAAAAGGGACTTCCTGTGCTCTCTGGGGTGACTGATCCTAACTATCATAGGGGAAACTGGACTATATTTCACAATGGAGTTTGGGAAAAGTATGTCAAAAATAAAAGAGATCCCTCAGGGTATCTATTAACAATATCATACCTTGTAATTAAAGTAATGGAAAACCACAACTACCCAATTCAAGCAGGTCTACTAATAGCCTAGACCTTTAGGTCTACTAATGGTTTTAGGGTCATCCTACCAGTAAAGAAATACAACCAGCTGAGGTGCAAAGGCAATCCAGAATTGAAGAAGGCAGTTATAAATACCAGCCAAGATCATGTGAGTACATTATAAATGAGAATTATAACTGTCATGAGTATTTCTTCCTTGATTTTGTTATGAATATATATAAGTGGCTATATACTAAGCATGTCTTTCTCTTTTATCCGTTTATCATGAACATATGATGTATAAACTTTATATCAATATTATTTTAAGTACTATTTACATTGTAATATTTAAGTTATAGGATAGAAAGTAGAAGAATAAACATTACCCAAGGACTTATCTGGAAAGAGTATATTTCTAGTTGTATGTAGAAAAGTTGTATCAAGTTATGTGGAATTATAATCGTTTTATTATATTTATTTGGAAATTAATTATGCTTTTAGAAAATGTGTGAGTGCCTAGTTGAAAAGGGTGGACTATAATGGTTAGTTTTTTTGTTGTTGTTGTTAACATGACTAGGCCATAGTACTCAACACTGGGTAAAACAGCAGCCTAGATGTCACTGTGAAAATACTTTTAGATGAGATTATCATTTAATTCAGTAGACTTTGGGTAAAACAGATTACCCTCCATAATGTGGGTGGGCCTTATCTATAAGACATTTAGAGAAAAAGACTGATATTATAAGGAAGAGGGGAACCTACCCTCACATTGCCTTCTGCCTTAAACTGCAACGTTGACTGTTTTTCCTGGGTCTCTAGTCTAAGGACCTGCTCTCAAGATTTCAGAACTGCCAGCCTCCACATTCACTGGAGCCTATTACTTAAATAAATACTTCCCCATCTCTTTCTGTCTCTTTATATACAAACATATCTCATTGCCTCTGTTTCTCTGGAAAACCACAACATTCACACACATGCAGGGAAATAAATCTTAACGGAACTTTGTATTTTGAGAAGCACTTAATTATTTGTACTTTAAAACTTCCAATTTTAAATCTTTAATGAAATTAAAGATATTAAGCTTAAAATCCACTAAAGAATATTAATATATCTTTAGGGGATAGTCATATGAAAAAATCTAATTCAAAATTATAAGAGATTGAAACATTCATAAGGAGCTCATTTATTGAAATGTTCTAGATTTAATTGTAATTTTGGCTAAGGATTGAAATTATTTTTAAAGCTTCACCAACTCAGGACCCATACTTTTTTTTTGTACTGGGGATTTAAGCCAGGGGTGCTTTACCACTGTTATGGTTTGCATGTGAGGTGTCCCCCAAAAGCTCATGTGTGAGACAATGCAAGAAGGCTCAGAGGAGAAATGATTGGGTTATAATAGTCTTAACCCAATCAGTGATTTAATCCCCTGATAGGAATTCACTGAGTGGTAACTGAAATGGTAGGGTATGGCTGCAGGAGGTGGGAATTAGGGCATAGCTTTGGTGTATATATCTGTATCTGAAAAGTGGAGTCTTCCTGTTCTCATATGAGCTGCTTCCCTATGCCACACACTCTGCCATGAATGTTCAGCCTCACCTCAAGCCCCAAAGAATGGAGCCGGCCTTCTATAAACTAAGATTTCTGAAACTGTGAGCCCTCAAATAAACTTTTCCTCCTCTACAATTTTTCTGGTCAGATCTTTTAGTCACAGCAGTGAAAAAGCTGACTAAAACAACCACTGAGTCGCATTCCCAGCCCTTTTCATTTTTTAAATTTTGAGACAGGGTATTGCTAAGTTTTGTAGGGTCTTGCTAAGTTGTTGAGGCTAGTATCAAACTTGCAATCTTTCTGCCCTAGCTTTCAGAGTTGCTGGGATTACAAGTGAGTGCCACTGTGCCTGGCAGGACCCATACTTATATACATAGTTTTCTGGGAGATGGAGAAGGGGAAAGAGTTTAAAAAACTATTGGATATTCAAAAGTACAGTTCTGAGTCAAAGGCAGAACCTTGTCAAATGGTTTTTGAAAGCCTGCAAAATAATCTAGAAACATTTGAATAGTAGAGGCAATCCTGTAAATAGTCATGGAAAAAAGTATTCCTTGCCATAGCTATTACCCAAACTCCTTTAGACTTAAACTCTAACATTACAACCTAAGGAAGAATTGTATTCTTCTATATGACTAGTATATTCTAAAACTGCTTTCCTTAGTTATACCTTAAGAAATAGAGGGGGATCTTCTCTTTCACTTCAGACCTTACAAATCTAATTCTTCTATATTAAGCGAACTAGAACTAGACTATGTTTTTGATCTGCCAGTCCTGGAGTCTCAAAACTATGTAGGATTTTATGCCTTCTACTTAATTTTTTTTTCTCTGATGGGTCTTTGATCCCTCTCTAGGCTATACTAGTTTATAGGTAGTTACCTACATTTTTTTAACATGAGGGGATGAAGGCTGATATTTCCTACTATACCATCTTGGTGACTTCACCTCCTACCGTGTCTTCTCTAGTACTAAGTCATTTGTACTAGAAAAGAAGAGAAACATACTATGTCAGTGCAATTATGAAGAACCTGGCATAGAGCCTAACAGTATGATTGACACCTGAACTGGTAACTACCAGTTTCTATGTCAACCCAGTGACAGCAGCAACCTTTCTTCCTCTCATTCTTGGTGGGTCTCTAGGCTTGACAGTAAACCATGGAGCAATAAACATTTTAAAAATAAAGGCTGCTTAGTGATGTCACATGGTCAGATTCCTTACCTAATTCTAAAATTTATTTGCTAATTGAATATCACATTTCTCTTACCATGAAAAAATGTTTTAAGAATGTTTTCTTAAAACAAATGATAAGATTTTAGTTTGAAAGCTTAATTCTGAGAACTTTTTTGCTGAAAAGAGTATGGTACAAATTTGTGTAGCACCCGTTCCATTTCTTACCAGGTCCCGTTGATCCTCCTGTACCAGATCCATTTTGTGAACCAAGCAAAAAATTTTGGCATCTGGAGAGTTCTGGAGAATGGCTTCCAGGCATGACTGATAATAGTGCATGTCCTTTTCAAGTTCGCGGCTCTCCACGTCAAAGACATAAATCAGAACCTCCACATTTCGGAAGATGTTGTCCCGTTGGCTAGTGAAATAATTTTCCATGAAGGTGTCTTGTCTGGTAGGAAAAATAGATAGTAAGCAAGTCCTCAGTTCAAGCTTCATCAATGCAAAAGATAATCTTAAGGCTACAATTTATAGGGCAAACAATAGCAAATAATTCTGGTCTTACCTTACCTCTTTTTGTGTGTGTGTGGTGCTAGGGATTGAATCCAGGGCCTTGTACATGCAAGGCAAGCACTCTACCAACTGAGCTATATCCCCAGTCCCTTTACCTTACCTCTTGAGACACAACTTGCATGACCCTCTGCTCCTCTTTTGGTGCTCTATACACATAGACCCTTTCCCAGTTCAAGTGGGCCATGGTTTATCCACCATGGGGCCTTTATACATGCTGCTCACTCTGTCTCTGATACTACTCCCATGCTTTTTCATCTAATTAATTATTGCTTGTTCTTTTAGGTTTCAATTCAATCCATATTTCCTCATACAAAGTATGACTTTCCCTGACATCCCTGATTTGAGCCAATGTACTTACCATAGGCTCATTTACGAATACATCACTCTCATTGCCAACATTTACAAGTATGACATTATACATACTTATATGGGTCTTTAATTAATGACATTCATTTCCTTAGACAGCAAGACAAGAATCATGTTTGGTACTATTCCTCAGTTTCTCAGATTTTAAAGGAGTGTCAGATGCTCAATGAAATTGTTCTGAATGAAGAACTCAATAGTCAAATATTCTAAACTATATGAAAATAACTGTAATGATAATTTTTAAGAAGAATGTTGGTCTTTGCTTCTTACGCTGTATGCCACTTCCCAAGAAGTCCTCAGTCAATAGCTAGACAGCAGAAAATAGTACCATTGTGTAGCAGGGGATGTGGGAGTGGGATATGAATCTAGGTTCTAGTTCTGCATCTTGCTATTAATAAGCTACTTGACCTTGGAAGATTATATCTTAAAGCAAGGGACTTGGACTAATATCTTTATACAGACTAGAGAACTGGAAATAATGACAATGAGTAAGGATTATATGGAGAGAGCTGCCAGGATGTTAAGTGATCCATTTGCTAACAGGAATGAAATCATTTTCTTAGATAGTATTTGGCTATCACATTACCCTTTCAACAAATATTCACTAAGCTCCTATTCTTTATTTGGTTTTATACTAAGGCCTGTGAAACAGAGCTGACAATAATATCTACTTATTTTGTGAGACACTGTGGTATGTATTTTTATATAAAATCTCAATTATCAAAATAACCCTGAGTTGGTACCATTACTATTAATTTTGTACCAGAAACTGTGGCTCAGAGTTTAAATGATTTACCCAAGATAAAACAGCTAACAAAGCTGAAATATAAACCCCAACCTAACTCCAGTACCTATATTCCTAACCACTGTGCACTACATACTGCTGCTTCATATCAGAGATATAAATGGCCAAAGAGTAGCACTGAACATTGGCATAGAAGCACAGTGAGTGTGTGAATTTGTGATGAAAAAAAATTTTTTTTTTTTTTTTTGGTGAGTGCGTTGGTCATGAGAAGAGCTGTCTCCTACTTTCCAACAGTGTGTAACTCAGCCAGATTGTACATGCTCAGAGTTTGATCTATAGTGCTTAGATTGCCTGGAGATAATTTTTTAAATTATTAAGAACAAATTATTATGGTGTGGTAGCTAAAAGCTTGGCACTTGTGTCAAATCATCTAATTTGTGTCCACCTCAAAAGAAACCCAATTTATGCTCCTGCAAAATAGAGAATGCTTAACCTATACTACACATATCTAGGTGAAGTTTGTGTTAGAGATACTTAAACATGTCACATACAGAAGGCACGTCCACAATTAACAAAAATCAGAGATCTTTATTTAATCAAGTACCAAGTATGAAATAATTCTATCCAATGTATCTATTATAAATAACAGTTATTGTAGGTATATTTGTCATACTGATTATACTAGAAGCCATGGTTACTGCCATTGGCTTTACAAAAAAGTAAGTAGATGATGGTACTTACCCACCACAATCCCACAGGTTCAATACCAGGTTGCCCAGAAATCGAACATGAGAATGTTCTACATCAACTGGAAGACAAGTATGACAAATCTAATAATTGTAGCATGCAAGGTGAAATTCAAAATAAGCAAAGCACTAACCCATGGAATTTAGAAGGACCAAAGTGGAGTGAAATGCTCAAAGCCACAACAAGAAGGTGATTTTCAGCTTAGTAATGTGGTTTAGTGGCAAGGTGGGCACCTAAACTACCCTGAGCTACAGAATTGGCTCTTATGTAAGTCATTTTACTTTTTAGTAGTTTAGTACTCAGAGTAGAAACAATCTCCAATTATACTACCAATGTTAAATTTCCACATATAAGACAGCGACATATACCATTTAATAGATCTTCCCTGTCCCACCTGCCCTCACCAACTTCCCCCATGAAAAAGTAAAACAACAATAACAAAAACGGAACACAAAACAAACATAAAACATAACCAAACTAACTCCTATCTTGATTCCTTTTCAGTTAATGACTCTACTTTTCCCCCTATTGTGTCTCCTAGGTTCTCATTCAATTCATTGCTAGTTCTTTGTAATCTCTAAATTCCATTATCATCTCATGCGAACACTGCTACAAGAGATCCATAACTGAACTCCCTACCAGAAAAACCTTACCCATTTTACATCGTCCTATAGGCTACTGTCAGGCTCATCTTCTTAACACTACTTTGAACATGTCACTCCCCATTCAAATACTTTCAATGGCTCCTCCGTCCCTAAAGGGGGACAGTCAAGGTCCTTCACAATTTGGCTTCCAATCTACCTATATATTCCCCAATAATTCACATTAATAAAACCTTTTATTCCAGCCCAATTTGGCTTATTCACAGTCCTCCCAAACCCCACTACCTCCCCAACCCCAACACACCTTACATCAGGGGTCGCAAACTTGCTAATAGGGGCCAGGCCAGTAAACATACAATCAAAGTTGGCCACATATAGAGGATAAACATCCACCCAGTAGAATGGGCAGCAGTTACTGAGCTCTTGCAAGAATGTTGGCTCAGGTTTGCCAGATCTTTCAATTTTTCAATAGCAGTGGGAAATTCAGATTTTTATGAAAACTTTGACATGTGATAACTAATTCCAATTTTTTCTAAAACAATGGACAAGCCAAACAAAATCTGTCTATAGGCCTTATCTAGCACACAGGCTGCCTGTTTGCGACCTCTGCCTTACACTTCCCTCCCCGCTATCCTTCACCTACTCTGTCCTTCTGCCTGGAAAGTCCACCCCATCTTTCTTTCAAAGTTATATTCATCTTTCAAGACCCAAACTAAATCCCACTCCTCTAAAAGCCCTGCCTAGCTCACCCCACTTACCGTCATTTCTCCCTCTAAATTCATTCAAACATTTATTAAGCATCTACTCTCTGCCAGGCACTAAAAATCCCAAGGAAGAATAATGAAAATATTTATACTGGAAAGTACTCTAAGTCTAGAAATTATTATCTATATAATTTATATGATAGTCAAATGTTATTATGGCATTTCTTCTTTGACTATCTCAAAGCTGTTGCTTAAATTGAGTATTATCTAACTTTTGGGCAATTTTACGTTCTCATAAACTAGATCATAGATAGCAAAGCATTAAAAGGTAAAGCATATAAGCTTTGGAGCCAAACAGATCTGAGTTCAAATACCAGCTCTACAACTCTGTGACTTTGGGCAAGTCACTTAAGTTCTGAGTATTAGCTTCCATTTCTATTTAAAAAGAAAGAAGGGGCATAGTACTGACCTCACAGAATAGCTGTGAGGATTCAACGGGTTATCATATATGAAGTGCCTGGCACATAGTAAGTGCTCAAACTACTTCCCTTCTCCCCTTTACTTCCCCCTCCTTGGAAAAGGAATCATATCTTACATGTCTTTGTATTTCCAACAGAGTCTACGAGAGAGTAGGTGCTCAAACTGCTATTAATTTGAAGACTATGTATACGGTCTAGTACTAAAAAAAAATGGAAAGAAGTGCTACTGAGAAAGGGAAAGACAATAACAAAAGAAGTGACAGGATTCAGTGACTTTTAAGATATGGGGCAAATGGGAAAGAAATCTAGTTTCTACTCCCATATGATAGAATTTGTTCTCATCAAGTGACCAATGGCCCCATTACCAAATCCAGTGGACTTTTTAGTCCTTGTCTTACTTTCTGCAGCATGACACTGTTGACTACTCTTCTTCTCAAAAAAAAATCTCTTTTCTTGGTCTCTGATATACCTACAAACTCTCTGAAAGATCCTCCCTCACAGGCTCCTATTCTTCTTTCTGTCCCTTAAATGTTGGATTTCTTCAGGTCTCCATTCTTGGTCACCTTTCTCATCTATGTATTCTTCCCCAAAGTAAGTTAATATATTCATATTATTTTGTATACAATTTGGATATTGATAATTCATAAAAAAGAATCTTCAGTACAGATTTCTCTCCTACCTTTCTGACTCACACAGTGCATTTCCATTTGAATAAACCACAAGTATCCCAAACTCAACATATCCAGATTAAGTCATGTCCCCTGTCTTCCCCCCATCAATTCTTTTTTCAGTCTTTTATCTCTCAGTAAATTCAATCAGTTGCCTATCACAAAACCTTAGTTTCATCTTTCAGTTCACTCATTCCCTCACCATTCTCCCCAGGTCTACCAGCAAGTCCTCTTGACTCCACCTCTTTAATATACCCCAAATCCATTAGCTTCTCAACGTATCCACTACCAACACCCAAATCAAGCAGTCGTCTCTTACCTAGTTTACTAAAATAGTTTCCTAACTAGTCAATTTGTTTCTATCCTTGCCTCCCTCTGATCTACATTCCATATTATAGATAGAGCAATCTCTCCAAAATGTATATTTTATTTCATTCTTTTAAAAGAAAAAGAACATGTCATTCTGAGTATGCATGATTGCATACACCTGGAAAAAAGGGGCCAGAGGATAACCTCAGGATGATCTAACCCCCATTTTCTGCTTCCCTCTTACGTTCTTGGCTCTTTGGCTCTGCTAATCTTCCTGTCCTGATGTTATGAGAAACCGAAAAGAAGCAAAAACAGAGCTTTGGGGAATTGCATACACTTACGGGGCAGAAAGAAGAAAATATTATGATAAAGATTATCTTTTTTAAAAGTAGGGAGGAATGGTTAAAGATAAAAGAAGAAAACCAGGGTAATAAAGCATTAAATAAAAGCCCAGAGAAAAGAGAATTTTGAGAAGGTAGGAAATCTTGGAGCTGTCAACAGTGTTTGAGACTAAAATACTTCATAATCATATTTTTATTGACAAATTTACTATTCCAACAAACACATTTTAACATCCCCCTTAATAAATTAATAACATCATCATTCTGTATCCTTACTTCAAATTTCCAAACACAGTAGGCTCTAAACTTAACAAAATAAAACTGGACTTTTTCAAGAAATGACAAACTAGGAAAACACTAAAACATTAAAGTCAATGTAAATTTTAAAAGAAGTACTCTTTTGCTACTTTTAAAGAAATTAGCAACTGCATAAAAGGAACATCAAGTAAAAAGCAATGCACTATAGGAATCTTGAACTAGTCTATATATTTAGCAATAAAACAGACCTTTCTTCAATAATAACAAACTAGCTAATGATGATATGCTAAAGCATTAAAGCCAACATATTTTTAAGTATACTTTTACTACCTTTAAGGAGATACAGTAATTGCTAACAAAGTATATTAATAAAAGCTCCCACTTGAGATATCCTTAAGGACAAGAGACCATTCACAGTGCCTAACACACAGGGAAGTTTCAGAAAATTACCCATTTAATAAATGGCCTACTTTAGTGAATAGGATCCACACAATTTGCAACATTCTGTTCATAATAATGCTGTTAGATTATGTTGAAATTACTTTAGCAGTTTGAGTAGTTCCAAAATTTTGGTTGTGAGTCTGTTCATTGGATTCAATAATAAATCAACTCTGCTGATCAGTTAAAATTAGAAACATCACTGGGACTAGAAAGGGGTTCTTCAACAAACTGTGCAGAATTTTAAACACAAAGAAAAAGGAGTCTGCCAGGAATTGTTCAGAGTAGTGTTCATAGATTGTGATATAATAAACAGAAGTTGAGCACAGATTGGTATTCCAGCTCTAATGTTTACTAGCTAAGTGACATTAATTTTTAAGTTGTACTTTTGTTATCTATTAGAATAAAGTTAATATGAGGACTAACACAAATAAAACAGAATACAAAAGCCTGGCAAATAACAGTTGTTCAATAAACATTTGCTTCCTTTAATCTACTGAAATCATATAGGTTCCAGGCCTAGATATAACTTGGAAGAAAAGAAAAATTTCAAAATCTATCAAATCAAGATAGAAAGAAATGTGGATGGATAGACAGATTTTCCAGAAGCCAGATATAGGTACAACAGGCCATTGAACAATATCTTGTCCAAAATTTTTGACCAATACCGAAACCAAATGACATACTCATCAAATGTACAAACTGCATAAGGCTGGAAGGATAGATAATATACAAGAGAGTAACAATGAACATAGGATCCAAACCCTTTACTATAGATAAGGAAACTAAGAACACAGATCAGAGAAACAGTAACTTGTTTTGAATTTTACAGTTAACATACACAGGGTGCAGAAATATATCATGGGATAAAGCAAAATTTAGTAATAAGCATTTATACTTAGGTTCAAAATATTAACTGCACAAGACCCAGAATGATATGTTTTAATAACAATATGTCTGAAGAGGAACTGGGGCTTTTTAGTATGACTCGGTGTAATGAAGGTCATTCCATAAAAGAAGATGGGGGTTACTCTGTTACTAATAGCAATGTAATATCCAGAATAAGAGATGTAATAGGCCTACTCTGCCCTGATCAGACCGCAACTGCATAAGAAAAATGTAAATAAGTTTGAACAAATCCTTAAAAATACTTCCAAATTATGTCAAATGAGGAATAGATGGAGGAACTAGAGTGTTTAACTTAAGAAAGACAAGATTTGGGAGGCAGGGGATGACTAGGATAAACTGAGACACTGAACATTTTCAAACATTTGTAAAGCTTACAAGAACAGAAGGAAAACCAGCTAATGGAAATGAGGGAAAATAGATTTGGATGTCTGCTTAAGAGACAGCTTTGTAGTCATCAAACCTGCCCCAATTATGAAAGTGAATACTATACTCCAAGCCCTATAAGTACAGAAATAAGGTTTTCTTCTCCTTTGTATCTCAGAATCTGGACAATAATGTGTTTAAAAGATGTTTACTATTCTTGAAACCAGAGTGAGACACTATTGTTATGGGTGGCTTATCCCTAAAAGCATTCAAGATGCTAGAAACACAGATCAGGAATATTTAAAGGTCAGGTATGTAATGCCTCCTTCATTTGGAAGTCAAAGACCAAGGAAGGAAGAATCCAGAAATGCTTGGATGCCACAGAATGAAATGACATTGCAGCTCACAGACAGAAGGGCTCTCCTAGGATCCTAGATACACTGGCCTGGTAGCCATGGCAACCCAGCAAGTCTATACTAACATTTAAACCATAAAGAGCAATAAGATATTTCCCATGTCAGAATAGAAAACTCCAGTGAGACCATCTATGTGTATCTAGGATGAGAATATCAGGTTAATTTCCATTCTTCCCATCCCTGTAGTTTACCTTTGAATGAGGACAAGGACTAACTACAGCTTCAAAAAATTCTGGATTTTAATTATGCTTCTTAATACCTAACAATTTCCCTTTGTACAATAACAATTAAAAACAAACACTCTTCCCCCAAAACAAACAAACACAAAGGACCCTATGCTGGTTAAGAAATAGCAGGATAAGCAAGAAGTTGGAAGAGGGCATCCCACTTTATAAGCAAACTAGAAAGCAAAAAAAGCCTTCCAAGAGAGTGAGCAGTAAGAGTCAGAATTAGGCCACATTTCTCTGAGGAGAAATGCAAAAAGGGGAACATGCTCCAAAAATCCTTCAACCTCTGCATTCCCAAGCTATGCAACCAAGTGTGTTATGCAGATTAATAGTTAAGATCACCTCACTTTACAATAAGATAAAACATCTTACTTGTTGCACCAAGCCGACGTGTGTCTCTGGCAATATAATTTGCAAAGATAATAGACCTCATGCTGGTCTTACCAGACCCACTTTTACCCATCAACAGCACCTAAAAAAGAAAGAAAAATGTTAACAATCTGGAGTAAATCTAGTGTAACAGGACCTATTTCTCTCCTGTATTTGGCATTTTAATGAAATATCAGTATCAACAATATGGTGTAGATACTTGTAACTAACAAAACTGTTCCCCAACCAATGGTGAATGCAGATATATCTAGCATTCCAGAAGCCAGGTGCTTATCTGTCACAGGTCACACATCCTTTTGGCTACAGAACTACAGTGATTTTATGTTTTTTGTTTGTTCTGTGGTAATGGGGATCAAACCCAAAGGGTTCTTTACCACTTTACATTCTGTCCCTTTTTTATACCTTTATTTAATTTATTTATTTTTATGTGGTGCTGAGGATCAAACTCAGTGCCTCGCACATGCTAGGCGAGTGCTCTACCACTGAGTCACAGCCCCAGCCCCCATTCTGTCCCTTTTTAAAATTTATTTTTTGAGACAGGGTCTCATTAAGTTGCCCAGGCTGACTTCAAACATGTGATCCTTTTGCCTCAGCTTCCCAAGTCACTAATTACAGGTGTGGGCCAAAGCACCCAGCTGAATTTATGTTATTAATATGTAATATTCTTAGAACTAGGTTAGAAAAATACCATCTCGAGAGGAAATTAAACCCGATTCTCCTATAATCTAATGTTTTATGCACTGAACTACTTAGCAGGGGATTTAGCATAATTAAAATTTCTTCCTCCTCCAGCTCAAGGTCAATTCTTCTACCTCTCTGGAGCACTTGAACTTTTCCCTTCTACTTCCCTCTATGATTTTGTTTCACTAATTACTCTTTTTTTAATATTTATTTTTTAGTTATAGGTGGACACAATATCTTTATTTTATTTTTATGTGATACTGAGGATTCAATCCAGTGCCTCACACATGCTAGGCAAGTGCTCTACCCCAGCCCTCTGTCTCTTCTTTTTATAAATTTCCCATGACCTACAGGATTAAGGCTTTAAACTATATATAAGCTCTAGCCTATCTACTATACTATCTTCATCTCCTGTCCATCTGAGCTAGAACTTTTAGCAACCAGCCAAACTGAACTGAGAACAGCTTATAGTCTCTGTTACCAGCCCTCCACGAAGTCTTGCTTCTATGTCTCTGTTTTATACTGTACTCTCTCCCAGCAATGTTCCATTCTTTGTTCTTCTTTCGACTAAATGTCACTTGGTTTAGTAATCATCTGCTCAAGAAGATTCTCTGACCCTAAAGCCCTAGGCTGACTTAGGTGTCTTATCTCAGTATCCCAATTAAACTGTTTTATCATTGCAAAGGACATAATGTATTGCAGTTACTCACTTTTCAGCCTGATTCTCACAAGACTCTAAGTTCCCAAAGGGCAGGGAGAGTCCCATTTATATCTCCAGTGCCTAACATGATAAATGCTCAAATGATGTTCTTCAAAGAATAAACAAGCTTCAAAAACAAAGATAAAAAGGAGAGCTTCTAACAATGAAGAAGTTTCCAGTGGAAACTGTGGCCTTATGAAGGTAAATAACTTTGTTATCAATGTTAGCATTAACAGAGAGAGAAAAATACCTGTCAAGAATGTCATATATTCTTGCATTTGAAGGGAATTGGATAAAATGACTTTTTAGAGTCCTTTCAAATCTAAAATTTATAAAATACTGTTCCAATTACCTTGCTTTACAAATGTAATGGATACACATTTTACTTTCAATCACAGATATTTTATAAAAATTTCTGATTACAAATGTAAGGAGTATTAATGAAAATGTACTGCACTCAGGTTTGTACTACACTCAATCTAACACATTCTCTGTGTAACTTTATCTAATTAAGAAAATTTCGCTACTGAGCCAGCCAAAAATCTATACAAAAAAGGGCTTTTCTGTTATTTAAAAAAATATTTTAACTGAGAAACAGTTAACTGTATATATTTCTGGGGCACAACATGATATTTTGTTACATTTATATACCATGGAGTGATTAAATTAAGCTAATTTTTTTTTATAAGCACTTTAATGTCTCAAAACTACACTAAATTTTGTTTTTAATCATGTAAAAAATTCTGGTATTTTTAGGCATCCTTGTTGATAAGGCTAAACCATGTTAGACCCTAAGTGCTCTACAGGCATTTTATTCATTTAAATTTCACAACTACCTATGAGATGGGTGATTTGTAAAATCACCATTTCATAAACGATACTGAAGCCTCGAAGTTTAAGAAATATGCTCTAGAGTTGCACTCTTAAGAATTCTGCCTAAACCCCAATGTGAGGCAAAGAGCCATAACAACATAAAAGGAAGAGTGGACAATTCCAGTTGGAGAACTAATGTAAGATCTTATAGTGTAACATTTTGATTTGGGTTGAAAATAAATGTGCAGGCAGACTCCTATATAGTGGGTGTATATGTGGATTCACCCATTCAGATTTATATATTTTAAAAAAATAAAAAATCTAATAGCACAGTGAATAAGAATCAGGAAGGTTCCTGCAATAGTCCAGGAAAGATGGTATAGATCCACTCTATGGTTCCTGAATGACTATTTCTTACCTTTACCATCATGTTTCTGATGTACCTAACACATCTTACCTTTTTCTTCATGGCTGTATTTGGTAGCACCCACCTGTAGATATAAACCAAAAGACAAGAGTTCCCATGATCCAATTGCCTTAGAAACTGAAATTAAAGAAATATAAATAAATGTGCAGGAGCAAAAGAACATGTTTAACACAACAGGTGAATGCAGCTGTGTAGGGAACCTCAGTAGAGTAACAGCCCTCATAAACTACAAAACTGTGTTCATGCTTTTGTCCCCTAACTACAAGCTCTGGCGACAGCTCCTAGGAGAATATATTTAGGAATATAAATGAGTTATTAAAATTTGACTTTTCCTCATCTTAAAAAAATGATCAACAACATATATAGGTGGTGTAATAAGTCAAAGAACATTTTCATATTTAAATATTATATATCAAATCTTATATTTTTTAAAATTCGACTTTCTATTTTTAAAATCTGGAAGCATCCTTGGACCTTGGCAGTCTTCCAAGATGTATGTCACTCATTAATGGCACAAAATACATATAATTCAGGTACAAATTGGCACAGAAAACACTGTAAGCCACTGGTCTCTAAGAAATGCTAGTCCTTTTATCTCTTACATGGTGAGATCTAATCGCCTTTTATTGATAATTCAAAGCAACGTGGAACTGTCTCAATTAGAACACCCACATGCCCCATCCCAAGGGCTGACGGCCCAATTAGCACCAGTCCCTTTTTCAGTTTATTATGTTGTCAAAAGTATATCAATCAACCCTACTGATAAACCAAAGCAGTTTATCATGCAATTTATCATGGGGGTGGGGTGTTCTAATTCACAATGTTCTAATTGACACCCTCCCTTCCAGGTTTGACACAATACCCTTCACCCACCCAAGCGAGCCTTCCGGTTCCCCTAGTGGAGGATCCATTCGCGGCCCCAGATTCTCTTTCTCCATCTTTTTCTCAGAGTCAGATTCTTCCATCGTGCAACAAGTCCTTTCCAGTCCCTTCTAAATCCGCAGTACTCTTTTTTTCTCGTTCACCCCCTCAACTGCCTATTCTCATTGACTGCGGCCCTCAGGCCTGCTCTATTCTTGCCTCTGCCTTTGTCCACTGGGGGGCCGCTTTCCCCACCGTTACCTTTACCGCCCCGAACTTGGCCTCAAGGAACCGCCAAGCAGGCCAGCCAAAAACCAAGTGATTCAGTGGTGCAAAGGAAGAGATGGAGGAATAGAGGAAAAGACAGGTAAATTGGGGAGTCTCCCCGATTTGGGGCCTCACGCCACAAGGTCTCGAAACCCAAAAGTGATTTCGCCCTCAAAAAGGTGGGGACCGCGAAGGCGGAGGTCGCAGAAAGAGATGACCTGGTGCCGTAGGCACTATGCGGTGAACGCCTCAGCCGCCAGGTTGCTCGCTCCTGACCGCCCGCTTTAGTCCGCCAGCGGCGGCGGCGGTAACGACCTAACCGCCCGCCCTTCAGGATCCCAGGTACCTCACCGCAGCCACCCGACTGCAGGCCAGGATCACGTGAGCACCTGTCGTAAACCCAGAGCCTGACACGTGACTGCCGCTGCCCAAGGGGCGGGTGGGCTGGGAAGAATACCATAGAGACTACCCCGGGAAAGCCAGAGTGTCGCTTGTCGCCATCACGTGGCATTAGCTCTTAACTTCCGCGCCACCAGCCCCACAGGGCTCTGTGAGCCTGCAGACTCTTTAAGAGTGTGCCGACCTGCTCCCCTGCCCCCAGCCGCTGAGGAGAATTAAAGGAGATGATTGCATTTCCATGTCTCCAGGCTAGCCATTTTTACTGCTAGTTACCCTTAAGGGATCTTGGCAGAGAAGGCCAAGCGTTTTTTAACTTCCTGTCTTTTGTTGTTAGTCCCAGTAACCGACCTTGCATTTAGGTGCATTAAATATCTAAAGCTCTTAAAACTGAGACTTTCCCATCGAAAGCTCTCAATAAATTATTATTGCTGGGAGCAGAGATTCATGCTGTCCACCATGCAAGTCATTGAGACCAAGTCATTTTTAGTTAGATTTCACATTCATCTCCCCACTTTTAAAAAAATAATTTGGCAATTTAAAAAATTTTGATTAATATGTAATATTTGTACATATTTATGGGGTACAGTGTGGGAAATAAGTTATCATATTACTATAGTAAGAAGTTATAATATACATTTATATATTATATATTACCGTGTGCATATATTACTTTGATAAGAAGATGAAGGAAGAGAAACAGCACACAAAAAGGTGCTCCCATATTTTCCCATTTGAGTTCCTAAATGATTTTTTGTCCCCGTAATTGGCATGCCACTGATACTGCCGGTTATCAGTGATGAGTCCTGCTTCCCCACATGTTTAAGTTTGAACATTAGAGAAGCAGGCTGAGGCAAGCATATAAAGCAGAGTTTATTCAAAAAGGGGTAACATAGACTTCTGGGAGGGAGAAGGGGGCCATAGCTGGTATCCTGGTATCCCAAGAAGCCAGGTGTTCTGCCCTTTTTATAAGTCCTAGGCTTCCTTTGTTCTCCTGACTTTTCCCCCTTATCTTTCTCCTTCCTGCCTACCGGTCTAGACCCAGGAATGCTTGCTGGGATGGCCCCAAGGTGGGAAACAGGTGAGCTGAGGGGGAAGGGCAACACTGATTAACAAAGGGCACATTAACAACCTTTTAGCTCCCTGTAGAGAGGGACAATTCCTGCTACAGGTTACCTTGGCAACAGGTTGCAGCAGGCGCAGGTTCTTGATAAGGGTAGAGGAAGGGCTCTGTAGGAATTAACATTTCAATCCCTCGGGGAACAAGACTCCAACTTCCCAGACTCACTCAAAATTGACCTCCCTGGTCCGACCTGACTCAATTTACCATCTATACTGACTGCCTGTCTAATTCTGGCTTAACAACAACAACAACAAAAATATTTTTTTCTGAAATCCCATTTCTTAGCCTTATCACTTGCTAATCTCTCTCCTTCCATCAGCTATCCCACACACATTCCTATTCTAGTTTTTCCTGTCTGGTGAAAGACCTTAAATACAAAACCAGGATATCACTTTAGATTTGCTGCTCACCATGCAAGTCATTGAGACCACGTCATTTTTAGTTAGATTTCTACAATGTGTGTACACCTCCCTAGTCTGAATCATTGAAATAGCCTCCAAAGTGGTTTTCCTACTCTAAATGGGTTGGAGGTGGGAGGAATACTTTTTTATCAAGTCATCTCATATACCCCAACATGAAATATGTGCTTGTTTTGTAAAATCAGCTTTCAAACATCTTTCAACCCCCAACACATCCCCCCGCCATTTTACCTGCTAAATTGCTCCCTTAAACTACTGTTTATAGAAATTTAATGTCTCCCAGCTACTTCAGTTTTCCATTTCCTCCTCTCTCCAACCATCCATTCTTTCTACCCACTGCTTGAGTGACCTTTTAAGTTCAAATCAGTGAAGGCTATTTTTCTGCTTTAAAACTCTTGTATAACTTAGGGGGAAAGTGTGTCAACACAAGGAATTTCAAGACCCAGCTTATATCAACTTTACCAACTGCATTTCTCCACCCACTCTCACCACCTCCCTCAAGCTTCTTAAGGAATTGCTAGTGTTTTCTCAATGTGCCAAGAGGCAAGAAGAAAGAGGAGACAACATCTAACAAAGAAGGGGAGAGAATGTATGAAGTAGAAAAGAGAGAGAAGTGGGGAGATGGAAAGAGGTAAGGAAGAGAGGGGAAAGGAGAAGAGGAAGAAGGAGAAATTGGGATTAGAGAAAGGGAGTTGAAGAAAGAGAATGCAAAAGATTTAGGAATGAAATTAAATTAAGGGTTGATTCCAAAGAATGGTGAATAAGACTATTGGTATAATGCATTCCTGTATTGTCTAGCTGTTAAGATACTGGTTTCTACTAGGTGCCTTTGGCTGCTTTATTTTTACACTTCCATTAAGAAACTTTTCATAAATAGGGGATGAAGTTCACTTTTTATTATTGTCAAAATAACTTTTTAAAATTTTTATTATAGATTATTTTCAGAAAATGTTGATTAAGGTCTTTTATTCTTCCAACAAGCACTTATGGAGAACAACCATTCATTGCCAGGAACTTTGATGGATGACAGGGTTACAAACATCACTCTATTTTGTACCCAATATTTGTCAAGTGTTCCTGTCTTAACACCTTAGCTCTACTCTATACACACACAGATACATACACATACAGACAATCAGTCTTCCGTTTGTCCAAATCCCAATATGGAATTTTTTTTTCAGTCATACATCTCAGGTAGAAACATACTAGGACCTTTAACAAAGATTCCACTAAGATCTCAGTTTCCTTATAATCTCTAAATTAACTCTAGTTATGTTTACCCTTAAACCCAGTCTTAGGTCTCCAGTACTCAAATTGCTATTCATAACCTGCCTACCATTTTCCTTCTCCACCCTACTCTTCTTCTTTTTTCATTGTTCACTACTATTTCCCAGAGCCTCACAATTTCATCCCTATACCCTGCTGGTAGCTTTTCCCTCCATATTCCCATCCCTTGGCTTGAAATATAATAAAATGTTTCTCAAGTTAATTAGACTTAAAGCTTTGATGAATGAAAATCTGGTGGAGGGATTTTTGGTTTCCAGTTCTGCATGTAAAAAACTTAAAACTCACTCTTCATGCTAACAGTAAGTTAAAAAGCTCAACAAACAAAAAATCAACAATTATTCTTAGATCCTTCAGAGAAGGAAACTCACAGGACAAAAAACACTATCCAGCCCCAAATGGGAGAGGCACATAAGCAGATATACAGAATGAGAGCTTTTCAGAGTAGAAATCCACAAACACAAACCTTTAATGGAAAAAAATAGACAGCATTTAATGGAAAAGATGGATAATATAAACAGGGATATGAAGTTCTAAAAAAGAATTTAAAATGCTATAGGTCAAAAACAGTAAGATAGATGGGTGCAGTGATACAGGTCTATAATCCCAGTGGCTCAAGAGGCTGAAGCAGGAGGATTGCTGCTTCAAAGCCAGCCTCAGCAACTTAGTGAGGCCCTAAGCAACTTAGCAAGACCCTATCTCAAAATAAAAAATACAAGCTCTTTTTATTTTATGTGATTACACGCTTGGGCCATACCATCTTGCAGGACCAGGTATTAAAGATTCCACACCACCTCTCAGCATTGCCACACTGAGGACCAAATTCCTACATGTGAAGTCTTAAGTATCAAACTCAAACCATATCCAAATCATTAAAATGTATACCACAAACTCTAGAACAATTGAAAAAGGAAAAGAAGAAGGAAAAAAAAAAAAATATATATATATATATATCATCTTATGCTAAAAAAAAGAAGATGGAATCATAAAATGTTCAATTGAAACCACAAATAATAAAAACAAAGTATGAAGACAAAAATTGGAAAAAAGAAAACAGGACAAGAAATAAATAACAGTAACAAATGTGGTATGTATTAGTCCAACTTTATTTATTTATTTATTGCAGTGCTGGTAATCCAACCCAGGGCTTCACACATGTTAGGGAAGCACTCTACCACTGACCTAGCCCCCCAAACCCTCTCAGTAATCAATTTAATTGTCAATGGTATAAATAAACTGAAAGAGATTGTCAGAGCAGATTAAATAAATAGATCCAACTACTTATTATCTACAATAAACTCGCTTTAAACACAAAGACACAGGGGATAGGGGAAGATTTACCATGCAAGCACTAATCAAAATGACATGTAATTGCTATATTAATTTCAACAGTGTAGATTTCAGAGTAAGCAAATTTATCAGGGATAAAGAGAGGAATTACTTAATTATAAAAGGATCAATACTCCCAAGGTGACATAACAATCCTTTATTTCTGTGAATGTAAGAATAGAGTGTCAAATCAAAATATCTGGTGTAAAAACTGATAAAACTGCAAAAAGAAATAGACAAACCTACTATTATAGTTGAGACATTAACACATCTCCATCATAAATGGAGAGATTCAACATGTACTGAAATTTCTAGCAAGAGCAATTAGGAAAAAAGAAAAAAAAACACAACATAAAAGCCCTCCAAATTATAAAGGAAGAAGGAAAATTTGGTTTTCATATGATATGATTTTATATGTTAAAAAAAAACTAGGGCCGGCATTGTGACTCAGTGGTAGAGCACTTGCCTAGCATGGGTGAGGCACTGGGTTTAATCCCTGGTACCCCATACAGTAAACAAACAAAATAAAGGTATTGTGTCCATCTACAACTACAAAAATATTTTTTAAAAAAACTAAAGAGTTCATGAAAAAAGATTGTTAGAATTAATAAATTGCAAATATTGAAAGACACAAAATCAGTGTATAAAAATCAGTTCCATTTTATATACTAAAAATCATTTTTCCAAAAATGAAATTATGAAAATAATCCCAGTCACAGTATTATTAAAACAGAATAAAATACTAAGCACAAAATTTAACCAAGGAAATGAAAGATCAGTACACTGAAAATTGTAAAATGTTGGTGAAAGAAATTAGCAGACACCAACAAATGGAAAGATATCTGAGTTTCAAAGATTGAAAGAATTAATACTGTTATAGTCTATGAACTACCCAAATTAATCTGCAAATTTAATGAAATCCCCATCAAATCAGAAAGATTTATGTTTTCTTTTCTATCAAAGTTAAACTTCTAATGCAATACAAACATGTTTACTGTAATTTAAATTTCATGTATGTAATGGAACCATTTTAAGTGGGGAAATCTTGTGGTTAGAATGGAGCCATTTCAAAATTCCCTAACAGGTATTCAATCACAACTGTAGCTCTTCTCCATACTTTCCCCAATTTTAAATTAGCTAATTGTATAGATTGTACCCCTGAACTCTTCCTATCAGAGCAAGGGGCAATGCTTCATTATGGATAAAAGCAGACAGACTGCCTGCCTAGTGTGCTTGCTCACCAGATTCCCTCTGAGGGCACACCATTCTTCAGAAGAATACATTATACATTTTTTTTTCACCTTGCCAACCCATTTCTGAGCACATTTAATTTCTTGCAGCACCTTGGTATTTCTAACAAAATCCATGTGGCATTTTGTGGAAATAGAAAAACTGCCAAAATTTATATGGAACCACAAAAGACTCACACAAAATAATTTTAAGCAATGAGAATATACCTAGAGACATCATACTTCCTGACTTTAAAATATAATGAAAAGTTATAGTACTCAAAACAATGTGGTAGTTGCATAAAAAGAAACACATTGACCAATGGAACAAAATAGAGAGCCCAGAAATAAACTCATGCATATGTGATCAATTTATCTTCAATAAGGGTGCCAAGAATACACATCAGAGAAAAATAGTCTCTTTGGTAAATGGTATTGGGTAAACTGAATATCCACATACAAAAGAAGGAAATTGGATCTTTATCTCACAACATATACAAAAATCATCTGAAAATGGGTTAAAGACTTAATTATAAAATTTGAAATCATAAAACTCCTAGAAGAAAACTTTTAGTCAGCTTTTCATCATTGTGACTAAATACCTGAAAAAATAACAACTTAAAGGAGGAAACATTAGTTTTGGCTCATGGTTTCAGATGTTTCTGTCTAGTTTTGGCTCATGGTTTCAGATGTTTCTGTCAATAGTCACCTGGCTTCATGGCAGGGAGCATGCAGTGGAACAATGTGGCTTTACCTCATGATGGACAGGAAGCAGAAGAAAAGAGAGAAAGCCAGGGACTCAGGACAAAATAACCCTTCAAAGGCATTCCCCAGTGACATACTGTTCCCAACTAAGCCTCACTTCCTAAAGTTTCTTCCATCTCCCAATAGCACCATAAGCTATGGAACAAGCATTCAATACATGAATTTTTGGTGGACATTTCAGATCCAATTATAATAAAAACACATGGAAAAAACTTCTCAACATTGACCTTGGCTATGACTGTTGGGATATGACACCAAAAACCACAGACAACAAAATTTAAAATAACAAAGTGGGTTTACATAAAACTAAACAGTTTCTGCATAGCACAGAGACAATCAACAATATGAAAAAGTAGCTAATATAATGGTAGAGAATATTTGCACATCATGTCTAATAAAGGGTTAACATCCAAAATATGTATGTTAACTCAATGTTATAACTCAATAACAATACAAATAAACAAAAACCATTTTTAAAATGGCAAAGTACTTGAATAGACATTTGTCCAAAAATAATATGCAAATGCACAACAAGTATGTGAAAAGGTGCCTGCCATCAACTAGGCACTAGGGACATGCAAATCAAAACCACAATGAGATATTACCACACACCTCTTAAGATGGCTATCATCAGATAAACTGTTAGCAAGGATGTGAGGAAAATGGAAATCTGTACATCACTGGTGGGAATGGAAATTGATGATACCTTTTATAGAAAATGCTATGTATGTTCCCACCCAAAATTAAAAATAGAATGGCCATATGCTCCAGCAACCCCACTTCTAGAATCATCCAAATGTGTTGAAATCAGGATTTCAAAGAGTTGTCTGCACTTTCATGTTTATTGCAGCATTATTCACAAAAGCCAAGGCATGAAAGCCCCATAAATGTTCATTCATTAATGAATAAATTTTTAAAATGTGATCTAGGAGATCCAAGATGGTGGGCCAGAGGGAGGCAGCATTCTGTGTTGCTCCATGACCTGGGATTCAAGAAGTGAGAATACTTCCGTGCCCATGCAGGGCTCCAGGCCTCAGTGTCGGATTAGGTCTCCCGACTACTCGCCCAAGCAGGACTACTGTGGGGCCAACGGCACCTGTACCCATGCAAAACTTTCTGCCACCCACCTGAGCAGAAATCCCGTATGCAGATCCCCCACAGGATACCTGGCAGCTACCCATGCACATGATCTCCAGCTGCCGCTCCTGTGCAGACTCCCATCAACAAACATGGGGCTCCCCCAGTCACCTCTATCTTGGGACTCTGCAGCAACGGAGATACTCCCCTAGTTGCCGCAGCCAGCCTGCACCTGGGGAACACACCGGCTCTGAAGACAGACATAGCCAGCCACACCTGGCATGCCACAGACTCAGTCTCTGACCTCATTGTCCAACACCATGGCACAGCTCCCCTCACCTGACCCTACACCCAATTGCTGAAAGCAAACACCTTCATCTTGGGTCACCTTCATCACCATCTTTATTGGGGGCAACTCCCACTTTGGAACTCTGGCAGGACAGGTACCCAGTTTCTAACCCCATCGCCATCCCCAGCAGCCACTAACCCGCCACAGTAGCTGCCCAACCAAAAAACAGCTCTCAGTGGGTCAGTGCTGAGTGTGCCCAAAGCGCCACAGGCAAGAGCCCTGGAGAGAAAGGTCCCTTATTAGGAAGCAGTAAGGGAGAGGGTGTGAGTAATACAGTTTAGAGACTAACAGACATCAGGAACTGGGAGGTCTTTAAGTGAGATAAGGAGCTAAGGCCACCTGCTCACAACACAGGAGCAGGCCAAAAAAGGAACCCCTGAGGATCTCCCTTGGGCACTGGCGGGTGCCACACCCAACTTCCAGGTGTCCTCCACCCAGGAACAACCCTCCCTCCCTGGTTACCTTCACCACCCTGAGGATGTGGATACCAGCTAACAATAGATGACTCCACCTATTGAATGAGAAGGGAAGGGGGAAAAATATTGATCTCCAATCAAAACAATCCTTGTTTCTTCCTTTGAGATTTTTTTTTCTTTCTTCTCCCTCTCTATTCCCCGCCCTCACATCCCCAAGATACGTGAAACCAGTACTTTGCACGAATTAGGATATTAAGGTCTGAGACAACTGAATAGTATATTACAGGTATGTTGTATATGTATTCTTTTTTTCTTTGTTTTTCCCCCACCAATTTCTACTATTTCAACCTTTTTTATTTTTCCTAATGTATATGTTTGTTTTCTATACTCTACTGTCTTCCATCTTACTTGTCCACCCAAAATTACTTCCTCTCTATTCTCCTGCTACTAACCTTCTTCTTTATATTTCTCTTTCATACTTCTTAAGATATAATAACTCTATATCCTCATTTCCTACCTCCTCAGCATATCATCCTACTCCTCACCCCCTGTTATTTGTCCACCATCAGAAACTATAACCACTTTTACAAATCTACTGATTATATTATAGATAATAATTGAATTCACCATTTCTGTACATTGTGACCAAACTGTAAACATCTATTAGCAACTATTTGTTTTTAGGTGATATATTGTTTATATTGGGATCTGCTAACCCTCAAAAGAGAGGTATTGGAAACCTACAGGGACACGATAAGCCTATAGGGTAAAAACGGTAATGCCTCAGATCCACAGTGCTAAAAAGGGAAGACACGTGAACAACATGAAAAGACGAGTAAAGAAAGTGCCCCAAACAAATCAAGATACTACATTATTAGAATCCATGGCCAGCACAGCAAAAGAAATTACAGAGAAGATGGTCAGGATGGACATAATTAAAATGTTCTGTGAATTAAAGGATGATATAAGAGAGCAAATATAGGCATCAAAACATCATTTTGACAAAGAGCTACATAAGCAAATATAGGAAGCAAAAGATCGCTTCAATAGGAAGATAGAAGTTCTAAAGAAAAACCAAAGAGAAATCCTTGAAATGAAAGAAACAATAAACCAAATTAAAAGTTTTAAAAAAATTGAAAGCACCACCAACATATTAGACCACTTTGAAGACAGGACCTCAGACAATGATCACAAAAATATATAATCTTGAAAAGAATCTAGACCCTACAGTGAAAATGGTAAGAAACCATGAGCAGAACATTCAAGAAGTATGAGATAACATAAAAAGAACAAATTTAAAAGTTATTGGGATAGCGGAAGGCAGAGTTCCAAACCAAAGGAATGGACAATCTATTTAATGAAATAATATCAGAAAAATTTCCAAAACCAAAGATCGAATTGGAAAACCAAATTCAAGAGGCTTACAGGATGCCAAATGTACAAAATCACAATAGATCCACACCATGGCACATTATAATGAAAATGGCTAACATACAGAATAAGGAGAGAATATTAAAAACCATGAGAGAAAGGAATCACATTACATATGGGGGGAACCAATTAGTTTATGTGCCTATTTTTCAACCCAGACCCTGAAAGCTAGAAGATCCTGGAACAATATATATCAAGCTTTGAAAGAAAA
The DNA here is from genome assembly GCF_021218885.2 of Marmota monax. Classification (NCBI taxonomy): domain Eukaryota; kingdom Metazoa; phylum Chordata; class Mammalia; order Rodentia; family Sciuridae; genus Marmota; species Marmota monax. The sequence goes on along the minus strand of NW_026694711.1, from coordinate 69,547 downwards.
TGGATGTCAACCAAGAATTTCATATCCAACAAAATTAAGCTTTTTGATGATAAAATAAAGTCCTCCCATGATAAACAAAAGTTAAAAGAATTTACAGTTATACAACCTGCACTAGGCTGGAGATGTGGCTCAAGTGGTAGTGCGCTCGCCTGGCATGCGCAAGGCACTGGGTTCAATCCTCAATACCACATAAAAATAAAATAAAGATATTGTGTCCACCTAAAAATAAAAAATAAATATTAAAAAAAGAAAAAGAAAACCTGCACTAGGGAACATCCTTGGCAAAATATTATATGAAGAGGAAATGAAAAATAACAGTGAAAATCAGCAGAGGGAGGTATTACACTAAAGGAAAAAACTAAGCAAAGGAGAAACCAAGTCAAGTTAAATAACAAAAATGGCTGGGAATAAAAATTGTGTCTCAATAATAACACTGAATGTTAATGGCCTAAACTCACCAATCAAAAGACATAGGCTAGCTGATTGGATTAAAAATACCCAAAAATATGCTGCCTCCAAGAGACTCATCTCATAGGAAAAGTCATCCACAGACTGAAGGTGAAAGGTTTAGAAAATCATACCACTCACATGAACTGTGGAAACAAGCAGGGGTTTCCATCCTCATATCAAATAAAGTACACTTCAAGCCAAAGTTAATCAAAAGAGATAAAGAAGGATATTTCATACTGCTTAAGGGAACCATACAACAATAAGCCATCACAATTATAAATATATATGCCCCAAACAATGGAGCATCTATGTTCATCAAACAAACACTTCTCATGTTCAAAAGTCAAATTGACAATAATACAATAATTCTGGGTGACTTTAACATACCTCTTTCACCACTTTTTCCAAACAAAAGCTGAGCAAAGAAAATATAGAACTCAATAATACAATTAATAATTCAGACTTAACTGACATATATGGAAATCTCATCCTTCAACAAGAGAATACACTTTCTTCTCAGCAGCACATGGATCTTTCTCTAAAATAGACCATAAAATATGCCACAAAGCAACTCTTAATGAATACAAAAAAAGTAGAGATACTACTGTGCATTCTATCAGATCACAATGGAGTGAAATTAGAAATCAATGGTAAAATCAAAAATAAAAACTACTCCAACACCTGGAAACTAAATAATATGCTACTGAATGAACAACAGGTAAAAAAGACATCAAGGAGGAGATTAAAAAAATTCTTAGGGCAAGGTAAATGAGAACACTGATACAACATATCAAAATCTCTGGGACACTATGAAGGCAAGTACTAAGAGCAAAGTTCATTGCATGGAGTTCATTCCTTAAAAGAAGAAAAAGTCAACAAATAAATCACCTAACATTACATCTCAAAGCCCTAGAAAAAGAAGAAACAATCAACACCAAAAGCAGTAGAACACAAGAAATAATTAAAAAATATTGAGCTGAAATCAATGAAATGGAAACAAAAGAAACAATTGAAAAAATCGACAAAACAAAAAGTTAGTTCTTTGAAAAAATAAAATAAAATTGACAAACCCTTAGCCATGCTAACAAAGAGAAGGAGAGAGAGAACTCAAATTACTAACATGCGTGATGAAAAAGGAAATATCACAACAGACACTACAGAAATACAGAAAATAATTAGAAATTATTTTGAAAGTTTGTACTCCAATAAAATAGAAAATATCGAGGGCTGGGATAGAGCACTTGCTTAGCACGGGCGGGACTCGGGTTTGATTCTCAGCACCACATAAAAATAAAGGCATTGTGTTGTGTCCATCTACCTAAAAAAGATCCTCTCTCTCTCTCTCTCTCTCTCTCTCTCTCTCTCTCTCTCTCTCTCTCTCCTTTAAAAAAGTAGAAAATATTGAAGTCATTGACAAATTTCTAGAGTCACTTGGTTTGCCCAAATTGAATCAGGATGATATACACAATTTAAACAGATCAATTTCAAGCAATAAAATAAAAAATGCCATCAGAAGTCTACCAACCGAGGATGTGGGGAAAAGGGTACACTTGTACATTGCTGGTGGGACTGCAGATTGGTGCAGCCAATTTGGAAAGCAGTATGGAGAGTTCTTGGAAAGCTGGGAATGGAGCCACCATTTGACCCAGCTATTCCCCTTCTTGGTCTATTCCCTAAAGACCTAAAAAGAGCATGCTACAGGGACACTGCTACATCGATGTTCATAGCAGCACAGTTCACAATAGCAAGACTGTGGAACCAACCTAGATGCCCTTCAATAGACGAATGGATAAAAAAAATGTGGCATTTATACACAATGGAGTATTACTCTGCATTAAAAAATGACAAAATCATAGAATTTACAGGGAAATGGATGGCATTAGAGCAGATTATGCTAAGTGAAGCTAGCCAATCCCTAAAAAACAAATGCCAAATGTCTTCTTTGATATAAGGAAAGTAACTAAGAACAGAGTAGGGACGAAGAACAGGAGAAGAAGATTAACATTTAACAGGGATGAGAGGTGGGAGGGAAAGGGAGAGAGAAGGTAAATTGCACGGTAATGGAAGGAGACCCTCAGGGTTATACAGTGGAGGGGGTAGAGAGAGAGGAGGGGAGGGGAGGGGAGAGGTGGGGAGGGGGGAGGGTGGATGATGGGAAAGGCAGCGGAGCACAACAGACACTAGTATGGCAATTTGTAAATCAATGGATGTGTAACTGATGTGAATCTGCAATCTGTGTATGGGGTGAAGGTGGGAGTTCATAACCCACTAGAATCAAAGTGTGGAATATGATATGTCAAGAAATTTGTAATGTTTTGAACAACCCACAATAAAAAATTAAAAAAAAAAAAAAAAAAAAAAGAAGTCTACCAACCAAGAAAAGCCCAGGACCGAATGGATACACAGCCAAGTTCAACAAGACCTTTAAAGAAGAACTAATACCAATACTCTTCAATTTATTTCATGAAAAAGAAAAAAGAGGACGCACTTTCAAACTCATTCTATGAGGTCAATATCACCCTGATTCAAAAACCAGGCAAAGGCAAATCAAAGAAAGAAAACTTCAGACCAATATCTCTAATGAACGAGGATGCAAAAATTCTCAAAATTCTGGCAGATCGAATACAAAAACATATCAAAAATATCGTGCACCATGAACAAGTGGGGTTCATCCCAGGGATGCAAGGTTGGTTCAACATATGGAAATCAATAAATGTAATTTTTCACATCAATAGATTTAAAGATAAGAATTATATGATCATCTTAATAGATGCAGAAAAAGCATTTGGCAAAATACAGCACCCATTCATATTCAAAACACTAGAAAAACTAGGGTTAACAGGAATATATCTCAACATCATAAAGGCTATCTACGCTAAGCCCAGGCCAACATCATTCTAAATCGAGAAAAATTGAAGACATTCCCTCTAAAAACTGGAACAAGACAGGGATGCCCTCTTTCACCACTTCTATTTAACATAGTTCTTGAAACACTGGCCAGAGCAATTAGACAGATGAAAGAAATTAAAGGGATACAGATAGGAAAAGAAGAACTTAAATTAGTACTATTGCTGAAGATATGATTCTATACCTAAAAGACCCAAAAAATTTCACCATAAAACTTCTAGAACTAGTAAATGAATTCAGCAAAGTAGCAGGATACAAAATAAATACCCACAAATCAAAGGCATTTCTGTATATCAGTGACAAATTCTCTGAAAGGGAAACAAGGGAAATTACCCCATTTACAATAGTCTCAAACAAAAAAATACTTGGTAATAAACCTAAGAAAGAGGTAAAAGACCTCTACAACAAAAACTACAGAATGCTAAAGAAAGAAATTGAAGAAAAACTTAGAAGATGGAAAGATCTCCCTTGTTCTTGGATAAGCAGAATTAATATTGTCAAAATGACCATACTACCAAAAGCACTATACAGATTTAATGCAATTCCAATCAAAATCCCAATCATATTCCTCATAGAAATAGAAAAAAAAAACAGCCATGGAATTCATCTGGAAAAATAAGAGACCCAGAATAGCTAAAGCAATTCCTAGCAGGAAGAGTGAAGTAGGTGGCATCACTATATCAGACCTTAAACTAAACTACAGAGCAATAGTAACAAAAACAGCATGGTATTGGCACCAAAACAGACTGGTAGACCAATGGTACAGAACAGAGGACACAGAGACTAACCCACAAAATTACAATTATCTCATATTAGACAAAGGCACCAAAAACATACATTGGAGAAAAGATAGCCTCTTCAACAAATGGTGCCGAGAAAACTGGAAACCCATGTGCAACAAAATGAAATTAAACCCCTGTTTCTCACCATGCATAAAAATCAACTCAAAGTGGACCTAGCAATTAAACCAGAGACACGACACCTATTAGAAGTAAAAGTAGGCCCAAATCTCCATCATGTGGGATTAGACCCCAACTTCCTTAATAAGACTCCTATAGCACACGAATTAAAAATCAAGAATCAATAAATGGGATGGATGCAAACTAAAAAGCTTCTTCTCAGCAAAAGAGACAATCAGTGAGGTGAATAGAGAGCCTATGTCTTGGGAGCAAATTTTTACCACTCGCACATCAGATAGAGCACTAATCTCTAGGGTATATGAAGAACTCAAAAAGCTAAACACCAAAAAAAAAAAAAAAAAAAAAAAAAAAACCCAAATAGCCCAATCAATAAATGGGCCAAGGACCTTAACAGACACCTCCCATAAGATGATATTACAATTCAACAAATATATGAAAAAATGTTCAACATCTCTAGCAATTTGAAAAATGCAAATCAAAGCTACTCTAAGACTTCGTCTCACTCCAGCCAGAATGGCAGCCATTAAGAATACAAACAACAATAAGTGTGACAAGGATTTTGGGGAAAAGATATACTCATACATTGCTGGTAGGACTGCAAATTGGTGCAGCCAATATGGAAAGCAGAATGCAGATTCCTTGGATAGCTGGGAATGGAGCCACCATTTGACCCAGCTATCCCTCTCCTCGGTCTATATCCAAAGGACTTAAAAACAGCATACTACAGGGACACAGCCACATCAATGTTTATAGCAGCACAATTCACAATAGCCAAACTGTGGAACCAACCTAGATGCCCTTCAGTAGATGGATAAAGAAAATGTGGCATATATACACAACGGAATATTACTCAGCAATAAAAGAGAATAAAATCATGGCATTTGCAGGTAAATGGATGAAGTTAGAGAATATAATGCTAAATGAAGTTAGCCAATCCTAGTAAACCAAATGCCAAATGTTTTCTTTGATATAAGGAGGCTGATTCATAATGGGGTTGGGAGGGGGAGCAAGGGAGGATTAGATGAACTCTAGATAGGGCAAAGGGGTGGAAGGGAAAAGGAGGGGGCATGGAGGTAAGAAACATATTGGAATGAGATGGACATCATTACTCTAAGTACATGTATGAACACACACGAATGGTGTGGATATACTTTGTATACAACCAGAGATATGAAAAATTGTGCTCTATATGTGTAATATGAATTGTAATGCATTCTGCATATATAACAAATTAGAATACATTTTTTAAATAAGAAAGAATATAATGAATTTCAAAGGTAAAAAAGATATAAACATACAATGGAATATTATTCAGATTTAAAAGAAAATACTGTCATTTGTGACAATATGGATGAACCTGGTAGATAGTATGTATTAAATAAACCAGAAAAAAGACAAATACTACATAATATCAATAACATGATGAATCTAAAATAATCAAACTCATGAAAACAAATTAGAACAATGCTTGTAGTAACAACCTGTTTTGAAGACATAATTTTTCCAAGATTGTAGACCTTAGGTTAAGTAGTCTTATCACAAAGTAATGATAATAAATAAAAATGTCAAGAGTCAAAGGTTTCCTCTCATCTCTGGAAGCTGACTAAAATAAGGGAAAAAAGCAGAAGGAGGCAGGAATCCCATGAAAATAGAAGGGAAATCAATGGAGCAGAGAAAGGGATTGAATAGGCGTGGGGAGGGAGGGATGGGAAAAGAGAGAAATGGTGAAATGAAATTGACCAAACTATGCTAGATACATATATAAATATACCACAGTGAATTTCAACTTATTGTATATCTAGAAAACACTAATTAAGGGGCTGGGGATGTGGCTCAAGCGGTAGCACTCTTGCCTGGCATGCGTGCGGCCCGGGTTCGATCCTCAGCACCACATACAAACAAAGATGTTGTGTCCACCAAATACTAAAAAATAAATATTAAAATTCTCTCTCTCTCTCCCTCTTTCTCACTCTCTCTCACTCTTTCAAAAAAAACACTAATTAAAAAAACTGTAAATAAATAGAAGGAATATCAGCAGAGTGGAGGAACAGGGAGAAGGAGGTAGGAATTGAAAGGAGAAATACTGGTGGCTGAGTTGGAACAAATTATATTCCATGCTTATGTGATGTAAAAATGACCCCCCCAATTATGCATAACTAACCTACTCTAGTAAGAATGCAAAATTACTGATGCAAAAAATAAAAGGTTCAAAGGGGAGGGAGGGGAAGGGAGGAAGCAAGTGGGTAGGGATGATGGTGGAATAAGTTAGACATCATTACCCTAAGTACATGTATGAAGCCACGAATGGTGTGAAAATACTTTGTGTACAATTAGTGACTTGAAATATTGTGCTCTATATGTGTAATATGAAATGAATTCCACTCTGCCATCATGTATAACAAATTAAAATAAATAAATAATTTAATTAAAAAATAAATGGTTGAGAGGAAACTTTTTGAAGAAATAGTCATGTTTATGAAATAGATTGTGGTCATGATTCTATTGGTGCATCTTTGTCTCCAAACTCATTAAATTTATGCATTAAATATGCACAGATTTTTATTTGTTAATCATACATCACTAATATTTTTAAAGTAATGAAAGCAGTCAATAAGTAGCAAATCAATAAGGATTTAGTTGAATTCAGGGGAGCCATCAATTAACTGAACATAATTTATATCCATAGACTGTTATCTAACAACCGATTACAAAAGCTTTTCAAACTCACATAGACCATTCACCAAGATAGAACATATTTGGCCCATAAAGCACATTTAACAAATGTAAAAAAATAGAAATCATGCAATATATGTTCTCAAGACTACAATGAAATAAAGTGGAAATCAATTATATAAAGATAGCTGGCAAATTCCAAAATGTGTGGAGATTAAATAGCACATGAATTTAAGAAGGAACTCAGGGGAAATTTTAAAATATTTTGAACTGAATAAAAGTGAAATAAAACTTTTTAAAATTTGTGACATGTAGCAAAATTATTTCGTGGGACAAAATTTATAGCATTGAATGCATATACTAGTAAAAAAGAATAAAACAAGAGTAACATAAAATTTAGCAGAAGCAAAAACATAATAAAAATTATCACATAAATAAATAAAATTGTAAAAAGGAAATTAATAGAGGATATCAATGAAATAAAAGTGGATCCTTTCAAAATATCAATGAAATCAAGTAAACTCTACTCATTCTAAGAAAAAAAGAGTAGATAAAAATTCTAGTATGAAATTCTAGTGTGAAATGAATAATAGTATGAACAATATGAATAATATGAACAGCTCTATACCCACGATTTTTTTTTTTGTCTTTTTTGGGGGAAGGGATACTAGGGTTTGAACTCAGGGTAACTCAACCACTGAACCACATCCTCAACCGTATTTTGTATTATTATTTAGAGGCAGGGTCTCACTGAGTTGATTAGCACCTTGCTTTTTACTGAGGCTGGCTTTGAACTTGCGATCCTCCTACCTTAGCCTCTAAAACCACTGGGATTACAGGCCTGTGCCACCATGCCTGGCTATTTATTTGGTCTTTTTAGTTATACATGACAGCATAGTATATTTTGACGTATTTATACAAACATGGAGTACATTTTATTCTAATTGGGATCCCAGTCTTGTGATTGTACATGATGTGGTGATTCACTGTGGTGTATTCATATATATACATAGAAAAGTTAAGTCAGATTCATTCCACTGTCTTTCCTGTTTCTGACACCCTCCTTTCCCTTTATTCCCTTTTCTCTAATCTAATCTATCTAATTTCTAATCTTCTCCCCCACTCCTTGTTGTGTGTTAGCATCCACATATCCACAAAAATGGTTTGGGGGATTGACTTATTTTGCTTAGCATAATAGTCTCCAGATCCATCCATTTACTGGAAAAAGTCATAAAGTCATTCTTTTTGATGGCTGAGTAACATTCCATTGTGTATATATACACCACATTTTTTTAATCCATTCATCTTTTAAAGGGCACACAGGTTGTATATCCAATTTGATAAGTGAAGAAATTCAATTACTAACCTGTTCATAGCAGCACAGTTCACAATAGCAAGACTGTGGAACCAACCTAGATGCCCTTCAATAGACGAATGGATAAAAAAAATGTGGCATTTATACACAATGGAGTATTACTCTGCATTAAAAAATGACAAAATCATAGAATTTACAGGGAAATGGATGGCATTAGAGCAGATTATGCTAAGTGAAGCTAGCCAATCCCTAAAAAACAAATGCCAAATGTCTTCTTTGATATAAGGAAAATAACTAAGAACAGAGTAGGGACGAAGAACAGGAGAAGAAGATTAACATTTAACAGGGATGAGAGGTGGGAGGGAAAGGGAGAGAGAAGGGAAATTGCACAGTAATGGAAGGAGACCCTCAGGGTTATACAGTGGAGGGGGTAGAGAGAGAGGAGGGGAGGGGAGGGGAGAGGTGGGGAGGGGGGAGGGTGGATGATGGGAAAGGCAGCGGAGCACAACAGACACTAGTATGGCAATTTGTAAATCAATGGATGTGTAACTGATGTGAATCTGCAATCTGTGTATGGGGTGAAGGTGGGAGTTCATAACCCACTTGAATCAAAGTGTGGAATATGATATGTCAAGAAATTTGTAATGTTTTGAACAACCCACAATAAAAAATTAAAAAAAAAAAAAGAAACTCTATAAATGAAATGGAGTTTATCAGAATGCCAGAAAAGAAAACCCAGGAAAGACTTGGTGAAGGTGTGATGAAGAAACATCCAAAATTCAAGTAAGTGACCAGATTTAATCTTTCTTTCAGAGGGAAAAGAAGAGGACAGTACACTTAAGAAGCAAAGATTTATGGGCTGGGGATGTGGCTCAAGCGGTAGTGCGCTTGCCTGGCATGCGTGCGGTCCAGGTTCCATTCTCAGCACCACATACAAACAAAGATGTTGTGTCCGCCGAAAACTAAAAAATAAATATTAAAAAGAAAAAAAAAAGAGGCAGAAAATGTAAAATAGGTTGGTTCATAGAGCAGGAAAGATAAATGTTGTCAAGAAAAAAAATCTATAACAAGTGTGTAGTGAACTATGTGGATGAAATTCTGTTGTATGCTAGTAAGATCGGTAAATGGAAATCAAGGATATTTGCTGTGTTAATGAGTAAGTGTTATTAAACTACATAAAAGCAAGTTTATGTCAGAAGATATATGTGAATTTAATTTTTATTGTTAGGCTATTATTGGGTGTAATTGCTGGGAGCCATTAGCCAAGTAGGTATGACAATTTCCTTGCCAGCGTACCCCAGTACCCCATGTTGCTTAGTGGAAGGACTCATGGAAATAGGACATTTTTGCAGTGACATTGCATCTAAGGTGACCTTGCTCAAGGACCAGGGCGGATCCGGGTTTAGGGTGTTCCCGGTTTAGGATAATCCAGGTTTAGGGTGGTTCTATGTTTAAGGTTATTCCTTCTGGGAATAGGGCGTATCCTGCTGCCTGAGTTCCCCTTGAGTTCTCACGGGATTCAGACAGTATTTTTTGGGAGACAGAAGCCCAGTGCGTGTGGATTTGGGCAGAGAACGTGGATTTCCCCAGAAAGTTATTGTAGATGGCTGGTGTGAGTTCGGGAATAAAGAGTTGCTGTTTGAATCTTAAAAAAAAAAAAAAAAAGAAAGCATCAATCTCAAATGGATTCATTGATCAATTCTATCAAGCATTTAAAAAAGAAATCATACCATGTTTCTACATTCTTTTATGGAAGATTGAAGTACAAGGAATACTTCCTAACTCTCGTGGCAAAAGTAGACAAAGACATTATAAGAAAACTACAGAAATTTGTAATGTTTTGAACAACCCACAATAAAAAATTAAAAAAAAAAAAAAAAAAAAAAGAAAACTACAGATCTTTATCTCTCAATAACAAAGATAAAATTTAAAAATCCTCAAAAATATTAGCAAATCAAATCCATCAATGTATAAAAGGGATTACATACCACAAATAAGTGGGATTATCCCAGGTATGCAAAGTTGGCTCAGTATTTGAAAATTAAATAATATAATTCATCTCATTAAAAGGCTAACAATGAAAAAGCATATAATCATATCAATAGATGTAGAAAATCATTTGATGAAATCCAACATGCATTCATGATAAAAGTTCTGAGCAAATTGGGAATAGCAGGAAACTTCCTCATTTTGACAAAGAACACCTACAAATGAAAACAAAAACAAACAAAAAATCCTAGAGTTAATATAATATGGAGCAGGGAGAAAATAAAAGTTTTCCCACTAGGATCAAGAACAAGGCAAGGATGTTCCCTCCTACCACTGCTTTTCAACAACATACTGGAATTTCTAAGACAGCAAGCAAGGAAAGAAATAAATTGACATTGATTATGAAAGAAGAAATAAAACTTTTTTTTTCACAGATAGAATATTCCCAATGTAAAAAAATTGAGAAAAGTTCAACAACAACAAAAAAAACTTCCTAAAACTAATAAGTGATTATAAAAAATATTGCAGGATACAAGGTCAATCTATAAAAGTCAATTACTTTGGGGCTGGGTTTGTGGCTCAGCAGTAGAGCACTTGCCTTGTACTTGTGAGGCCCTGGGTTCAATATTCAGCACCATATAAAATAAATAAATAAAATAAAGGTATGTGTCCAACTACAACTAAAAAATAAAATATTAAAAAAGTCAATTACTTTGTCATATTCCAGGAATCAATAAATGGAAGTTGAAATTAAAACACACACACACGCACACACATTGTCCAGTATATTACTACCCCACCAAAATGAAATACTTAGGCATTAATTTACAAAATTATGTGCAAGACCTATATGAGTAAACTATAAAACTCTGATAAAAGATATCAAAGAAAAACTAAATAAGTGGAGATCTATTCCATGTTCACAGATAAGAAGACAATATTTCCAGGATGTCAGTTTTTCCCAAATTGATCTACAAATTCACTGCAATCCCAATCCAACTCCCAGCAAAATGTTTTGTGAATACTGATCAAATTATTCTAAAGTTTATATGGAAATGCAAAATTCCCTGAATATCTAACTTGCTATTGAAGGATAATAACAATGTTAGAGAACTGACACTGCTCAACTTCAAGACTAACTATAAAGCAACAGTAATTAAGACAATGTGGTACTGGTGAAAAAGGAGACAATTAATGGGATAGGACAGAGGGCCTAGAAAGACTCTCTTGAGCTGATACCTCACAAAAGAAAAAAGTAGACACAATGGCGCAAAGATGGTTTTTTCAGTAAATGGTGCTGGAACAACTGGATATCCACATGCAATCAATTAATAGAATCTAGACAGGAACTTTACACCCGTCACTACAAGCAACTCAAATGGATTATAAACCTAAATATAAAATGCAAAACTATAAAACTCCTAGAAAAGAACAGAGGAGAAAACCTAGAGGACCTTCCTTACATATTATGTTAACTTTTTGATACAACAAAAATGCACAATCCACCAGAGACATAATTGATAAGCTGGACTTCATTAAAAATAAACTTCTGAGCAGATCTGGAGAAAAGGGAAAACATTTACATTTACAATGAATTGTAAATTAGTACAACCACTATGGAAGTCAGTATGTAGTTTCCTCAAAGACTAGGAATGGAACCACCAGATGACCCAGCTTTACTACTCCTTGGTATTCATCCTAAAGAATTAAGGCATCGGGCTGGGGTTGTGGCTCATGTGTGAGGCCTACCATGGGTTCTATTCTCAACACCACATATAAATGAATAAAACAAAGGTCCATTGACAACTAAAGAAATAAAAACAAAATCTTAAATAAAGAATTAAGTCATACTACAGTGATACATGCGTACCCATGTTTATAGCAGTACAATCACAATAGCCAAACTAAAACTATGGAACCAGTCTAGGTATCCATCAATGGATGCATGAATAAAGAAAACACACACACACACACACACACACACACATGCTGAGAGCCATAGCCAAGTAGGAATGACGCATGGCATTTTGGTTTGAAAGGTGACCCTGCTCAGGGATTAGGGTGGCTCTGGGTTTAGGGCAGATCCTGCTGGGATTAGGGTGTATCCTGCTGCCTCAGGCACCTGCTCCTTTGGAGTTCCCGTGGGGTTCTGAGAGAATTGGTGCGCAGAGCCGGATAGAGGCAGTGTATTCCTGGGAAGTGTGGGTAGAGTGTCGGTGAGAGTTCGGGAATAAAGAGTTGCTGTTTGAATCTACAAGGCTGTGCGGTGGCTCGGTTATTTTGTGCCCAGCCAGACTGCGGCACACACACACACACACACACACAATGGAGTTTTATTCAGACATAAATAAAAATGAAATTATGTCATTTGCCAGAAAATGGATGGGACTTGAGAACATTATATTAAGTCAATTAAGCCAAACTCAGAAGGTTTTCTCCTGTATGTGGACATTAGAAAAAATGGAAAGAAATGTGGATTGGGGAGACCTCATGAAAACCGAAGGGAGATCAGTAGAGTAGAGGAAAGGGACCAGTGTGAGAAAAGAAAGGAAAGGGAAATACTGGGGAATGAGGTTCACCAAATTATATTGTTATATTTTGTGCATGTACGAATATTTGACAACAAATCCCACTATTATGTTTAACAGTGATACACCAATAAAAATATGGAAAAAAATAAAATAATTTTTGCCAGGAAAAATTAAATAATAAAAACTTCTGTTCTAAGAAAGACACTGTCAAGAAAATGAATACAAGACATACACTGTGATGAAATATTTGCAAAAGACACATCTGGTAAACACTGATATCTAAAGCAAAGAATATATCTTACAGCTTAACAATAAGAAAATGAACACCTAATTAAAAGATGAGCAAAAGACCTAAATAGACACCTCACCAAAGAAGATATGCAGATGACAAGTAAGTATTTGAAAATACGTTCAACAGCACATGTAATTAGGGAATTGAAAATGAAAAAAACAATGAGGCATCACATCCCATCTTCCAGAATGGACAAAATCTAATACCCAGACAATCCTAAATGATCATGAGAATGTTGAGCAATGGGAGCTCTCATTCACTTCTGATGAGCATGCCACCATAGCATAGCTACTTTTTTGGACACTTTGCCAGTTCTATTTGAAATTTACTCTTTTACATATTGGGAAATGTACAAGACTTCACTATTTAATATGATCACTTTATTTTGCAATATATATCTCATATTTTTTTTTCAAAAGCACTCCTCCTATCTCTTCAAGATTTGTACCCTTGATTATAATCTCCCCATTCAACACCATCTTCATTCCCAGCCTCTGACAGTTTCTTGCAAAACTGAATATACTCTTACCATATGATCCAGCAATCACACTCCTTGGTCTTTATCCAAATGAGTCAAAAACTTATTTCTGCAGAAACCCCTTTGCATAGATGTTTATAGCAGCTTTGTTCATAATTACCAAACTTGGAAGCAACCAAGATGTCCTTCAGTAAGTAAATGGATAAATAAACTGTCATGCATGCAGACACTGGAATTTTTTCAGTGATAAAAAGAAATAAGCTAGCAGACTATGAAAAGAAGAACCTTAAATGCACATTACAAAGTGAAAATACCCAACATGAAAAGGCTTCATACTGTATGACTCCAATTATATGACATTCTGGAGAAGTCAAAATTATGGAGTCAGTAAAAAGTTCAGTGGTTAATTGATGATGCTACAGAAAGAGAAGGAAACACAGACAAACATAGACACATTGAAGAAGGCTATGTGATGATGAAGGTAGAGATTCAGTCCTACTGCCACAAGCCAAAGAAATATTTGGGGCCAACAAGAAGCTAGGAAGAAACAAGGAAGGATTTTTTTCCTACAAACTTCAGAAAGAGATTTGACCTACCAACAACTTTATTTCAGACTCTTAGTCTCCAGATTCTTGAGAGAATAAGTTTCTATTGTTTTAAGCCAGCAATTTTGTGGGAATTTATTACAATAGCCCTAGAATAGTGATAGAGCATACCTACTCCACGTTACTGAAAAGAAGTCTCTGGTGCCATGTTTTATATCTAAAAATAAATATAGCTGGGGTTGTGGCTCAGTGGTAGAGCTCTCACCTAGCACATGTGGGGTCCTAGGTTCAATCCTCAGCACCACATAAAAAGAAATAAATAAAATAAAGCTATTGTGTCCAACTACAACTAAAAAATAAATATTTTGGAAAAAAATAAACAAAAATAAATGTAAATGCTTTGTCTAATTTACAAAATCAAGTATACTAAATCATATGAAGAGTGTGATTAAGTGTTTGTTAAATGAAGAAATTAATTCATGCAAGCATGCGAGGCTTTTTAGAGTTGAAGAGAAACTCAAGTCTTCTGTTTATTATATTTAATGGAAGAAAAAAGGGAAAAGGAGTGTCAAACAAGTTTATAAAAATTTTGGTATATTTTAAATGTTTGATATCTCTTTATTTCTGTATCTGTAACAATAACCTTTGTAGATCATGTGAAATGTCAAAACTTGAAGCCCTTTATGAATATGAAACTTGGGCTAATGGCCTTTGTACTAAATACTTCTACATTTACCTCTACATATACCTTGAGGCCTGCTGTAGTCTGATCCTGAGATACAAATCAGTCAAGCCTTGTTTCTGGCCTCCCCTTTTCTTTACTAGTATGAAAATTTACTGGTGTTAATCCCTCAGGGTTTCATACTATACTTCCTATTGTCTAGGTTCTTTACTTAAAAGAATTTGAGGACACCTAGCGCTCTACAGACATATACTTGGGTCCCAAAGAGTTCTATGAAAAGTTTTAAATTTTGTTTTCATTTTGATGATAACCACTCTTTTCAGTCAGGTGCGCTCCCTTCCTGGTGCTCTTACATCCTTGAAATTACATGGTACTTCTTTGTATTTTAATCATCTATTTCCCTGTTTGTGTCCCTTACTGGATTAATTATATGCTCCTTGAAAGATGAGTGAAATCATTTATTTTTGAATCTTAGAGTGCTGAATGCAAAGTCTAGAACACAGTAGATGCTCATTTCTACCTGAAGAATGAAAGAGTGCCATTTGGGATATAATGGAATAATCACTCATATAAGACACATGTGGCTTGCTTTCAAATGGCTAAGCTGCCTTTCTAATTATCAGTGTCATTATCCATAAAATAGAATAAATAGTAACTCCTTTATGTACAAAATACATTTGTATGTATGTAAAGTGTGTATATGTACATTTACATATGAAAACATTTATTTATAGATAATGTTTAAATTAATTTTGCAAAAATGCCAATTTTTAAATTTTTCCAAATTATTTTTAGTGTAGTAAACAAATTTATGTAAAATTCTTACCAAATTTAAAATTCCAAGTTAATAAGTTTATTTCCTCATTTACCTTTTAGCTATAACAATAAATGTGGTTTTTAAACAAATATGTTCACATTACTGACAAAGTCAGTAATAGCTGCTGGTCTATTTTCAAATAATGCTAACCAAACTAATCAGATGCTAGTATATCATGTAGTCCTAACTTTCTATATATAAATACATATACATTTTCTTTCTTTTTTAAAACTTTATTTATTTTAAAATATTTATTCTTAAGTTATAGGTAGACACAGTATCTTATTTTACATTTATGTGGTGCTGAGGATCGAGCATGCTAGGTGAGCACTCTACCACTGAGCCATAACCCCAGCCCCTTGTTTATTTTTTTACCTGGTGCTGAGGAAGGAACTCAGTGCATCATACCTGCTGGGCAAGTTCTCTACCACTGAGTCACAACCCCGCCTAACATTTTCTTTTTCTTTTTTCTTTTTTTTTTTTTTTTTTTTTTTGATGCTGGGGGATTGAACTTGGAGCCTCACACATAGTAGGCAAACACTCTACTACTGAGTTACAACCTCAGCCCCAAATTACCATATATAAGACTAATTTTACATTACCACTGTAGTACTTTATTTATTTATTCTTTTCATGCATATTAACTGTCACCAGACAGGGATCTGAGAGGTCCCTCCAAGGCAGCAGTGGGACCTCAACTTGGTCCAAGTGAGTTCTTGAATTATTTTGCAGAAAAGAATTTAAAAGTTGAAAGCAAGACACAAGCAAAGATTTATTAAAAGACAGCAAAGTAAAGGTATATACCCCAATATCAGAGAAAAGAGAAGAGAGAGACGGGAAGAGAAAGGAAGGGGAGGGGAGGGGAGGGAAGGGAGAGATGCAAACTGGGTTGAGCTCTCTAACTATATATTAGGATTTTCCTGGGAAGAAAAACGAAGGCTCCCAGGCAAGCTTTTTTGAAAATCAAATCCTGTGTTAATAATTTGCTATTTGGTATTCAGAATGTTTCTCCTTGGTTGAGCAGTGTAGCCATAAATCAGTTGAGGGTACATTATGTAGATCTTTGAATCTGGTGACATAAATTGATTATGTTTTGTTCTAGTTGATCTGGTACAAGCATACACTAGAGGTTTTGTTCATTCTAACTAAAAAGACAAGTATGGCTGGTCATGCACATAGACTTTGGTCTCCACCTAGTAAGGATCTCTTTTTCTCTCCCCCAAGAGCCTACCTGTTTCAGAACACAGTGGTTTGCATTATGGCATATCCATATAACATAATTTATATGGATATAACATAATCTGATCAATCTCATGCATATAACTAATTTGATCATTCTCACTCCCTGATACTTACCCTTACCTCCTCTAAAACCTGATCCCCTTCTTCTACATTACAGGTCTACTTCATATCATCCATTTTTCTCACCCCCTTGCCAGTATGCAGGAAAGAAAGCATACATTACTCATCTTTTGAGTCTGGCTTATTTTGTTTAACATAATGATTTCCAGTTCTATCCATTTTCTTTCAAATGACTTAATTGTATTCCTTTTCATGGATGAATAATACAGCTTTATAATGTTTAGATAAGATTCTTTTATCCCTCATTTCTTGAGTGTTTTTAACATTAATTGATGCTAGATTTTCTTGAAGGCTTTTTCTGTGTCTATTGAAACGATTGCATGATTCTTAATTCCATTGAGTGGTGAATTTTGTTTACTGACTTGTGGATGTTCAAACAATCTCACATCCCTGGGATGAAGCCCAGTGTGTCGTGGTGTATTATCTTAATATGTTTTTGAATGCTGTTTGCTGATAGTTTATTGAGGATTTTTGCTCTGGGCCCAGGGTGAGGCAGAACATTATGGCAGAAGAGTGCAGAGCAGGAAAGTAGCTCAAGGACTCCCAGAGAGAGAACTCCACTCACCAGGGACAAAATATAAACCCCACTCAGTTAATACATTCAAGTGGATTAATGTATTGATTAGGTTAAGACTTTTAACCCAACAATTCACCACCTCTAAACTTTCCTGCATTGTTTCACACATGAGTTTTTTTGGGGACACCTCATAGCTAAACTATAACATGGGGTAGGGGAGGAGAAATAGGGAGGGTAATATGAGAAACAAAGGTTAACTGGGATTTCTAGTCTACCATTTAGGAAGTACAAGCAGTCTTTTAAAGCTGTCCTGGCTCCTCCCCACCCCTTTAACTGTCTCCTCTGGGGATTGCTGGGGCTTTCTTCCACACCAATTCAGCTTGCTTTTTCTGAGCTTATTTTCTGCTCAGATTGTGACTGTGAAGGACCAAGAGATTCTTTTTTTTTTTAAACTTGATGGGAGAATTTCTTTTGTCTCCTTGGAGGGGAGTTTCTCTTCACCACCGAGCTACCACTTGCTGGACACTGCTGCCATCTGTTGTTTTTATTTATTCTCTTTCTACTCTAGAAACCTTTGTTTTCACCTACCACATTTTCCTGAAGTTTTGCTACATCAGTTTGCTGCTGCAGGACTGCTGTTTCAA
The DNA here is from genome assembly GCF_021218885.2 of Marmota monax. Taxonomy (NCBI): domain Eukaryota; kingdom Metazoa; phylum Chordata; class Mammalia; order Rodentia; family Sciuridae; genus Marmota; species Marmota monax. Next base: position 51,425 of record NW_026694711.1, on the reverse strand, counting down.
TTCACAATCATAGAATAGCTATGATATTGAGGGGCTCTTCTTATCTACCATCTTTGATCTCCCTTGAGAATCTTTTAAATACTAATCCCATATCATTATTTGTTTTGGTCTATTCAGATTTGTTTTGTTTTCTTTTCAGGATTCAATATTGGCAGGTCATATGTGTTTAGAAAATTTTCCATTTCTTCCAGGTTTCCCAATATGTTAGCATATATTTTTTCATATTAATCCCAAATGATCATTTGTATTTCTGTGGTTTTGGTTGTAAGGTTTCCATATTCCCCTTTGATTTTATTTATTTGGTTCTTCTTTCTCTCTCTTTCTTAGGTAGTCTAGATAAAGTTTTGTTAATTTTTTAATGTTTTTTAAAAAATCCAATTCCTTGTTTCATTGTCCTTTTGTATTTTTTGTTGTCTATTTTGGTCATTTATGCTTTAATCTTCATTATTCTAGTTTTGGCTTTGGTTTATTCTTATTTTTGTTAAGTCTTTGAGATACATCAAAATTTTATTTGAAATCTTTCCATTTTTTAATGTAAACATGTGTTACTACAAACTTCCCACTTAGTACTGCTTTTGCTGTATCTCATAAGTTTTAGTATGCTTTTTTCCATTGTGAGTTATTGTTCATGCAAACATGTTTTTGTTTTATCTCCATGTATTTGTATAATTTCTAAGATTTCTTTTGTTGTCAACTTCTAGTTTGATTACATTGTGATAATAAAATGCAGGATATGATTTCAATTATGTAAGCATTTTTATTACGTTTTTGTGGCCTCATATATTAAGCCATTAATATATAATCTATTCTAAAGAAAATTCGATGTCCTAATGAATAGAGTGTTATGGTGCAATTGTTGTATGTTCTGTAAATATCTGTTAGATTAATTTGATCTATAGTAGAGCTTAACATTCATGTTCCTTTTTTTGATTGTTTGTCTGGATAATGTACACATTGATGAAAGTGGTAGTGTTGAAGTCCACCACTACTGTTGTATTAGAACCTGTCTTTCCCCTTAGGTCTAATAGTGTGTGTTTTTCTAAATATAAAGTTAGGTGCTAACATTAGGTGCATATAGATTTCAATTGTTATATCTGTTGATGAATTGATTCTTGATCATTACACAGTGACCTTCTTTGTCTCCTCTTAAAGTCAATTTCTCGAATATAAATATAGCTTCTCGTGTTCTCCTTAGTTTTCCATTTACTTACATTATCATTTTCCATACTTTCACTTTAAGTATATATATATATTTATTGGTGGTATTTCTTTTTTTAAAAAAAAATATTTGTTTTAGTTATAGGTGGACACAATAACCTTTGTTTTATTTTTATGTGGTGCTGAGATTTGCACCCAGTGCCTCACGCATGCTAGGCAAGCACTCTACTGCTGAGCCACAACCCCAGCCCAGGTGGTGTTTCTTGTAGGCAGTATATTATTTGGTCATGTTTTCTGCTGGGAGCCATTAGCCAAGTAGGTATGACAATTTCCTCGCCAGCGTACCCCATGTTGCTGACATGTTGCAGTGACATTGAATGTAAGTGACCTTGCTCAAGGACCAAGGCAGATTAGGGTGTTCCCGGTTTTAAGATAATCTTGTTTAGGGCGTTCCCAGTTTAGGTTCCAGGTTTAAGGTTTAAGATTATTCCTGCTGGGAATAGGGCGTATCCTGCTGCCTGAGTTCCCCTTGAGTTCTCACGGGATTCAGACAGTATATTTTGGAGATAGAAGCCCAGTGGAGGTGGATTTGGGCAGAGAACGTGGATTTCCCCAGAACGTGATTGTAGACGGCTGGTGTGAGTTCGGGAATAAAGAGTTGCTGTTTGAATCTACAAGCTGTGTGGTGGCTCGTGATTGTGTGCCCAGCCAGACTGCGGCATTTGTGCCCAGCCAGACTGCGGCATTTGGTGGCCCGTACGGGGGACTTCTGAAGCTTAGAGGTAAGTGAAATTTCTCACCCTTGAGGAAGAGAGAAAGAATGGGTGAACATTTCAAAAAACAATGTGTTATCGTTTTGATTTATTTTGTTTTTATTTCAAGTTGCCTGTTCCTAGAACTTTCTCAGGCAAACTGGGGGAAATGGTTGACTCAAGGTTTGAAGTTGTTCGCCTCCGAGGAAGAAAAATTGTTAGAGGAAAGAGGCACCCCAGTAAGACCAAGAACAGTTAGGACATATGTTGATACAATACAAAAATGTAGCCCATGGCTTTTTAAAGATGAGTTATTAAGTATATCAATGGGACCATCATGGTATCCTGTAGAAGGATTTTTCTTCAAGAAAGAGATGGCTAGTTCTGTTTACTACACTTGTCTAAGATCTTGGTTTTTACAGACATCTGATTAATTTACAAAGCTAAAGTGTTAAAATATCAACCACTAAATATGAAATCAAGTACTCTTTACTTATTAAGTTCCATAAGGTAATATATTTAAACATTATGTGTGTTTTCCTAAATTGGTAAATGGAAAAATGTTTAATATTGCTTTGGTCTGTGTCTTTGCTGAAACAAGGTTACTAAGAGTTAAGATTCTATCATGTGTAATTTATATACAAAGAGTATAAGAAGTTTCAGTTGGGTTTCAATTATAGTATTATAGTATCATAAAAAACATGAAAGTCTTTCATCTTATTAAAGTGGAGTAATTTGTCTAAATCAGAAATTTTATAAGAGTTGTTTCAGAATGTAAATTTATAAAAAGGGTTAACAGTTAAAAAAGAGATATAAAAAGATTCAAGATGTGGGAATATATTTTAATATAAAAGGTTAAAGGAAAAAGAAATGATTCTAGATGATATAATCTGTGTGGTAAAGTAAAAAGTTGTAAAATGACATTTAAAAAGAATTTGAGGAAACTAGACTTAATTTAAAAGCTTGAGAAAGGAAAAAAGAAGAAAAAGGTATTTGTACATGGCAGATTGAGACAAAGCTTCTCAATGGAGTTTAAAAAAAAGCCTTTGGTTGAAGGGCAGCCATGTAAACTAACATTAAAGCGATTTAAACAGAATCTAAGCCTCGTTTAAAAGAGTGAAGCTGTAGGTGGTGAAAAAGTACATTTAAAAGTACAGTATAGATGATAATTAAAAGGCTTTAAAAGGTTAAATTGAAGGTGGTTAAAATGCCTTCATGATGGAGGAAAGAAGCTTAATCTTAAAGGCATTACTTTAAAAAAATGGGAAGATAATAGGATAAAAGATATTTAGATAAAGAAGATTAAAAATTTAAAGTGAAAAACTTTAAAGACAGAAGTATAGAAAGTTAAAAAGAAAAGATAAAGAAGATGTAGAAAGATAAAAAAAAATGTAGGAAGACAAGAATTTTAAACCCACAAAATAGGAAAAAAAAAAAAACTAGGAGGAAAAAAAAAGCAACTAAGGGTGAATGTACTAACCTTAAAGGAAAACTAGAAGATGATCTTTAAGGGGTATATATGCCCCAAAGATAAACTTAAAATAACCCTTTTTACACTAAACTTTTTAAATTTGGATTCATAAGGACTTAGTGCTGCGGAAAGGCATATGTATCCAAAAAATGTACATAAGCCTAAAGTACTTTGGAAAGATATTCTAACAGGACAATGGAAAGGTCCTCACCCAGTGATTGTCTGGAGTCGGGGGTCTGTTTGTGTTTTTCCACAGGGAGAACAGCAGCCCATTTGGATTCCAGAGAGATTAACTAAAACAGTTTCTACAGATCGAAAAGAAGATGATTTGACTCAAATTCATAACAGCTGATATCCAGAACTCCAGCTTGGCCATTCTTACATCTGCGACACTGATTAACCAGGATGCTTTTTTCAATAGCTATTTTATTATTGCATTTTTCCACATCATAAGGTTCTATTTTTATTTTTTGAGCTCATACAAACCTAGGTTAATGTTTTTCTGATCAGTTTTATTTTTTGACTGGAGTTTTTAAACATTGCAATGGAGATTTCACCTAGGTAAAGCTACAAGGCCTTTACTATTTTCTTATGTGTTGTACGTTTGTGTACACTCTTGTGTTTTGTGTTGTATGTCTGTATGTGCGTATGTCCATATTTCTTGTATGAGGAGCGCTCATGAAAAAATGGATCCGAATTATTATTATTTTATTCACGTGATTTAAATGGTTTAATTTAAATTAGGTAAACAGCTGTTAAGGATTGTTTTTAAAGTAGGTTAACAGATCTGTTTGTTTACTTTCACCTTTCCTTTTCATTATATTTAATAATTCTTTTCAGGATAATGTCTCTTTAGCATCATTGCCAGAATTCCTATCTCCATCCCAGTGCCGGTGAAGAACTCAACAAGTAATGCTCAAAGAGTCAACTTACTTTGGGAGGAAACGGATTTTGGGAGGAAATGGACATATTGATAGATTCCTCTGCTTTGAACTGCTTGCAGAACTTGCCTGGACTATGTAACTATCATTTGGTGCAGCGAATTGTGGTAGTGCTGACATATCTTTGCTGATGGTGTCACCAGTGATGCAATTTTTCCCAAGGAGCCGTCAATTGGCTTGGTGTCGTGGCATTTCTGTATCCTCCTCCCTTCTGCTAGTGATGGTCTAAAATTTGGGGGCCAATGGCTTATGCTGGACCGGTAGTCAGTGACGGGTATGATCCAATTGCAGTGGTATCAACCTAAGACAGGAGGCTGACGCCTAAAGGTCAGTTTTCCGATGACGGGTAAGAACCATATGTTGAATTGGACAACCTACCAGGCACGGTCCATAAGCCACATTAACCTCACTCCCCCACTGGCACCAAGGCCAAATTTGGGGGCCAACAGAGGTGAGGCAAAGAACCTCACCCCCCCACTGGTGCATAGACCTATCCACAAGTATGGCTGTATGCTGGACCGGTAGTCAGTGACGGGTATGATTCAATTGCAGTGGTATCAACCTAAGACAGGAGGCTGACGCCTAAAGGTCAGTTTTCCGATGACGGGTAAGAACCATATGTTGAATTGGACAACCTACCAGGCACGGTCCTTAAGCCACATTGCTTGTTGTTTAATTAATCAGAAGGGGGGAGATGCTGGGAGCCATTAGCCAAGTAGGTATGACAATTTCCTCGCCAGCGTACCCCATGTTGCTGACATGTTGCAGTGAAGTGACCTTGCTCAAGGACCAAGGCAGATTAGGGTGTTCCCGGTTTTAAGATAATCTTGTTTAGGGCGTTCCCAGTTTAGGTTCCAGGTTTAAGGTTTAAGATTATTCCTGCTGGGAATAGGGCGTATCCTGCTGCCTGAGTTCCCCTTGAGTTCTCACGGGATTCAGACAGTATATTTTGGAGATAGAAGCCCAGTGGAGGTGGATTTGGGCAGAGAACGTGGATTTGGGCAGAGAACGTGGATTTCCCCAGAACGTGATTGTAGACGGCTGGTGTGAGTTCGGGAATAAAGAGTTGCTGTTTGAATCTACAAGCTGTGTGGTGGCTCGTGATTGTGTGCCCAGACAGACTGCGGCATTTGTGCCCAGCCAGACTGCGGCAGTTTTCTTTCTTTTTTTTTATTAAATCCATTTAGCTAGTCTCTGTTCTTTAATTGGAGAATCTGTTCCATATATATTCAGTGTTAGTATTGAAAAATATGGACTTATTTCCTGTCATTTTGTTAGTTTTTTTCTACTTGTTTTGAATAATCTTTGTTCTTCCTGTTCATTTTTGTGGTGTGATGGTTTACTATATTTACAATATTTGATATTATTCTATTTATCTTTTGTGTATCTTCTTTTCTAGTGGAAATTATACTTTAACATACTTCTATGATGGGAACAAAATTTTTTCATTTCTGAATGTAGGATCCCCTTAAGCATCTTTTGTAATGCTGTTCTGTTGTGAGATTCCTCAGTTTTTGCTGTCTTGGAAGAATTTTATTTCTCTTTCATTTCTAAAGGATAGCTATAGTTGATATAGTATTCTGGGATGAAAATTATTTTGTTTCAGGGCCTAGAATATACCATTACATTCCATCCTAGCTATAGGATTTCTGATGAGAAATATTCTATTAGTCTAATGGGGATGGTCTTAAATGTGACTTGGCAACTTTCTCTTTCAAAATTTATAATTCTTTCTTCATCTTGCAATTTTGACAGTTTGACTTTAATATGTCATTGTGAATATCATTCTTTGTCATGTTTTGAGTTCCTATAAGTCTCCTGTACTTGGACATCCATGTCTTTTCCAAGAATAAGTAAGTTTTCTGCTATTATTTCATTAAATAATTTTTCTATGTCCTTTTCATCCTCACCTTCACCTATTCTAAAAATGCAAATACTTGTTCAGTCAATGGTGTCCAAAGGGCTTGAATTCTCTCTTCATTCTTTCTTATTTTTTTTCTCTGACTGGGATATTTCAAACGACCTGTCTTCAAGTTCAGGTATTTTTCTTCTGCTTGATCTACTGTGTTGTTGAGGCTATCAACTGTATTTTTATTTGAGTTATTGAGCTCTTCATTCCCCCAATTTCTCTTTTGTTCTCTTTTCAAAATCTCTGTCTCTGCTGAGTTTCTCATTCATAACATGTATTATATTTTAATTTCATTTAACAGTTTGTAAGTAGTTTTTAGATCTCATTGACCTTTTCTATATTTGTTCTAATTAGTTATACATGATGGTAGAATGCATTTTGACATATTGTACACAAATAGAGCATAACTTTTTATGCTGATCTTGTATTCTGTTATATTTCTGAATTTATCAGATCTAGAAGTCTTTTGCTTATAGAATTCTGGATCTTCCAAGTATAAAATACTGTCATTTGCTAACAGATAATTTGACTCCTTTTTCATTTTAATTTCCTTCTCCTGCCTGGTTGTCCTGGCTACAGTTTCTTTTTTATTTTTTAAAAATTTGAAATTTGTTCTAATTAGTTATATGTGACAGTAGAATGTATTTTGACACATTGTACACAAATGGAGCACAACTTCTCATTCCTCTGGCTGTACATGGTGCAGAGTCACACTAGTATTGTAATCATACATTTATATAGGGTAATAATGTCTGTCTCATTCTATCATCCTTCCCATCCCCACAGTCCCACCCCCTCCTCACTCACCTCTGCATAATCCAAAATTCCTTTATTCTTCCCTACTCACTCCCCCCCCCCCACACACACACACTATGGAATAACATCCACTTATCAGAGAAAACATTTGGCCTTTGGTTTTGGGGGATTGGCTTATTTCACTTAGCGAAATACTCTCTAGTTCCATCCATTTACCTGCAAATGGCATAATTTCATTCTTCTTTAAGGCCAAGTAATATTTCATTGTGTATATGTACCACATTTTCTTTATCCATTCATCTACTGAAGGGAATCTAGGTTGGTTCCATAGCTGCTATAAACATTGATGGAGTTGTGTCACTATAGTATGCTCATTTAAAGTCCTTTGGATATAAACCGAGGAGTGGGATAGCTGGATCAAATGGTGGTTCCATTTTAAGTTTTCTAAGGAATCTCCATACTGTTTTCCATAGTGGTTGTACCAACTTTTAGTCCTACCAGCAATGTACGAGTGTACCATTTTCCACACATCCTTGCCAACATCTATTATTGCTTGTATTCTTAATAATTTTGGTACCAATACCATGCCATTTTGTTACTATTGCTCTGTAGTATAATTTAAGTTCTGGTATTGTGATGCCTCCTGCTTCACTCTTCTTGCTAAGGATTGCTTTGGCTATTCTTGGTCTCTTATTTTTCCAAATGAATTGCATGATTGCTTTTTCTAGTTCTATGAGGAATGTCATTGGGATTTCAATAGGAGTTGCGTTAAATCTGTATAATTGTTTTGGTAGTATGGCCATTTTGACAATATTAATTCTGCCTATCCAAGAGTATGGGAGATTCTTCCATCATCTAAGATGTCCTTCAATTTCTTTCCTTATTGTACTGTAGTTTTCATTGTAGAGGTCTTTCATCTCTTTTGATAGATTGATTCCCAAGTATTTTATTTCATTTTTTGGAGACTACTTTGAAAGGGGTGGTTTTTCTAATTTCTCTTGCAGTGGATTCATTGCATTTGATTTGTGAGTATTGATTTTATATCCTGCTACTTTACTGAATTCATTATTAGTTTTAGAAGTTTTCTGATGGAATTTTTTGGATCTTCTAAATATAGAATCATGTTATCAGCAAATAGTGATAGTTTGAGTTCTTCTTTTCATATTCATATCCCTTTAATTTTTTTCATCTGTCTAATTGCTCTGGCTAGAGTTTCAAGAACTATGTTAAATAGAAGTGGTGAAAGAGGGCATCCTTGTCTTGTTCCAGTTTTTAGAGGGAATGCTTTCATATTTTCTCCATTTAGAATGATGTTCTCCTTGGGCTTAGCATAGATAGCTTTTACCATGTTGAGGTATGTTCCTAATATCGATTTTTTCTAGTGTGTTTTTGTTTGTTTTTTGTTTTGTGGTGCTGGGGATTGAACCCATGGCCTTGTGCATGTGAGGCAAGCATTCTACCCACTGAACTATATCCCCAGACCTCTAGTGTTTTGAACATGAAGAGGTGCTGTATTTTGTCAAATGCTTTCTTTGTATCTATTGAGATAATCATATGATTCTTGTCTTTAAGTTTATTGATGTGATGTATTATGTTTATTGATTTCCGTATGTTGAACCAACCTTGTATCCCTGGGATGAACACGACTTGATTATAGTGCACTATATTTTTAAAAAATACTTTTAAATTATAGATGGACACAATACTTTTTTAAAAAATTTATTCTTATATGGTGTTGAGGATTGAACTCAGTGCCTCACACATGCTAGACAAGCACTCTACCACTGAGCTACAACCCCACCCTGCACTAGCTTTTAAGTATGTTTTGTATACAGTTTTCCAGAATTTTATTGAGAATTTTTGCAACTATGTTCATCAGGGATATTGGTCTGAAGTTTTTTTTTCCTTGATGTGTTTTTGTCTGATTTTGGTATCAGGGTAATATTGGCCTCATAGCTTGAGTTTGGAAGGGTTCCTTCCCTTTCTATTTCATGGAATAATTTGAGGAGTATTGGTGTTAATTCTTTTTTGAAGATCTTGTAGAACTTGGTTGAGAAGCCATTTGGTCATGAGCATTGCTTAGTTGGTAGGTACTTGATGGAGTCTTCTATTTCACTGCTTGAAAATGGTTTTGTTTAAATTGTGTTTGTCCTCCTGATTCAGTTTGGGAAGATCATATGTCCAGAAATTTATCGATTTCTTTGAGATTTTCCATTTTATTTGAGTATAAATTTTCAAAATATTTTCTAATTATCTTCTGTATTTCAGTAGTGTCCATCATGATATTACTTTTTTCATTACAATTTTTAATAATTTGAGGTTTTTCTCTGTTTCTCTTTGTTATTGTAGCAGTTTATCAATTTTATTTATTTTTTTGAAGAACCAACTTTTTGTTTTGTCAATTTTTTGAATTGTTTCTTCTGTTTCAATTTCATTGATTTCATCTCTGATTTTAATTATTTCCTGTTTTCTAACTGCATTTAGTGTTGATTTGTTCTTTTTCTAGGGCTTTCAGATGTAATATTAGGTCATTTATTTGTTGACTTTTTTATTCTTTTAAAGTCTGAACTCAATGCAATGAAATTTCCTCTTAGCACTGCCTTGATAGTGTCCCAGAGGTTTTGATATTTTGTATCGATGTTGTCATTTACCCCTAAGTATTTTTTTATTTCCTCCTTGATTTCATTTGCTATCCATTTGTCACTCAATACCATGCTTTTTAGTCTCCAATTTTTGGAGTAGCTTCTATTTTTTATTTTATCATTGATTTCTAGTTTCATTCTGTTGTGATCTGATAGAATGCAGGGTAGAATTTCTATTTTTTTTTGTATTTGTTGAGTGTTGCTTTGTGGCAAACATATAGTTTATTTTAGAGAAGGATCCATGTGCTGCTGAGAAGAAAGTGTATTTGCTTGATGATGAATGAAATATTTTATATATGTCTGTTAAATCTAAGTCATTGATTATACTATTTAGTTCTATAGTTTCTTTGTTTGGAAAATTTATCTAGTGGTGAGAGAGGTGTGTTAAAATCACCCAATATTATTGTGTTGTGGTCTGTTTGATTCTTGAAATTGAGAAGGGTTGTTTGATGTATGTAGATACTCCATTGTGTGGGGCATATATATTTATGATTGTTATGTCTTGTTGATGTACAATTGATTCCCTTAAGCGTATGAAATGTCCTTCTTTATTTTTTCTGAATAACTTTGGCTTGAAGTCCACTTTATCTGATATGAGGATAAAAATCCCTGCTTGTTTATGCAGTTCACGTGAGTGATGTTTTCTCCCAACCTTTCACCTTCAGTCTGTGGATATCTTTAACTAGGAGATGAGTCTCTTGAAGACAGCATATTGTTGGGTCTTTTTAAAAATTCAGTCTGCCAGTCTATGTCTTTTGATTGATGAGTTTAGGCCATTAACATTCAGGATTATTATTGAGATATGATTTGTATTCCTGTTCATTTTGGTTTATTTTTGTTTTTTAACTTGACTTAGTTTCTCCTTTGATTGTCCTTTCCTTTAGTGTAGTTCCTCCCTTTGCTGTTTATTATTATTATTATTTCCTCCTTATGGTATATTTTGCTGAGTATGTTCTGTAGTGCAGGCTTTCTAACAGTGAAGTCTTTTAACTTTTGTTTATCATGGAAGGTTTTTATTTCATCTTAAAGTCCAAAGCTTAATTTTGTTGGATATAAAATTCTTGGTTGGCATCCATTTTCTTTCAGACCTTTGTACATATTATTCCAGGACCTCCTGCCTTTGAGAGTCTGGGTTGAGAAATCAGCTGAATTCCGAGTTGGTTTTTCCCCCCATATGTAATATGATTTTTTTCTTTCACAGCCTTTAAAATTCTATCCTTATTGTGTATGTCAGTCGTTCTCATTATAATGTGTCTTGGTGTTGGTATGCTGTAATTTTGTACATTTGGGGTTCAATAAGATTATTGTAATTGATTTTCCATTTCATTCTTTAAGTTTGGGAAATTTTCTGATATTATGTTATTTAAAAGATTGTTCATTTCTTTTGTTTGTATCTCCACAGCTTTGTCTATTCCAATAAATCTTAAATTTGGTATTTTCATGTTATCCCATATTTCTTGGAAGTTCTATTCATGGTTTCTTACCAAGTTGTCTGTGTGGTTGACTTTGTTTTCAAGAGTATATATTTTGTCTTAATTGCCTGAGGTTCTGTCTTCTAAGTGGTTTAGTCTGTTGGTGATAATTTCCATTGGATTTTTACTTTAGTTTATTGTTTCCTTCATTTTGAGGATTTCTCCTTGATTCCTTTTTGGAATCTTTATTGAAGATCTGCCTCTTCAAAAATCTTTGCTTCTTTATTGAAGTGATCTTTCACTTCCTCTATCTTCTCTCTGATACCATCCTTTATTTTGAAGATTAGTTTAACTGTGTACCTTCTAAACTCCTTCTCTGACATTTCTTCTACTGTCTTGTCTATGGATTCTATTCTTGGAATATCTTGGTTTGTTTGAAGTGCTTCATTCCCTTGTTTTTTCATGTTATTTGTCTGTCTTCCCATCTAGTGGTATGGATCTGAGGCAGTATAGTTTCTACCCTGTAGTCTTATAGTGTCCCTGAATGCTTCCAGTACCTCACCTTTAAAGGGGGAAACCAATATTAACAGCACCCAGTGCAAACAATATACAACCTTAAACCAAATATCTCCTATTAAGGTGTCTAAAGTTTTGTCACAATAAAGAGAAATGATGTGTTCAAATATTGTCTATAGTATAAACAGTAAGTTTGCTAAAAAGGGTTTGTACATTGAGGGAACAGGAGTAGTGTAAGATGTGATGTTTATAAGGGAGAAGATAGAGGTAAAATTTTGTAATAAGAGCAAGGGAGGAATTAATAGAGATTGGTGGTTAGTTTGAGAGAAGTGAGAAAGACAATCCAGAGAGACAGATAGGTGAGAGAGAAAATATATACAGTTTTTTAAAAAGGAAAAATATAAGAATATAAAACAAAACCATAATATGCTATACAGACATCCCATTACTTAATAAATTGATACATGAAAAATATTTTAATTCAAACATGGTAGAGTTGTGAGAGAAAGAGGACCAAAAAAAAAGGCTGAATGGAAAATTGAACAATTGCTTCCATTGGCTTTCAAAAATTTTTTCAGCTTCCCTTCTCTGCTGATAGGTGGGGTTGTCTGAAGTTTGATGGTAGCTCCAGTCCTGTGGATGCCGAACTGGTTGAGTGGGGGTGAGCCAATAGCAATATGTTCTCACATGCTCCTCTAGTCTTCCCACCCATTGTAGTCGGCCCTGTGCACTTCAGAGCTCACTGAGTTGGAGAGAGCCTGGTTTTCTCCAGCTTCTCCAACCTGTGCTTCCACTGTAACTACCCCTAGTCTCCAGCTATCTACAGGTCTGCTAGACCCAGACTGGCCCATGCAAACCCAGCTGCAATCTGATGGACCTGGGCTTCATCTTTCCTAGGCTCTGCCTTGCTGTAGCCCAAGATATAAATGCTGTTTCAATTTGCAGAGGGACCACAAGGGATGTGCTCACACAAAGGAACGACCCTGCAAAGAGGCAGACAGATAGTAGCCACTAGCACAACTAGCAGAAAGACCTCAGGTGCAACCAGTCCTGTAGGTATGCTGATATATATCTCCAGGCCCTGGCTGGTGTCCCTAGACTGAGGTAGCCACACCCCAAGATGGCACAGTGGCAGCAGCAAACCTGCAGGCTTTGACTGATGTGCCAAGATGGAGGGGCCACATGAAACCAAACCTGTGGGTACTGTGACAATGGATTTCCAGGCCTCAGTGGGCATCAGGTGATCTGCTGAAGGTCTGCATGTGGTCTGAAGGCTAATGGTGGGCAATTCATGGGTTGACAATAGGCAAATGGGCAAATGGTGGGTGATAGGCAGAAGTCAGCCAGTGATCTGTGCTCAAAAGGCAGACAATATGCTGGCAAGCAGCAGGCTATCATAGTGGACAAATGGGGGTAAACAGCAGGGGACTGTGGGCAGCAATAGCTGCCTCACAGACAGTATTTCTTCTGCTTGAATCCTGAGTCATGGAGCAACCAGGAATGCAGCCTCCCTCTAGTTCAACATCTTGGACTCCCTCCTCATTGACCTTTTATATAATCATTCTTTTCAATTTTTGTTCTGGCATTTCATCCATTTTGATTTCTTTAGTATCTGTTGCTACAGCATCATTATGTTCTTTTGGAGGTCTTATGTTACCTTATTTTTTTATATTTCTTGTGCTCTTCCCATTAAGTATTTCCATCAGGTTGATCAATGATTTCTACCACCTTTATGGATGGCCTACTTAGTAAGTGGCTTCCTTTTTTCTTTTCTTTTTTTTATTGGTTGTTCAAAACATTACAAAACTCTTGACATATCATATTTCATACATTAGATTCAAGTGGATTATGAACTCCCATTTTTACCCCATATACAGATTGCAGAATCACATCAGTTACACATCCACATTTTTACATAATGCCATATTAGTAACTGTTGTATTCTACTACCTTTCCCATCCTCTACTATCCCCCCTCCCCTCCCCTCCCATCTTCTCTCTCTACCCCATCTACTGTAATTCATTTCTCTCCTTGTTTTTTTTCCCCATTCCCCTCATAACCTCTTATATGTAATTTTGTATAACAATGAGGGTCTCCTTCCATTTCCATGCAATTTCCCTTTTCTCTACCTTTCCCTCCCACCTCATGTCTCTGTTTAATGTTAATCTTTTCCTCCTGCTCTTCCTCCCTGCTCTGTTCTTAGTTGCTCTCATTATATCAAAGAAGACATTTGGCATTTGTTTTTTAGGGATTGACTAGCTTCACTTAGCATAATCTGCTCTAGCGCCATCCATTTCCCTGCAAATTCCATGATTTTGTCATTTTTTAGTGCTGCGTAATATTCCATTGTGTATAAATGCCACATTTTTTTTTATCCATTCATCTATTGAAGGGCATCTGGGTTGGTTCCACAGTCTAGCTATTGTGAATTGTGCTGCTATGAACATCCATGTGGCAGTATCCCTGTAGTACGCTCTTTTAAGGTCTTCAGGGAATAGTCCGAGAAGGGCAATAGCTGGGTCAAATGGTGGTTCCATTCCCAGCTTTCCCGGGAATCTCCATACTGCTTTCCAAATTGGCTGCACCAATTTGCAGTCCCACCAGCAATGTACAAGAGTACCCTTTTCCCCACATCCTCGCCAGCACTTGTTGTTGTTTGACTTCATAATGGCTGCCAATCTTACTGGAGTGAGATGGTATCTTAGGGTGGTTTTGATTTGCATTTCTCTGACTGCTAGAGATGGTGAACATTTTTTCATATACTTGTTGATTGATTGTATGTCCTCCTCTGAGAAGTGTCTGTTCAGGTCCTTGGCCCATTTGTTGATTGGGTTATTTGTTATCTTATTGTTTAATTTTTTGAGTTCTTTGTATACTCTGGATATTAGGGCTCTATCTGAAGTGTGAGGAGTAAAAATTTGTTCCCATGATGTAGGCTCCCTATTTACCTCTCTTATTGTTTCTCTTGCTGAGAAAAAACTTTTTAGTTTAAGTAAGTCCCATTTGTTGATTCTTGTTATTAACTCTTGTGCTATGGGTGTCCTATTAAGGAATTTGGAGCCCGACCCCACAATATGTAGATCAGAGCCAACTTTTTCTTCTATCAGACGGCATGTCTCTGATTTGATATCAAGCTCCTTGATCCATTTTGAGTTAACTTTTGTGCATGGCGAGAGGAGGGGATTCAGTTTCATTTTGTTGCATATGGATTTCCAGTTTTCCCAGCACCATTTGTTGAAGATGCTATCCTTCCTCCATTGCATGCTTTTAGCCCCTTTATCAGATATAAGATAGTTGTAACTTTGTGGATTGGTTTCTGTGTCCTCTATTCTGTATCATTGGTCCACCCGCCTGTTTTGGTACCAGTACCATGCTGTTTTTGTTACTATTGCTCTGTAGTATAGTTTGAAGTCTGGTATCGCTATACCGCCTGATTCACACTTCCTGCTTAGCATTGTTTTTCCTATTCTGGGTCTTTTATTTTTCCATATGAATTTCATGATTGCTTTCTCTATTTCTACAAGAAATGCCGTTGGGATTTTGATTGGCATTGCATTAAACCTATAGAGAACTTTTGGTAATATCGCCATTTTGATGATGTTAGTTCTGCCTATCCATGAACAGGGTATATTTTTCCATCTTCTAAGATCTTCTTCTATTTCTCTCTTTAGGGTTCTGTAGTTTTCATTGTATAAATCTTTCACCTCTTTTGTTAGGTTGATTCCCAAGTATTTTAATTTTTTTTTTGAGAATATTGTGAATGGGGTGTTTTTCCTCATTTCCGTTTCAGAAGTTTTGTCGCTGATATACAGAAATGCCTTTGATTTATGCGTGTTGATTTTATATCCTGCCACTTTGCTGAATTCATTTATTAGTTCTAGTAGTTTTTTTGTAGACCCTTTTGGGTCTGTTAGATATAGTATCATATCATCTGCAAATAGTGATAATTTAAGTTCTTCTTTTCCTATTTTTATGCCTTTAATTTCTTTTGTCTGTCAAATTGCTCTAGCCAGTGTTTCGAGAACTATATTGAATAGAAGTGGTGATAGAGGGCATCCCTGTCTTGTTCCAGATTTTAGAGGGAATGCCTTCAATTTTTCTCCATTCAGAATGATGCTAGCCTGAGGCTTAGCATAGATAGCTTTTATAATGTTGAGGTAAGTTCCTATTATCCCTAGTTTTTCTAATGTTTTGAACATAAAGGGATGTTGTACTTTGTCAAATGCTTTTTCTGCGTCTATCGAGATGATCATATGGTTCTTATCTTTAAGTCTATTGATGTGGTGAATAACATTTATTGATTTCCGTATATTGAGCCAGCCTTGCATCCCAGGGATGAATCCTACTTGATCATGGTGCACAATTTTTTTGATGTGTTTTTGTATCTGATTCGCCAGAATTTTATTGAGGATTTTTGCATCTAGGTTCCTTAGAGATATTGGTCTGTAGTTTTCTTTCTTTGAGGTGTCTTTGTCTGGTTTTGGAATCAGAGCTGATGTTGGCCTCATAGAATGAATTTAGAAGAGCTCCCTCTTTTTCTATTTCCTGAAATAACTTGAAAAGTATTGGTATTAGTTCTTCTTTAAAGGTTTTGTAAAACTCTGCTGTATACCCATCCGGTCCTGGGCTTTTCTTGGTTGGTAGTCTTTTGATTGCTTCTTCTATTTCATCCATTGATATTGGTCTGTTCAAATTGTGTGCATCCTCCTGACTCAGTCTGGGCAAATCATATGACTTAAGAAATTTATCGGGCTGGGGATGTGGCTCAAGCGATAGCGCGCTCGCCTGGCATGCGTGCGGCCCGGGTTCGATCTTCAGCACCACATACAAACAAAGATGTTGTTTCCGCTGAAAACTAAAAAATAAAAAAAATTTAATAAAAAAAGATGTTAAAAAAAAAGAAATTTATCGATGTCTTCACTATCTTCTATTTTATTGGAATATAGGTTTTCAAAATAATTCCTAATTATCTTCTGTATTTCTGTAGTATCTGTTGTGATGTTGCCTTTTTAATCCTGTGTGTTAGTAATTTGAGTTGTCTCTCTTCTTCTCTTCGTTAGCATGGCTAAGGGTCTGTTGATCTTATTTATTTTTTCGAAGAACCAACTTTTAGTTTTGTCAATTTTTTCAATAGTTTCTTTTGTTTCCATTTCATTAATTTCCGCTCTGATTTTAATTATTTCTTGCCTTCTGCTACATTTGCTGTTGTTTCACTCTTCCTTTTCTAGGGCTTTGAGATGAAGTGTGAGCTCATTTATTTGTTGTTTTTTTTTTTTTTTTCTTTTTTTGAGGAATGACCTCCAGGCTATGAATTTCCCTCTTAAAACTACTTTCATTGTGTCCCATAGATTCCGATATGTTGTGTCTGTATTTTCATTTATCTCTAAGAATTTTTTGATTTCCTCCTTTATGTCTTCTGTAACCCATTGATCATTCAGTAATATATTGTTCATTTTCCATGTGATGTAGGATTTTTCCTTCCTTCTTTTATCATTGATTTCCAGTTTCATTTCATTATGATCAGATAAAATGCATGGTATTATCTCCACCCCTTTATATTTACTGAGGGTTGCCCTATGGCATAATATATGATCTATTTTTGAGAAGGATCCATGTGCTGCTGAGAAAAAAGTATATCCACTTGATGATGGTTGATATATTCTATATATGTCGGTTAAGTCTAGGTTATTGATTGTGATATTGAGTTCCATAGTTTCTTTATTCAACTTTTGTTTGGAGGATCTGTCCAATGGTGAGAGAGGTGTGTTGAAGTCACCCATAATTATTGTGTTGTGGTCTATTTGATTCTTGAACTTGAGGAGAATTTGTTTTATGAACGTCGCAGCACCATTATTTGGTGCATAAATATTGATAATTATTATGTCTTGCTGGTGAATGGTTCCTTTTAACAGTATATAATGTCCTTCCTTATCCCTTTTGATTAACTTAGTCTTGAAGTCGATTTTATTCGATATGAGGATGGCCACCCCTGCTTGCTTACGAGGATCGTGTGTGTGGTATATTTTTCCCCAACCTTTCACCTTCAGCCTGTGTATGTCTTTTCCAATCAGATATGTCTTCTGGAGGCAGCATATTGTTGGATTTGTTTTTTTAATCCATGTTACCAGCCTATGTCGCAGTAAATTGCTTTCCCCTGCAGATGTGTCTCCAGGTGTGAGTTTGTTTTGCAATGTTGGCTTAATTTCTAGATGGGCACCATTGTGTTGTCTCCTTAGAGCTTTGCCTGTGTATGACTGAGCATAGTTTATACCATGGCAGAGTTAGAGAAACCCAATATCGCTCAGTCTTGCAAGAGTGGGGGCATTGTGGTGGTTCTTACAGGTATGGGGTTTACAGCAGTTGATGTGAGGTGATCCCTGCATGGCTACTCCTAAAATGGAAATGGTAGCCTTTATTGTGTGATGTAAGTTTCCTCAGGACTGTGGATGCTAGTTCTGTTATTAGCAAGGACCTCTAGCACTGGGAAAACTCAGTTGTGGTGATAAACCTGAAGCATTTTCCCTCCAACCAGTCAGTATTCTAGGCCAAGACACTGTACAGAAAGAAGAGTAATGGAAAGTCTGACACCCCACTTGTCCCCTTTTGTAAAGTAAATAACATTTTAATGATTTAAAAAATCAAATTTAATACAAAAATCCACAATTAGCAAAATATAAAAATTTTCAATAAAGATAGAATTAGTACTTTTGATTTTTCCATTTGCCTCAGGCTTCATTAGGGGTCTACACAGCACTGGATTGGTAATGAACAGTATTAAATATTCATAAAAATTTTCTTGGAATGGAACCATAAAGATATCAACTGCTCTGGCTTAAATAACTGGGTCATAATATCAGACAATAGCAATCAAGTGCGTGGACAAATCCCTATTTCAAGGATTTCAGACATTATTGAAAATCAAGATGAATGGTGACTAAGGGACACTATGCTGAGTGATCAAAGTCATAGTCCAGATATCTAACCTAATTGCATCTCACCCTGTTCTTAAGCAGTGCAGGGTCATACAAGGTATGTGTGTGGGGCAGCAGCAGGAAATGCAAAGGTAGAGTGGCTTTAGGAACAATAGTGTTCCTCTCTGCGCTTCTGCAACAGTGCATGAGCAGGTATGGGACGGCACCTAGTGAGGGTGGAAGTTCCTCTGTCTCCTTTGGCCAATTCTTACCTGGAAGTGGGGCAAATATTGAGCTGCAGTGCACACTTGGCAGCAGGACTGGCACTGGAACCAAGAAAATTTTCTCTCATCCTTCTTTAGCCATGTGCCCCTGGTAGCAGGATGATGGCTGGAGTCCTGGTTTGATAACGCTCCTCACTATGCTCTATGGATAGGGGCAGCGATAGGAATTATGGTGTCCCATCCCCAGGCTGTCAATAAAGACACCTGAGTATGGCATAGGCGGAAGGAGTGATGAGAACTGCATGGGCACCTACCTTTGGTCCTGGCACAGGCATAAATCTGCATGTGGCTGGCCATGACCTTTGTTGTAATAGGGCAAGCTCTCTGATCTGCTGGTCTGGGAGAGTGGCACTTTTCATCCCCTCACCCCCAATATCATAACACTCAGCCCCCACAGTGCAGAGCATCCAGTGGGATTGGTTCACAGTCACTCTGCTGTATTGTTTTCAAAAGACAATTACTCCCTCAGTCAGTGCAGTGGAATGTCTATGGGGTCCAGATATTGGAATATGTAAGGCTTTATGATCTGGAGAGAAGTTCAAACTCAGATAACAGCTCCCTTCTGAAGATGGCTTCTGGCTACAGTACCCTGGAAGTTTGTTGGAAAATAATGTGAGATCTTTTTCCAAAGTAAGGTTACTGTAAATTTGAGGTTACTTATCTAAGTGGCCTGTTTTTTAAGACTGAAATTTCCTAGTAATTAGGATTTCCAGCATCTACAATGGTCAAGTTTGCTGGGACTCTTTCACCCTTACTCCTGCTGTGGAGTTCTGGTGGTAGTTGCTTCTCTTTCTATGCTTTTGTCCCAGCCTCTGAATCTTACAAATTACAGTTGTGACAGAGATACCAGACCTGATTATAAAATTAAATAATAAGAACCAATGACTGGGGAAAGGGTTAATTTTCCTATACTTTGTAACTTTCTGAACTCTGTAGGAATGTAGCTACATCACTTAATTGCTAGTATAAATTGTAGGCTACTATGCCAATTAACTGCTATCTAAAATATAACCTTGTTGGCTTTTCTTAGAAATATAGTTTTTAGGGAGATAACTCAAGTCATCTTGAGTTATTGCTGCCTATGGTGAAGGCCACTTCATACTAACACTTGCAGGTGTTTTACTGTCTTTGTTCTACACCTGTAAACTACTTATTCTCTGTGCATTGTCTTTGGTCATGTAGGCCAAGAATTCAAACCTAAGTTAAGAAATGATGTCAAATTTCCTATAAAAGCCCCATGTAACCTCAGCTTGGGGCCCAAAATTTCGGAGCACTAGCCCACCTGTATCCACCAGCATAAATAAATCTGAGATCCCTAACCCTCCCTTTTGCTGATCATGATTTTTATAACACAGTCACTATCTTACTATTTCCAGTGTTCTCCCATGATTACTCACCTCAAAATGCAGCTTATACACCTGCTATTTTGATTCCTCTTTATGGAGGAGGAGTTTAGTACTGGGTACCTTTATTTAGGTATCTTCAGTCTCAACATTAAACATTATTAAATTATATTTTTCTCCTTTCCTGAGTCCTCCAGAATTTGGAAATTCTTAATGAATATGTATATTTTCAAGGTAATACAACTATTTGCATTATAAGAGTCTGTCCTCCTTGTTAACAGGACAATACTGGAGTTAAAAAGGTTATATAATTAAGTTTTAGACTGAATATCATATTTAAGAGTGATTCTCACATAATTACATATGACAACACACTTTTAGGGATCTAAGTTTGCCTTTATGGAACTATGGCTTACAACAATTTGGGGGAAAACTAGTCTGCCTCCTGGATTACAGGGTCCTCAGCCTTTCAAATATGTAAGGAAGATCAGGCAGGCCCAGGGAACTGAGAATATTTGGGAGGATTTAAGAAGAATTCATCCAAATTTATGGAAAATAAAATCTGCTAGTGAGTCATTGATTTAGTTTTCCTTCTAGCTTTAAGAAACCTTTCCTGAGATCTACACACACTAGCCTGTGCAGGGCCCAGGCTCACAGTAGGCCTGGTCCACCCCTTCCCCAGTGGGGCAGACACCCACCAGAGCCTAGCCTCTGGCACAGGACTGCCCCTTTTGACCAGCAGACTACCACAGGAGGTCAAGCCCAGCGACCCCGATCTACCCACACTGACTTATGCAGGACCCAGGTCCAGGATGCAGTAGCATACATTGAGGGACATCAGCAAGGTTTGGAAGCCCAACATCAAGGTGAGGTACAATCTGCATGGGTACTACAAGAATATAGGGAAGAATCTGTAATATCTCAGATCCACACTGCAAGAAAGGAAGACATATAGATGACATGAAAAAACAAGGGATGAAAGTGCCCCACATAAACCAGGACACTATAATAACAGAACCCATGGATAGTGAAGTTGATGAATTGTCAGAGAAGGAGTTCAGAAGGTTCAAAGTTAAAATAATCTGTGAATTAAAGAATGACATAAATGAGCAAATACAGGCAAAAATTGATCACTCCAACGATGAGATAAGACAGCAAATACAAGTAGCAAAAGATTTCTTCAAGAGAGAGATAGAGACTGAAAAAAAAACAGTCAGAAATTTTAGAAGGATACAATAAATCAAATAAAGAATTCAATAGAAAGCATAACCAACAGACGAGATCACTTGGAAGAAAGAACATCAGATACTGAAGACAAAGTATACAATCTGGAAAATAAAGTTGATCACACAGTGAAGAAAGTTAGAAACCATGAACAGAACATCCAAGAATTATAGAACAGCATCAAAAGATCAAATCTAAGAGTTATTGGGATAGAGGAAGGCATAGAGTTTCAAACCAAAGGAATGCACAATCTCTTCAATGAGATAATATCAGAAAATTTTCTAAGCTTGAAGAACAAATTGGAAAACCAAATACAAGAGGCTTATAGGACACCAAATGTACAAAATTACAACAGATCTACACCAAGGCACATTATAATGAAAATGCCTAGCATACAGAATAAGGATAGAATTTTTAAAAGTTGCAAGAGAGAGGAATCAGATTACATATAGGGGGAGACCAATTCGTATCTCAGCAGATTTTTCAACCCAGACCCTCAAAGAAAGGAGATCGTGGAATGACATATACCAAGCTCTGAAAGAAAATGCATGACAACCAAGAATCTTATATCCAGCAAAACAAGGCTTTATATTTGATGATGAAATAAAAACCTTCCATGATAAACAAAAGTTAAAAGAATTTACAACTAGAAAGCCTGCACTACAGAACATCCTCAGCAAAATATTCCATGAAGAGGAAATGAAAAACAATGATGAAAATCAGCAGAGGAAGGGATTACACTAAAGGAAAACCTAATCAGAGGAGAAACCAAGTCATGTTAAATACCAAAAATAAACAAAAATGGCTGGGAATACAAATCATGTCTCAATAATAACCCTGAATGTTAATGGTCTAAACTCACCAAGCGAAAGACATAGACTAGCAGATTCAATTAAAAAAAAAAAAGATTCAACAATATACTGCCTCATAGACTCATCTCATAGGAAAAGACATCCCCAGACTGAAGGCAAAATGTTTGGAAACATCATACCACTCACATAAACTGCAGAAGCAAGCAGGGGTTTCCATCCTCATATCAAATAAAGTAGACTTCAAGCCAAAGTTAATCAAAAGGGATAAAGAAGGATATTTTATACTGCTCAGGGGAACCACACACCAACAAAACATCACAATTATAAGTACACATGCCTCAAACAATGGAGCATCTGTGTTCATCAAATAAACACTTCTTATGTTTAAAAGACAAATTGAAAACAATACAATAATTCTGAGTGACTTTAACACACCTCTTTCACCACTGGATAGATCTTCCAAACAAAAGCTGAACAAAGAAACTATAGAACTCAATAATACAATCAATAACTTAGACTTAATTTACATACATAGAATATTTCATCCTTTAATGAGAGAATATACTTTCTTCTCAGCAGCACATGGATCCTTCTCTAAAATACACTATATAATATGCCACAAAGCAACTCTTAGCAAATATAAAGAAGTAGAGATATTACCCCGCATTCTATCAGATCATAATAGAATGAAATTAGAAATCAATGATAAAATAAGAAATAAAATCCACTCCAACACCTGGAGACTAAATAATATGCTACTAAATAAACAAGGGATTATAGAAGATATCAAGGAGGAGATTAAAAAAATTTTAGAGATGAGTGAGAACACAGATAAAACATATCAAAATCTCTGGGACACTATGAAGGCAGTTCTAAGAGGAAAGTTCATTGCATGGAGTTCATTCCTTAAACAAAGAAAAAGTCAACAAATAAATCACTTAACATTACATCTCAAAGACCTAGAAAAAGAAGAACAAATCAACACCAAAAGCAGCAGGAGACAGGAAATAATTGAAATAAATGAAATTGAAACAAAAGAAACAATTAAAAAAATGGACAGAACAAAAAGTTAGTTCTTTGAAAAAATAAATAAAATTGACTGACACTTAGCCATGATAACAAAGAGAAGGAAAGATAAAACTCAAATCACTAACATATGTGATGAAAAAGGAAATATCACAACAGACACTAAAGAAATACAAAAGATAATTACAAATTATTTTGAAAACTTGTACTCCAATAAAATAGAAAATATTGAAGGCATTGACAAATTTCTTGAGTCATATAATTTGCTGAAATTGAATCAGGATGATATACACAATTTAAACAGATTAATTTCAAGTGATGAAATAGCAGATGCCATCAAAAGTCTACCAACCAAGAAAAGCCCAGGACTGAATGGATATACAGCTGAGTTCTACAAGACCTTTAAAGAAAAACTAATACCAATGCTCTTCAATTTATTTCAGGAAACAGAAAAAGAGGCAGCACTTCCAAACTCATTCTATGAGACCAATATCAACCTGATTCCAAAATCAGGCAAAGACACATCCAAAAAAAAAAAAAAAAAGAAAGAAAGAAAAAAGAAAACTTCAGACCAATATCTCTAATAAACATAGATGCAAAGATTCTCAATAAAATTCTGTCAGATTGAATACAAAAACATCATGCAACACGATAAAGTGGGATTCATCCAAGAGATGAAAGGTTGGTTCAACATACGGAAATTGATAAATGTAATTCATCACATAAATAGACTTAAAGATAAGAATCATATGATCATCTCAATAGATGCAGAAAAAGCATTTTACAAAATATAGCACTCCTTTATGTTAAAAACCCTAGAAAAACTAGGGATAACAGGAACATATCTCAACATCATAAAGGCTATATATGTTAAGCCCCAGGCCAACATCATTCTAAATCGAGAAAAAATGAAGGCAATCCCTCTAAAAACTGGAAAAAGACAGGGATACCCTCTTTCACCACTTCTATTTAATATAGTTCTTGAAACACTGGCCCAAGCAATTAGACAGATGAAAGAAATTAAAGGGATACATGTAGGAAAAAAAAAAATCAAATCGGCACTGTTTGCTGATGATATGATTTTATACCTAGAAGACCCTAAAAGCTCCACCAGAAAACTTCTAGAAGTAGTAAATGGATTCAGCAAAATAGCAGGATATAAAAATCAACACCCATAAATCAAAGACATTTCTGTATATCAGTGATAAATCCTCAGAAAGGGAAATAAGGGAAACTACCCCATTTACAATAGCCTCAAAAAATAAAAAATAATACTTGGGAATCAATTTAACAAAATAGGTGAAAGATCTATACAATGAAAACTACAGAACCCTAAAGAGAGAAGTCAAAGAAGACCTTAGAAGATGGAAAGATCTACCTTGCTCTTGGATAGGCAGAATTAATATTATCAAAATGACCATACTACTAAAAGCAGTATACAGATTTAATTGTGCTACTATAAACATTGATGTGGCTCTGTACCTGTAGTATGCTGTTTTTAAGTCCTTTGAGTATAGACTGAGGAGAGAGATAGCTGGGTCAAATGGTGGTTTCATTCCCAGTTTTCCAAGGAAAATTCGGATCAAAATCCCAATGGCATTCCTCAAAGAAATAGAAAAAGCAATAATAAAATTCATCTGGAAAAATAAGAGACACAAAATAGCTAAAGCAATCCTTATCAGGAAGAGTGAAGCAGGTGGTATCACTATACCAGACCTTAAACTATACTACAGAGCAACAATAACAAAAACAGCATGGTAATGGCACCAAACAGAATAGAGGACACAGAGACTAACCCACAAAATTACAATTACCTTATATTAGACAAAGGTGCCAAAAACATGCATTGGAGAAAAGATAGCCTCTTCAACAAATGGTGCTGGGAAAACTGGAAATCCATATGCAACAAAATGAAATTAAACCCCTATTTCTCACCATGCACAAAACTCAAAGCAGATCAAGGACCTAGGAATTAAACCAGAGACTCTGTGTCTAATAGAAGAAAAAGTAGACCCTAATCTCCATCATGTGAGATTAGGCCCCAACTTACTTAATAAGACTCCTGTGGTGCAAGAATTAAAATAAAAAATCAATAAGTGGGATGGATTGAAATTAAAGAATTTCTTCTCAGTAAAAGAAACAATTTGTGAGGTGAATAGAGAGCCTACATCCTGGGAGCAAATCTTTACCCCTCACACATCAGATAGAGCAGTAATCTTAGGGTATATGAAGAACTCAAAAAGTTAAGCACCAAAAAACAAATAGCCCAATCAATAAATGGGCCAGGAAACTGAATAGACCCTTCTCAGGAGAGGATATATAATCAGTCAACAAATACATAAAAATAATGTTCATCATCACTAGCAATTAGAGAAATGCAAATCAAAACCACTCTAAGATTTCATCTAACTCCAGTTAGAATGGCAGCTATTATAATGACAAACAACAATAAGTGTTGGCAAGGATGTGGAGACAAAGGTATATTCACACACTGCTGGTGGGACTGCAAATTGGTGCAGCCAATATGGAAAGCAGTATGGAGATTCCTTGGAAAACTGGGAATGGAACCACCATTTGATCCAGCTATCTCTCTCCTCAGTCTATACTCAAAGGACTTAAAAACAGCATACTACAGGGACACAGCCACATCAATGTTTATAGCAGCACAATTCACAATAGCTAAACTGTGGAACCAACTTAGATGCCCTTCAATAGATGAATGGATAAAAAAATGTGGCATATATACATAACGGATATTACTCAGCAATAAAAGAGAATAAAATCATGGTATTTGCAGGTAAATGGATGGAGTTGGAGAATATCATGCTAAGTGAAGTTAGCCAATCCAAAATAACCAAATGCTGAGTGTTTTCTTTGATATAAGGAGGCTGATTTGTAGTTGGATAGGGAGAGGGAGCATGGGTGGAATAGACAAACTCTAGGTAGGGCAGAGGGGTTGGAGGGGAAGGGAGGGGGCATGGGATTATAAATGATGGTGGAATGTGATGATCATTATTATCCAAAGTACATGTATGAAGACATGAATTGGTGTGAATATACTTTGTATACAACCAGAGATATGAAAAATTGTGCTCTATATGTGTAATAAGAATTGTAATGCATTCTGCTGTCATAAATAAATAAACAAACCTTTTGTATAAAAACTTCCAGAAAATCAAACTTACAAAGGTCTTGGTGGAGCTATGTAAACAATTAGGCTAAATCTAATGACTTCAGTCTTGTTGTTTTGTAAGTAAGAATAATCTTTCCTTAAGACCATTTTTTATTAAAGATGTAGGAATTACTGAAGAGACATTTTGTATTTCTATAGAAAATTATTCATTGATTATAATAGGCCTTCAAGTTTTTTTGAGTCTAGGACTGTTCATTGTCTTCAAGTTATTTTGATGTCTTGTTATATACTTCAGGTTCAGTTGTAACTTCCCCAGTTGCAAAACCACTTTTGCAATTCAACTCAATATTCTCTTAATACCAATAAATCTTTTTCTTTGATTTGGTTATAACATTTCAAGTTTCCTCACTGAATGAGGAACAATTGTTTCTTTTTATACTTGCATGAGAGTCATGATTTTCTGAAAATCACCTTTAACAAATTGAATAAATTTTGTTTTAGAAGTGTTACAATCAAAAAGAGTTCAGAACTAAATTTTCTCTATTACACTTTTTCAGATTGTTTGAAATTTTGTGTGATATATACCTATTTACTGTTCAAATAATAGAATTCTGGAAGTGAAAAAGAAAAATCCCCTGCTAAAGCATTTGTTTGGTCTAATGGATGTAGCAAGGGGTCTTCTAGCTGTTTCAGTCAATCTAATCTTTCGCTATTTTATCGACTAACAGGCTAAACAAAACCATAGACATTTTTATTCCTAGTAAGTTAAAGAGAAAAACCAGAAGCTAGGCATGTTTGACCTCTAGTCAAGAGGGTTTAATTCTCTGTGTTGCAATTCTCCCAAATGGTGAGAAAGCAAGAATAAACAATATAACGCCTATCATATAGCAGGAACTTTCCACATAACTCCTCCTTAATTTTTATAGCAATCCTTAAAATAAATATTAGTTCTATCTTACAGATGAGAAGAAAGAGATTTTGGAAAAACTTGCTTATGGGTAGTTCAATAATCTATGGAGTTGATCAAGTCTAGAGTGTTTATTTGCTTCTCTCTGCTACACCTAGCTCTAGTTCCTACCAAACTAATCTTGTTTTTAAGGGAGCAAACACTGTCTCATTTCTCACTCTTTGTTTTTGGGAAGGATTTCTCCTTCATAAGTACCAGGTGATTCATTATTAATTCAAATCAGAATGTTTTGCCCAAAATAAATCCCTGCAGGTTGGTTATATGGAAAGAGAATGGGAATGACCGTTGATAATATCATACATTTAATTTTTTTAGAGTCCCTACTGGCTGTCTTTATAATCCACCAATGCTACTGAAGAGGAGTTGGAGGCAATTTGGAGAGGTGGAGCTGGTGAACTGAGTTCCAGGTTTTAAATGTGCATGTTACTCCCCCTTAAAACAAACAAACAAAACAACAACAAAAACCCTTTCTCATTAGCCAGGTGCCTTTCTCATTAGCTCATGCTCGTATTCCCAGCTACTCAGGAGGCTGAGGCAGGATGATCCCAAGTTCAAAGACAGCCTCAGCAATTAATTAGACCCTGTCTCAAAAATAAAACGGGCTGGGGATGTAGCTTAGTGGTAAAACACCCCTGGGTTCAATCCTCATTACCATTTTTTTTTTTTTATCTTACAGCTGTACAATTGTTGTAATGCAGTTGAGGGTAACCTGTTACTGTCAGTTCTAGGTTGGAGGGCTAGAAATATTGTTGCTGAAAGCTTAGTCCTTGTCCCTGATGCCAATCCAATAACAAGAACATAGTTTTGTGAAAAAAGAAAAAAAGAAGGTTTTTTGCTCTTCTAGCAAAGAAGAAACACAAAGGACTCCAGTCCCAGAGGCTGTAATTCTGCCCATCACTAGGAACAGGGGGCTTTTAAAGAGATGACTCAAAGGCTACATTCCACTGGTTCTCTGTCTGGAGTTGTAATTCACTTGTTAATTTGGGAGATATTGGTACATCCCCAAAGTCTGAATTACTTTGTTCCTATGGTGGGTTTATACTGGGGACAGATAACTCTGCCAAGGATTGGGAAGAAAGGTAATCCTGTTTCCCCTGAGATTAGGGAGGGGGAGATATTAAGGAAGAGCAGTGTGAGAGGAAGAGAAAGAAATATGTCCACTTTAAAAATAAGTTGCAGTAGGGGGCTGGGATTGTGGCTCAGCGGTAGAGCACTTGCCTAGCACATGCGAGGCCCTGGGTTCAATCTTCAGCACCACATAAAAATAAATAAATAAAATAAAGCTATTGTGTCCAATTACAACTAAAAAAATAATATTTAAAAAATAAGTTGCTGTAGCAGAACAGCAACGTTTATATTCAAAGCATAAAGTGGACCACTGTTACAATGTGATCAAAAGTTGCCTCAGCCTCACTCTGAGTGGTGACCACCAGACACTGAGAGCTGACATAGGCTGCCATAAAAGGGTGCAAGAGTGAGGAGGTGGAGTTAAGTTATATCTCAGAAAATGCTTTCATTAGCATCCTCCACCTACCCCACCAGCAATACATGACTGGGCAGCCCCATCACTGCCAAGGAAGAGGAAGTCAGGGCTTCAGCGCACCAATCCAGTCCTGCCCGTCCTTCCCACCTTGAACAAACCTTTCATGTCTCCTCATTCCTTCTTGAAATCCACACCAACCCTGCTGCCCCTCCTGAACCTTACTCTGTCATTTCAGACCCCAAATCTGCTCCTACAGCCATTTGAGACTCCAACTCCATGGTCCCAGCACATGCCAGCCCAATGGCCCTATGAGTTGCTGTTGCCCTCTCCACTGCCTCCCTAAAGAAGTCAGTATTAAAGAACCTGAAAAGTGAGCTCAAATCCATAGAAGAATCTTGCTTTGGCAGAGTATCATAACAGTTACCTGGGTAAGGGTGATGGGCGACCAGAGGGCAAAAGTTTGTTTGTTTGTTTGTTTTTAATTACTAAAACTGACAAGGAAATTGGAGAAAAGGAGCTGCCTGATTTCAAAGCTCCTTCAAACTCCCCACATACAGCGTTTTGAAGCATACTTGGTAGCAGAGATAATGTTCAAAACCAATTTGCCTGATGATACAGAATTGTGGGATTCAGAAGACATAACTAAGTTTAACAGAAATCCTTATACAGGGAGTTCATAACCCACTTGAATCAAAGTGTGAAATATGATATATCAAGAACTATGTAATGTTTTGAACAACCAACAATAAAAATTTAAAAAAAAACCCAGAATTTGGCCATGGATTAAAAAAAAAAAAGAAATCCTTATACAGTTACAGTGAAAGAGGATGAAATCTCTTACTAGGAGAAAAGAGGCATGAAAATGTGTTACTTAACTGACTTATCCAGGGGAGTTCTCAAATTGATGTTACAAATGCCAACCCCAGTGTGGGATCAATGGATAATAATATTAGTTTAAAACATAATTCTATGCCAAGCATATTATTATTTTTTCATTCTGCTTAACCTTTATAAAGGTCCAAATAAATGCAGGATTTTAAAAAACACAAACTCACTGACAAGAATGCCAGTGCAAGCAAAAGACTATCAGCTATATACCATTCTGCCAATCTTCAAAGTAATTACTGAGATTTACAAAGATTTTATTCATGTGGTGAGTGGTGAATATGTTCCCTTCTACAATCTGTTTTGAAGCTTCCAATGGAAAGATTAGTAATGCCAGAGCAAGCAATGGTGTCATCAATGAATGAGGAAGAGCTATAAAAAACTGTAGTTTTACAGTATCCTAGTGAGGATAGTGGAAAGAAGGAAAAGCAGGAGCAAAAACTTCCTCCAAAGGAAGACTGTCCTTCACTTGAATCATCAGAGATGACTGGAAGAAATGATCCAATGACTGCTTTTTCCAAGCAACAAGAGCAAAAAGAAGAATGGTGGGGAAAAAAAAAAACTAAACAAAGGGATTCAATGCTCAAAGTTGTGAAGTTGCAGCAGAAAAATTCAGGTTCAGTTCTGAAAATGAAAGTTTGACTTCTTTGGAAAGTTTACAGAGTAGATATATTAGAAACATGGTTTGCTATAAATAAATATAGTTTCATTAATTTCAGAATAGTCTCTTTTTTCTTTTTTTTATTTGTTATTTTTAGGCTTTTTCTTATAAGTTAATTTGGGAAGAAAATGATCAGCAAACATTGACTACTTGTAAACACAGTAAGTTTATTAATCCCAAAACATTCTATAAATTTGGACAGAACAACCATGATACAGATGTAGCATTTATAATTATGCTTTTGAAAGAATTGTTTGAATATCTTGCTTTTGAAATACAACCTAAATGGTTGCATATCAGCTACAGTAAATCATTAGAAATGTAATCAGTCAATTGTTTAAATATTGAATTGTTTTTGTATTTAACAGACATTTTTGTATCCCCATTATTGAAACTTTTGCAACTAAATGGAAACTTAAAATCAATATTCTAGATTTTAGTTAGTATATATTTGTTTAATAATAAATAAACATAGAAAACAAAGTCATTTTTATTTTTTACAAAAGCTTATTTGTACAAAAATATAAATTTTGAAATTAGAAAACCAAATACTGAAACATTTGTTTTGTTTTTGTTCTTTTGTAACACATCACTCATATCTCTTGATTCCCCAAAGCCCACGAAGAAAGTCTAAACACCCAAGTGGTACATAAAATGTCTTGTGGCTACTTTTCTTACAGCCATTCTTGGCCTTAATGTAACTAAACTGCACTGAACTTATCATTCCCCCAAACACCCCATTCACTTTGTTAACACTATTGCCCCTGTAATGTCCTTTCTCCTGTTTATCTGCTCAACAAATCCCTATTTATTCTTGGAAACTAGCTCAAAAAATGTTTTCTTTTTGATGCTTTTTATGTTTCCCAGGAACAATCTCTCATCTCCATGACAACTTCACGTTTCATCACATCTACATAAGAATTATCTATCTCCCACTAATATTTATCATTTTTTTAATCCTTAGCACCTAAGGTGGACCTTGAGATATTGGCATTTTCTCAATGTAGGTTTGGTGAATGAAAGAATGAGGAAACCAAGCGTTGTCATCAAAAAGCTTGGGAGTTAATACAGCAGCAATTCAAGGTTTTTCAATATTCAAACAAAAAGTAGCTGCTTGCAATTAGTTGTCAGTACTGGAACTGGATGAAAATAGAACAAGGATGAGCAGACCAAGACCAGAAAGAGAAAAGTAAGGATCTGAAGAATAAAATGGCTCACTTAAAAAGTGACTAAACGTTAGGCCCAATTCTTTTTGTATGTATAGAAATCTTCATGAGGTACTCAAGGTTGCCCACAGTCTGGGTCCATCATATATTTTACACTTTATAGGCCACCATTTTCTTTCATGTGTGAGCATACAGTGACTCTGGGACCTGACCATGAAAACTGTATCAAAAGTCACAAGATTTTAAGCTTTGGGGCTTTAGTGTAGGGATAGGTGAAGGAAGACATCCAAAAAGTCAGAAGTCTCTCAGGCATTTCTCGAAACTTCTGTTGGTGCATTGTTTGATGTAGTATATCGCGTCTAGAGAGCTCAGCAGTAGGCCTGCCAGAAGTACTGGAAAAAGGGGCATAGATATCTCACTGATCAGAGATCAGACTTAGAGAAACCTCAGCTTTCTGAAACAGCTCTGAACAGGGAAGTAAACAGAATTCCTTTCTCCCACAAAAATATTCCCTTCTTTCCTTAGCTTCCATGCCATTGTTTCTGGGATTTCCTGCCTCTATTCAAGGTATAGAACAACTGCCACTACCCTGATGAAATCTTCAATGATTTCCCACCTAGACTGAAGTCCCACCTCCTCTGAACCTACCTCTCACCTTATTTAACACCAGATTTGTAATACTAGCTAAAGACCAACTTGGCAATCAGGCAGGGTAGGCTGAGGGATTAATAAAGGGTCAATCAGAACATGGGTAGGCACAGAAAGGAGGGCAGTGTTCCAGAAAGGGAGCAGTTGTTCAAAGGTCAAAGAGGGAGGGCATCAAATCTGGTTGGCTCATGCACTGTTGGATGCTCTCTCTTCGAGCAAAGGCTAAGAGACGAGTATCCTCCTTAAAGTGGCGGTGTCCTTCCTTGGTGAGCCTCCAGAGGCAAGAGCGAGGTTTTGCAGTAGCCTCATCCTGAACAGTGACTGGCACCTTTTCAAAGCTGCCTAGGAAGCAGAGGTTGTGGCGAATGGTGTTTTTCCAGCCATCTGGAGCTGTCCAGAAAAAGGGGAAATGCTGTCGAGTGAAATTGTAGATCTGTTGCACATTAAGACCACACGGAGGGCTGTTTCTTAATGCTAGGGCAATGAGATGGCTATAATTGAGTGGGGGCCGTGGCCAGGATTTCCTTTCCTGGTTGTTAGCTTGCCATAGCTTTGGCTTCTGGAAGCAGTCTCTTTTGTTAAGGACCATGAGGGCCTCAGAAGACTTGTCCTTTTGTTCCTCAGCTTCCTCTTCTGGGAGCTCACAGTCACTTGGGGAAGAGAGGAGGTGCTTCTGTTGGGGAGACTGCTCATTGGAGGAAAGTGGCAGGGACTCCAACACTCCCTGAGCCTCTGAGAAGTTAGACTCTTCATCTTTTGTGGGTGCCTGAGGGGAAGAAGCCATGCTTATCAGATCCTTACTATTGGGCTTTGGGGCCTCCTGGCTGTTGAGAGGGCACACAATGTTGGGGTTTACCCACATCCACAAGTTGGGTTCAGACTGAGGAGCATCTTCATCAGGACCAGGTTTCCACTCCTGGGGTACTTCTGGGGGCTTCATTACTCGTATTTTGTATTTAGCAAGGTTCTGCTCAGCTAAAGGGCTCTGGTCTGTGGTACAAGGCAAGAAGAACTCATTCCCTATGTCCCAGTCCAGAAGTCCTGGAACATGTCCATGAAGACTGTACCAGAAGTCAGGATTTTTTAGCTTTAGGTCCATCTTTAGTGTAGAAATAGGTGGAGGAAGAACTACCGAATGGACATAGGTCTCTCAGGCACGTCTCAAAACTTTGGTTGGGGCACTGATGTGTCTTTCTTATCCAGGGAGTTTATGAGTGGGCCTTCCAGAAGTACTGGAAAAAGGGATACCAATGCCTCACTCATCAGTGGTCAGACTTGGAGAAACCTCAGCTTTCTGGAACAGAGATTAACACAGGAAAATAATTTAAAAGAACATCTTAACAGGAAAAAGACCCAAGTGTATTTCCCGAGCTTTCACTGGAAGCAGGAGTTCCCCAAAGGCAGACCAAGAAACTTTGAATTATATGAAAACTAGGGTAGCTTGCATATCAGGTGATTATTTGGCCTATCTTCCAACTCTTGCTGGATTCATTTAATAAAAGGACAGATACAAGTAAAAGTCATTTCATTTTTTAAAGTATCTTCGAATTTTTTCAAATGTTTTTACATAAATGACCTCAGTAAATTTTTCTGACAGACCTGTAAACTAACATAATTTGTATTCCTATAGGTATGAGAACAGATATTTACAGGATATTTTGGAACAAATACCTAAATAGGTAGGACCACAGCCTGGTTTTCTTATCCT
Organism: Marmota monax; assembly: GCF_021218885.2. NCBI lineage: Eukaryota > Metazoa > Chordata > Mammalia > Rodentia > Sciuridae > Marmota > Marmota monax. Next base: position 17,617 of record NW_026694711.1, on the reverse strand, counting down.
TTCATGATACCCATTGCCTGCTGATCACATTCAACATAAAATAGGCAGCGATATATGTAACCAGAGTTTTAGAATACAATGGTAACTATCAGAAGATAGCCCCTATTAGTCTCAAACCCATGCTAGAACCCAACCTTGTTGTTATCTTCAATCATCTACTGAGAAACAATTGGTTTCCCTTTCTCCAGATTACCTTCTCAGGAAATGAGTTTTGAAATATACTTTGAAGATAGCAGGTTCAATGGTTAGCCATACCATGCAAGGTCCTGGAAGCTCCAGAGCTCATCTTTCTAGTATGTTTATGCCAAATAAATTTTTTAAGAAACAAGATGAGAAGGTTTCATTTAGTCCAGTCTACATAAAATCCATCCATAAAGTGTTTGATTTCACTAAAACCATTACACAGGACTATATCACAGAGGTATGCAGCACATGCCAATGGAAGCTACTAAAGGGGCACACTAATTTTCCTATGGTTTCTCCACTCTCTGATTCTAATCTATTCAAAACTCATCCTCCATACAGGCTGCCAGAATGGCCTGTCTACTGCATCAATATAAAATTAATAATAAAAATGATATCAGCTGTTAATGCTTTATTGAATGTTCTAAATACTCTGTGATTAAATTTATTATTCTTAAAGGAGGAATTAAACTCATTATTGGAGTGATTACTGTTACTATTCTCCCTTTACAGAATAAAAATCATACAACACAAAAGAAGACTAAGTTACAAAGCTAGCAAAAGGCTGAAGTTCAAACTCAGATAGCTTTGCTGCGAAAGATGTGCTTTTATCCACTATGCTAGTCTCTTTTGGTTTTTGTACTACAACATTAAATCCTATGATTCAATGAAGTATGAAAGGTCCTCCAGGATCCCACTCCTGCTTACCTTTCTAAGAGAACATCACTTTAGCTTCTTTACTTCATACTTCATATGCTGGAAATTCTAAACTGCTGGGATTTTCACCAAACACACTACCTAACTTTTGCCTATGTAGCTCTATTCAAGAACCTTTGCTGAGAATGGCCTACTTGCAATTACCTTGACTAGGTTAACCCCTACTCATTTTTAAGACTTCAGAAATGCTGCATTCACCTCCATGCAGGGAATTAATAGATCCCCTTCACAGTGGGGCACTGGCCTGGGCAAAACAGAGGACAGAACTTGAAATATTTACCTTATTATGCCAATATCAGAGATCCTAATTCCTTAAGTGCAGGCTCAAGTGTTATAGAATTTCTCTTCTATATTCACCAGGAATCACAGTTCAACACATAGAGACTGGCTACTAAAACCAGGTCATTACTACATAGTCTATTTATTTAAGTCTCATTTAAAATATTCAATATTTAGATATTGAGCATCTACCATATGCCATGCAGGGTGTAATAGGCCTGCCAGATGAATAAGACACAACCCAAGAGGATAGAAATGCCTAATGGAAGTCAGACAAGTAAAGAGAAAATTAAAATACAGTATGATACATGCTAGACACTATGGTAAGATAGTAAAGAGAAGTAAAAACCAGATGGTAGTAATCAGAAAGGATCCCCATAGTAAGTGCTTCCTGAGGTTAAAAGACATGTTACCCAGATGCAGACACATGGAGAACAGGCCAGCATGTGCCAACCAGTTAACCAAAAACTTGTTTTTTAAGTGAGCTCCAAAAAAGGAATTAGGGGCTCTTTACACACTCTGGAAAAAATACATAAACTCATACTTGTGGATATCCTGTTTCCCAGGCCAAACTCATCCCAAGTGTTAATATAAACAAAAACATCAGTGATTTATGAAACTATGTAGTAGGCAAAGTAGGATACAAGAACATAATAAGTTAAATTGAAAAAAAGTGGAATCCTTAATGACCTTAAAAATTATCTTTTCCAGCTGGGTGTGGTGGAGGCGCACACCTGTAATCCCAGTGGCTCAGGAGACTGAGGCAGGAAGATGGTGAGTTTGAAGCCAGCCTCTGCAACTTAGTGAGGCCTTAAGCAACTTAGTAAAACCCTGTCTCTAAATAAAAAACAAAAGGGTCTGGGGATGTGTCTCAGTGGTCAAGTGCCCCTGGGTTCAATCCCCAGGACCAAAAACAAAAACAAAAACCCCTTTTTCAGCATATGTATGTTTATACTTGCTCTTTCTTTTACACACCCACACATGTATGCACATAGTCCAACAGTAGAAGCAACACACTGGCCTGCCTTCAATTTTCAAAAGCATTCCTATACCCAGATATTGGTTCCCATTCAGAATTGGTAAGAAGAGTAGCTGATACATGTTTTGGATGACAAAAAGTTCCGGTTTTATTTAATAAATTCTCTTTTGAGAAAGTCAGGGACAGTGTTAAAAGGATAGAAATTCACCTTCGAGTGACTCTCACTACAAATTGTAATTTTGACCACACACATTATCATTAATTGAAACTACTTTTAATCAGTAAAAGAAACATGATGCTACCCCAATGCTTTTATGAAAAGGTAGTTGTAGTGAAAAGAGCAAATGCTACAGCATATCTAAGTTTTGTTGCTTTTATATAGAAAAATGTTAAATGTTCACGGATATTTTCTCATTTTAAGTATATGTAAATATAGGTACATACTTGTTTCTATCAGTGGACAAGTAAGAAAGAGTACAGGAAAAACAATGAGGAAGTCACCTGTAGTTTCAGAAAAACATATACCATACCAATGGCTGTAATCCTATGGGTTGTAAACAGCCCATGGGCTGTAAGCAGCCCAAGGGTACCCAATAAGAGAGCACAAAATTCAGCCTGAGCTTTGTTTTCCACACCAAGTGCCCCAGTTCTGGGCTGTGTCAGTCTACAGGAGGTACCTCTTTCTAATTCTTACAGGGGAACCATCCAGTTGCTATGTGCCACAAATTATGTCCATGGAGAGAGGCCATCTTTTTTAAAAAATATTTTTTAGTTGTCAATGGACTTTTATTTTATTTATTTATATGCAGGGCTGAGAATTGAACCCAATGCCTCACACATGCTAGGCAAACACTTTACCACTGAGCCACCATCCCAGCCCCTAGAGAGGACATCTTTTTCTTGGTATACATTGCTACATAGACTAGTAGCAATGTATACCAAGAACTGGTAATAGAAATTAACATTGATGGATACACATAATAGTCCCAGTAAGTCCAATAGAGTGTTGCAAGATGACTAACAATATAAACATAAAGAAGAAAACTACAAAAAAGACCCAATCCCTTATATTCTAGGAAATGAGTCCTCTAAGAAGCCATACTAATTATACCAAAATACAAATAAGGACTACATAAACTGTAATAATGCCAATATAATACATAAATATATCAAAAGACAGGATAGTTGATATTACTAAACATGTAAAAATTAAAGAATGCTTCATTTTTGCTAAAGACAAGTCACCCAAAACAACAACAACAAAACAACCTTGCATGATACAAAGGAAATTAGAGATACCATGAAGTAACAAATAAAAATCATCATTGAAAGGATTTCAGCCAATACCTTGCAGTTAAATCATTTTACCACACAATCATATACTATGTCCCCCTAAAAATCAATTAGTTGATAATCTACATTCTGTTATCTTGGTATGTCTGAGATGGTATTTCTCTTTTTTGCTCATTCTGGTAAGATTATTGATATCCTAAAAAATATTTTAAAAGTGAGAAGTAAAATTAGTGAAATCCTGAGAATATATCTAAATAAGTATAATATTAACCCAAGAAGGAAAAATATAAGGGCAGAAATAAAGAAGAAATAGTTAAAACCATGATTTTCATATTTTATAATAGGATTAAAAGTAAGTTCATATATATATATATATATATATATATATATATAAATCTTTGTATTTGTATAGATTCTACCCCAATGAGTAACTGAGAATATAAAATGAGATAATTAATTATCAATTAATGTCTAATGGGTATTAAGACCTAATTTAACATTATCCCATAAATATAAATTCTTAATTATGCTATTCTTTTTTGGGGGAATATAGATTCCTAAACATGAGTATGTTACACATTAATCATTTTGGAAAACAAAGAGGACTGATTTTAAGTACTATACATGGAAATTTCACTTATCTTGGCAAACTTGAGTGGATTTTTTTTTTCTTATAAAGACCCAAATCCTAAGGAAAACTGGCTGCTTTTATGCTTCAGTGTGATGAAGAACAGAGAACTGTGCAGAAATGGGATCTGAGGGTGACAGACAAGTGGGACCAGCAAGGCCTGTACATTTATTTATTTTTATTTTTTTTTTTGAGAGAGAGAGAGAGAGAGAGAGAGAGAGAGAGAGAATTTTTAATATTTATTTTTTAGTTTTCGGCGGACACAACATCTTTGTTTGTATGTGGTGCTGAGGATTGAACCCGGGCCGCACGCACTCCAGGCAACCATGCTACTGCTTGAGCCACATCCCCAGCCCTTGAGTGGATTTTTAACACTAAATTTAGTAATTACAATATGAGCTACAAAGCCTCAAAGTTTTAAGACTTATTTTATTCTAAAGACTGGAGAGTCCTGAAACTGTGGGGTAAAAATATCTGTTTATTTGGAATATTTTTCCCAAGTTTTCTGAGATACTTTGATGATCAAATAACCCCTTGTCACTTACTACTTGTTTCCCAAGGGCTTGACCTCAAGTGCCTAGGAAGGGACTCTCTACAAAACAAAACATAAAATCAAATGAAATCTTTAAAGATTGCTATATCCAGGACAAATTTCACATTGTTAAATACAAAGAAATTGTTCTACAATAGGGATTAAGTGACTTGTTCAAGAACACGGAGAGGCAGAAAGTAAAGTCAGGATCTCATGTCCAGTATGTTTCATACCATTTCAGCTGCTTGTTGTAATTCTCAAATATACATATATTAAACATATTGTAATGTTTATATACATATTGTATGTATATTTATATGAATATAAACATATTATATGTATTAAATATACATATTGTAATGGCAGCTATTATGAATACAAACAACAATAGTGTTGGCGAGGATGTGAGGAAAAAGGTATACTCATACACTGTTGGTGGGACTGCAAATTGGTGCAGCCAATATGGAAAGCAGTTTGGAGATTTCTTAGAAAATTGGGAATGGAACCACCATTTGACCCAGCTATTCCTCTCCCCGGTCTATACCCAAAGGACTTAAAAACAGCATACTACAGGGGCACAGCCACATCAATGTTTATAGCAGCACAATTCACAATAGCTAGATGCCCTTCAATAGATGAATGGATAAAAAAAATGTGGCATATGTATACAATGGAATATTACTCAACAATAAAAGAGAATAAAAATCACAGCATTTGCAGGTAAATGGATAGAGTTAGAGAAGATAATGCTAAGTGAAGTTAGCCAATCCCAAAAAACCAAATGCCAAGTGTTTTCTCTGATATAAGAAGGCTGATTCATGGTGGAGTAGGGAGGGGGGAGCGTGGGAGGAATAGATGAACTCTAGATAGGGTGGGGTGGGAGGGGAAGGGAGGGGGTATGGGGTGGAATGTGATGGACATTATTATCCAAAGTACATGTATAAAGACATGAATTGGTGTGAATATACTTTGTATACAACCAGAGATATGAAATATTGTGCTCTACATGTGGAATAAGAATTGTAATGCATTATGCTGTCATATGCAAATAAAAATATTTTTAAAAAGATAGTTTAGAAAATAAAAGCAACTTGAGATTTTTCTTAAACACATATTGTAGCCAGGTTAATATGGCACAGCGATTCCACATACTTTGGTAACCCTCTCCCCTTTACTCTAAACATATAAGTAATGAAGAAAAAAAAATACATAAATAGGTACTGTGAAAGACAATCAAGCTCAAATACAAGAAAAAAAAATCACATTATACCAGAAACACAAAAATGGTGAGCAGAAATTAAGCTATTTGCTTTCTGGGCTCTGGAATATCAATCAGGAATTAGAAACCCAGAGTTTGTTTTCAAGGGAGGAAAGGAGACTAAAAGTCAGGGGCTATAACAGCTTGTGAAAGAAAAAAAGCTAAAATGTATGGCTGTCAAACTCTAGTGAATTAATAAAAAAGGTAAGACAGCAGAAAGTTCAGACAAAATCCTTGCAAGTGTGAGCTATTATAAATGGTTCCATTGGCTCTGTGATACCCCCACTAACATCAACAGACAGTACTTGGAACTCTTATCCCGAGATCTGGTGGTAGATTGAAGCCTAAAATGCTAGGAGGAAACAAAAATATTCTAGACCTGATGGGGGAAAGTGCAGACTAAGAAATAAAGGTAGGCAAGAGAATTAAACCTTCCATTCAAATTAGGCTGAAAACTAAAATCCCAAAATAAGTGAAAAACATTACTAATAAGGAAACAATTCATGAATTCACTCCCCCAAAACAGTAATATTATGGAGCTATCTGTAACATGAAATAAGTATGTTCAGGATGTTCAAAGTGACAAGCTAATACATTAAAATGTATATAATGAAAGGAAGAGATGAAATGAGAATGAGAAGGAAGCAATTTAAAATTTTGGAAATGAAAAATGTCACTGAAATTTTGAAAATGCAGCATATGAGACACAGTCAGAGACTAAATTGGTGAACTGGAAGATAGAGGACTTACCCAGCACACACACACACACACACACACACACACACACACACACATTTTTCAAAGAGAAATGGTGGATATATTAAGAAGCTCCAACATTCATCCAGTAGAGATTTCAAAGGAATAAGAGTACAATGATAAAGAATCATCAATTAAGAGAAATTGCCAATTACTTTCCAGATTTGAAGAAGAGAAATTGACATTGATGCTTAGACAGTCTGTGATGCTAATATTTTAACTGATAAAGCCAGAGTGCAGACCCAGAACCACTGGTTCACCTACAATGTAAAAATGACACTGGAGATTATAGCCCAGTTTGTTTCAAACCTGGCTATGTAATTTGGAGAAGATGCAGATCCAAATGCCATGCTTCTTTTCTTTAAAGAATTTTCCCACTGTTTCATAAGGACTCTTCTGAGACCTTTGTATAGTGTGATGGCTGAACAACTGTCTCTCCCTTAGAGGGTACTAAGAGTTCTTTGCAGGAACTTTACAAGTTCTGAAGCCTTCCCAATAGCCTTTATAAAAAAAATTAGAAATAACTTACTTATATTTAAATCATCAAACATACATTATGCCATTTAATCACTTTTGACCATTGCATACACCTATGAATACTACTACTACTACTACTACTACTACTACTAAAGCAATAATCATAAAAGCCACCAGAGGGAAAACTGCTTTCTTCTAAAGGTATATCATCTAGTCTGGTGGGCAACAATGAATGCTAGAAATTTTGACAAATGCTGAAATAAAATAATTGTCAATCTAGATTTCTGTACTCAAAAAATTAGTCAAGTTTGAGGACAAAATAAAGACATTTTTGATTGTTGATCAGAGATAATCCCTCTAATAATACAAAGGTATACAATAATTCTTAGCAATAAAAGAAGTAAGCCAGAGGGAAAACAGGGAAAAAGAGGACAATAATGAGCAAAGCAACTAGTAGACTATCTACATAATAACTATTGTGTGTTTAAAAGGGAGAAAACAAAAACAACTGTCCCAAATAATGAGCAGTTCAATGGGTAGCTATGGCATAATGAAGCCATAACTGAGAGGATAGGATGGGTAAAAATGTTGAATAACTAAAGACTTTGTTAGAGAAATTTATAGTCATGTGTATTTCTAAAAAAAAAAATAAAGTAAGATCATAAATAAAACTTATAGCATCCAAAGTAGCAGAACATAATAGAAGCCAATAAAAATGATGTTGAACTGAAAACAAATAAAAGATAGCATAAATGGGTCAAAATATATAAAAAACATAATAATGTAAACAAATGGATCTCACCTGATAAAGAAAAAATTACCAGAATAGATTTTTGTAATAGTTACATGCTATTTATTAAACTATACTTTAAAAAGAAAATACCAAATGATTAAAGTATAAAAAGCTTTGCCAAAACAGAAAAAGTGGATGAAGAATATTAATATCAGGGAAAACAGAATTAAAGACAGAAATAACCAATAATAAAAAGGGATAATCCACAATAAGAAAAAAAAATACCGCATACTTACATGTCACAAGGTGGCGATAAAATGTATAGAACAAAACCCGCAAGAATTACAAGCAGACATTTATACAAACAACACAGAATTATGCCCCTTCTGTTACAAACAGATCCAGAAAAAACAATAAAATGAGAAGCTTTGAGCAATAAATTTAAAAAGCTCAACTTACGAAATAGAAAATATTGTTTTCAAGAATTTTTTTAAAAAATTGCCAGATATTAGGTCACAACGGAAGTCTCAAAAAATTCAAATAATGTATAACATACAGACTCTTTTGCTGATCATAATGCAATTAAGTATGACATATCAATAAGAAAAGACAATCTAATAGAATATGCCAAGTATATGAAAAGGCCCATTTACAGAACAAAACAACCCTGAATGGCCAATAAAAACCCAAGAAGTACTTCAATAGTAATCAAAGAAATGCATACCAAACCAAAAATAAGGTCAAGTTACACATCGTTAGATTAACCATAGGTAATAAATTTGAAGACAATTAAACTTTACAACCTGGGAATTCTTCTTTTAGGTATATGTTCAAGAAAAATTCTTTCACACCGGCACACTGAGCAATATTTAGGAAACTTGCACTATTTGAAATGGTAAAACAAATAAAAAATAAGGAAAAGGCTGTGTCTTTATAGCAAGCAAAAGGTATATATTGATGTATAATCATTATAACAGCCTATTCTAATATTATAATGTGAACAGGTATCTATCTAAATAAGTGGCTTTTCAATATGGATCAATTTAAAAATATAATTTTGGATAAAAAATTGTAAATGAATATATTCTACATGCCATCACTTAATGAAGTTTTAAAGGCTTTAAACCAATACTATTTTAAATATCTAGATTTGAAAACAGAAATTTAAAACCATGCGAAATGCGAAAAGATAATAGGTTTAGCTATACTACAGAGCAATAGTAACCAAAAAAGCATGGTACTGGTACCAAAACAGGCGGGTAGACCAACGGTACAGAATAGAGGACACAGAGACTAATCCACAAAATTACAACTATCTTATTTTTGACAAAGGGGCTAAAGAAAAGATAGCATCTTCAACAAATAGTGCTGGGAAAACTGGAAATCCATATGCAACAAAATGAATCTGAATCCCTTTGCACAAAATAAATCTGAATCCCTTTGCACAAAAGTTAACTCAAAATGGATCAAGAAGCTTGATATCAAAACAGAGACTCTGCATCTGATAGAAGAAAAAGTTGGCTCCAATCTACATACTGTGGGGTCGGGCTCCAAATTCCTTAATAGGACACCCATAGCACAAGAGTTAAAAACAAGAATCAACAAATGGGACTCACTCAAACTGAAAAGTTTTCTCTCAGCAAGAGAAACAATAAGAGAGGTAAATAGGGAGCCTACATCCTGGGAACAAATCTTTACTCCTCACACTTCAGATAGAGCCCTAATATCCAGAGTATACAAAGAACTCAAAAAATTAAACAATAAGATAACAAATAACCCAATCAACAAATGGGCCAAGGACCTGAACAGACACTTCTCAGAGGAGGACATACAATCAATCAACAAGTATATGAAAAAATGTTCACCATCTCTAGCAGTCAGAGAAATGCAAATCAAAACCACCCTAAGATACCATCTCACTCCAGTAAGATTGGCAGCCATTATGAAGTCAAACAACAACAAGTGCTGGCGAGGATGTGGGGAAAAGGGTACTCTTGTACATTGCTGGTGGGACTGCAAATTGGTGCGGCCAATTTGGAAAGCAGTATGGAGATTCCTGGGAAAGCTGGGAATGGAACCGCCATTTGACCCAGCTATTGCCCTTCTCGGACTATTCCCTGAAGACCTTAAAAGAGCGTACTACAGGGATACTGCCACATGGATGTTCATAGCAGCACAATTCACAATAGCTAGACTGTGGAACCAACCCAGATGCCCTTCAATAGATGAATGGATAAAAAAAAAATGTGGCATTTATACACAATGGAATATTACGCAGCACTAAAAAATGACAAAATCATGGAATTTGCAGGGAAATGGATGGCGCTAGAGCAGATTATGCTAAGTGAAGCTAGTCAATCCCTAAAAAACAAATGCCAAATGTCTTCTTTGATATAATGAGAGCAACTAAGAACAGAGCAGGGAGGAAGAGCAGGAGGAAAAGATTAACATTAAACAGAGACATGAGGTGGGAGGGAAAGGTAGAGAAAAGGGAAATTGCATGGAAATGTAAGGAGACCCTCATTGTTATACAAAATTACATACAAGAGGAAGTAAGGGGAAAGGGAAAAAAAGGGAGAGATATGAATTACAATAGATGGGGTAGAGAGAGAAGATGGGAGGGGAGGGGAGGGGAGGGGAGGGGAGGGGGGATAGTAGAGGATAGGAAAAGCAGCAGAATACAACAGACACTAGTATGGCAGTATGTAAAAATGTGGGTGTATAACCAATGTGATTCTGCAATCTGTATATGGGGTAAAAAATGGGAGTTCATAACCCACTTGAATCAAATGTATGAAATATGATATGTCAAGGGCTATGTAATGTTTTGAACAACTAATAAAAAAAATCCAACCATTAAAACCATGTTTAGCTACATTACATAAATAGAATTATAAAGGAAATAATCACAATTTATTGTTTTTCTTTTGAAAAATAATAAAATTTGCATGTTCAATGTTATCCCAACTTTACTAAAAAATGAAAACAGATGTTATGTATATAACATTATTATAGTGATTTGTTTGTCATGGATGGTGAAACAACAATCTTCATTTTTATGTTTTTCTGAATTATCAAAATTATCTTCAATAAACACCATTTTTATAACCAAAAAAAAAAAAAAAGATAATAGGTTTAGGGAGCAGTACACAGGGATTTTCAAATGAAGTTTTAATGTGGGAAAAATAAATCAACTTTGAGATATCAATTCATACCCTGGTTTTGGCAAAAGTTAAAAAGGAAGCCAGGGGCTGGGGTTGTGGCTCAGTGGTAGAGTGCTCACCTAGCACGTGTGAGGTACTGGGTTTGATCGTCAGCACCACATAAAAATAAACAAATAAAATAAAAGTTAACAAAAAAAGAAGCAAGCCAGACACCTGGCTCACACCTATAATCCCAGCAATTTGGGAAGCTGAGGTAGGAGGATCGCCCAGGTTCCAGGAGAGCCTTAGCAATTTAGCTAGGCCCTAAGCAATTTAGTAAGGCCCTTTCTCAAAATTTCAAAATAAAAGGGCAGGGGGATGCAGCTCAGTGATGAAGTGCCCCTTTGTTGAATACCCAGTATTAAAACAAAAACAAATAACAAAATAAGCAAAAACATTAAGCTTTGACAAAAAAGGGAAACATTCTCATCCACCATCTGTGGGAGCGTAAATTAGTGTAACTACTTCAAAGAGCAATTAGTCAGTGACTATTAAAAAATTATAATCTGAATACTTTCAGCAATTTTTACTTCTTGGTATGTATCCTAGAAAATGCTTGGAAATATGCTTAAGAGAATACATAAGAGGGTTCTCCCCACAATACTGCTTGGAATGCTCAAAAATAATTAAATATCTGTAATAGAAACAGCTGAATTAAACACGGTAAAACACGGTAAAAACACTAAGCAGCTTTTTTACAATGCTTTTAGAACAAATTTGTCTGTAGGAAGACTAAATACCATCGAGTTGAAACTGGTGAAGTAAAGTTGGGAAAGGTTACAGTATACTACCAGAAGGTGGCTTTTATTGAAGTAAAGACCAAGATATAGGTCTTGATGACCAAAAGTCTACCTATACTGAAGAAAAAGGCCCTAAAGTGGCCAAATTGAACTGAAGACTACCTATGAGGAAGAGAAATAAAAATACTGTTATGGGGCACGCACTAACTACGCCTTAAGATAAGGATGCAAAAGAGAAATGTGGCTTACGGTGCGGTGCAGCTTTCCTGTATAGTAAACATTCCTACCTGAGCATTCGAAATGACCCATGGAAAAAAGAAACATTATGATGTGGGTGGCGTTAATGGGGAACTTGCCAATAGAAATCAAACACATCCTACAGGCGGCCGGTTACCCATAAATCTGTTCGTGTGGTGAAGACCCTTTCATGGAGGGGGCTGTCTAAAGGACTGCCTATAAAGAAAAAAAAATTGCTGTGAACAGGCCTAAGGAGAGGCCTCCTAATAGAAAAAATAAGACCCTAGTGTTTATAAGGTTGAGCATGATATTGCCTATATGATGTGGAAGACCATGGTGATGAATGGAGGACTGCTTGTAATGAAGGATCCTGGTATTAGCGGACATACAACGTATACACATCCTTCACTTACTTGGTTAAGTTTTTCCTAAGCATGTATTTGATGATATTATAAATGGAATTTTCTTCTTAAATTTTTTTTGGATAGTTCATTGTTAATGTATAGAAACATGCAATTAAGTTTTTTAAAAAATATTTTTTAGTTATAGATGGATGCAATATCTTTATTTCACTTATTCATTTATTATGTGATGCTGAGGACCGAACCCAGTGCCTCCCATGTGCGAGGCAAGCGCTCTGCCACTGAGCCACAACCCCAGCCCCTAAAACTAAGTTTTACATGTTGGTTTTGTATCCTACAATTTTATTGAATTTATTACTTTAAAATATGTATCAATATATAGTTTATGTACATAGACAAGTATATATAATAAATATATAAATACCATATATACTGGGAATTGAACCTGAGGGTGCTGCACTACTGAGCTAACATTCCCAGCCCTTTTTTATTTTTTATTTTGAGACAGGTTCTCTTAAGTTTCTTACAACTTCACTGAGTTGCTGAGGCTAGCCTTGAACTTGTGATCCGTCTGTCTCCACCTCCTGAGTCACTAGGATATATCTCTGAGCACAATAATCCTAAGTGACTCAGGAGGTGGAGACAGACGGATCACAAGTTATAAACACAAATATATAAAAATATATTTATAATATAAATATGTATACATAAATTTATGAATATATTAATATATTTATAATATATGAATATATGTACATATATTTATAAACATGCATATATTTATATGTCTATTTTTTTCTGTATATAAGACCATGCCAGGGCTGGGGAGGTGGCTCAAGCAGTAGCGCATTCTCCTGGCATGTACGGGGCGCTGGGTTCGATCCTCAGCACCACATAAAAATACAATAAAGATGTTGTGTCCACCGAAAAGTAAAAAATAAATATTAAAAAAAGACCATGCCATCTGCAAACAGATAATTTTACTTCATCCCTCAATTTGGTTGCTTTTTGTCTCTTTCTTGTCCATTTGTTTGGGCTAGGACTTCTAGTAATAGCTGAAAAAAGTGGTGAGAACGATATTCTTGCTTTGTTTCAGCTACAGAAAAATCTGCTTTCATCAGATTTTTAAATCATTGAATATGTTATTAGTTATGAGATTTTCAAATGTGGCCTGTGTTATGTTAAGGTAAGTTCCTTCTACATCTTATTTGTTGAGAGTGTTTACCATTAAAGGGTGTTGAAGTTTTTCAAAGGCTTTTTCTGAATCTATTGAGGTGATCATTCAGTTAATATGTTCTACAATATATAATCACCCATACATTCCAACTTTTAATGTACTGTTAAATTTTTTTTCTAATATTTTATTGATGGTGCATGTATCCATGTTTATCAGGTATATTGGCCTGTTGTTTTCCTTTGTTATAGTGTCCTTGTCTAACTTTGGTATCAGGACAATCTTGTCCTCAAAACAATAGTTTTTGAGTGCTTCTTCTTATATTTTTGGAAATATTTTGGAAAGGATTGGTGCTAACTCTAACTTAAACATTTGGTAGAGCTCATTTGTGAAGCCATCTGATCTGGACATTTGGGGAGTTTTTGATTACTGATTCAGTCAAATTTTTGTTTATGGAGTATTTCAGCTTTCTGTTTCTTGTTGATTCCAGATTGGTCAGATGCCTCTTCTTAGGAATTTATCAATTTCTTTTAGGTTACACAATTTGTTGGTGTGTAATTGTTCATAATACTCCCTCATCTTTTTAAAATTTCTGTGGTATTGGTCATAACTATCCTCCTTCACTCTTGATTTTGAGACATTCTCCTTTTTTCATAGTCTAGCTAAGTATCAATTTTGCTTACCTTTCTACAAACCAATTTTTAGTTTCATTGTTTTTCCTTATCATTTTGTATCTTCTATTTGTTTATTACTGCCTTCATTTTGTTATTTTATTCCATCTACTAGCTTTGGATTTAGTTGTTTGTTTCCTAGTTCCATGAAGTGTTCATTTATTTAGTTGAGATCTTCTTTTAATGTAGGTGTTTATCATTAGTCTTTTCTCCAACTACTAAGTTTTATTTCATGTTTTAATTTTCTTTCCTCTGAAAATAATTTCTTGTTGTCATTTTGACTTCTTCTACTCATTGGTTGTTAAGGACTATGTTTTATAATTTTCGTGTATTTCTTATTTCAATTTTCTTTTGTTATTAATTTCTAGTTTCATTCTACTATGTCAAAAAGGATACTTGGAATAATTTTAACCATAAATTTGTTCAGACTTGTGATCAACATGGTCTATCCTGGAGAATGTGTAGCATGTGTTTGAGAAGAATGGTTATCTTTTTTTTTTTCCATTTCATGTAATTTTTTCTTTTTTTATCGAATGTGTATCTTTTTGCTATTAAATGATGTCTTACTCTTTTAAAGCTACTATAACAAAATGTCATACATTGAATGGCTGATGAACAACAGAAATTTATTTTCAGAAGTTCTGCAGGCTAGGAAGTCAAATATCAAGGCACTGCAAGATTCATTGTCTGGTGAAAGCCTGCCTGCTGCACATAGCAGAGGGGCAAGGGAGTTTTTTTTAATAAATATATATAAGGTCACTAATGAGTGTTTTGTCTTCACTATTTAATTGCCTACCAAAGCCTCTCCCATAAGATACCTTCACACTGGGAATTAGGTTGCAGTGCATTTAGTCTCTAACATAACAAAAATTCATTCTAGATCAAGTGAAAGGTTCTGTATATGTCTGTAAGGTTCATTTGGTGTATAGTTATTGTTCCAGTCTACTATTTCCTTATTTTATGGCTACCATACCCATTAACATTAAAGTGGCAAAACTCGTCAATACTAATATTTGATATTTGTTTTTTTTTTTTTTTAACCTGGGTATAACAAAACAAAACAAAATATTAAGTAAAACCCTTTTAGAAAAAATTCTTAAATCCTTCAAGGAGAAATTGTATCTGAAATACAAAAGTAATTTAGTGACTAATTGTAAAACTCATTAAACTAAAAGTAATTTATTTAAATGATCTTTGCTTTAAGGTTTTAATTGCAAATTTAATTTCATTGCTTGACATTGATTTTTTAAAACTTTTTTGAGTTTTCTATATCTTTATGTTTCAATTTGGATAGGTCATATGTATCCAGAAATTTGTCAATCTCTTCAAGATTTTCTAGTTTATTGGAGTATAAATTTTTATTCTCAATTTCATTAATTTTGGCTCTGATCTTAACTTTCCTATATTTAACTGATTTCAGTATTTGTTTGTTATTCTTTTTCTAGAGCCTTGAGATGTAATCTTAGAGTATTTATTTGGTATTTTTCTATTTTTTAATGTTGGAGCTCATTATCCCTCAAAAGGTCATGTGTGAGACAGTGTAAGAAAGTTTAGAGGTGAAATGACTGGGTTATGACAACCTTAACCTAATCAGTGCATTAATCCCCTGATAGGGATTAACTGGGTAGTAACTGTAGGCAGGTAGTGTGTGACTGAAGGAGGTGGGTCACTGGGGCAAGGCCTTTTGGGGATTTATATTTTGTTCCTGATGACCAAGAGTTCTCTTTCACTGCTTCCTGATTTTCATGTTCTGAGCTGCTTTTTATTTATTTCTAATGCTTAATCAAACTTGATTCTTCTTTAACTGACTCTTTTTTAGTGCAATTCATCCCTATGCTCTTTTCATTTTTATTTTTCATTTCTTTTGCATGAATTATTTCACTGAATGTATGTGTGTGTGTGTGTGTGTGTGTGTGTGTGTGTGTATACATATATTTTGTACCAGAAATTGAAGTAAGGGCACTCGACCACTAAGCCACATCCCCAGCCCTATTTTGTGTTTTATTTAGAGACAGAGTCTTACTGAGTTACTTAGCACCTCACTTTTGCTGAGGCTGGCTTTGAACTCATGATCCTCCTGTCTCAGCCTCCTGAGCTGCTGGGAATCCAGGCATGAGCCACCACACTGAGCTCATTGAATGTTTTATAGTGCAGGCTTAGTGGTTATGAGTTCTTTTGGTTTCTGCTTATCATGGAAGGTTTTTATGTCATCTTCTGAAGGATAGTTTTGCTGGACATAGTAATTTTGATTGGCATCTGTTTTCTTTTAGTGTCTAGATTGAGATGTCAGTTGAAATTCAAATTGGCTTACCTCTAAATGTGACCTGCCATTTTTCTCTTGTGGCTTCTAAATTCTCTTTTTTCTATATATTCATTTTATGTATAAAGTGCCTTGGAGATACTCTTTTTATCTTGCCTATTTGGAGTTCTTTATGCTTTGTTGTTGTTTGTTTGTTCTTTTTTTTTTTTTTTTGGTACTGGGGTTGACCACAGGGGCACTTAACCACTGAGTCACATCCCCAGCTCTTTTTAGTTTTTATTTTGACACAGGGTCTCACTATGTTGCTCAGGCCCTCGCTAAGTTGCTGAGGCTAGCTTTGAACTTGTGATCCTCCTGCTTCAGCCTCCCTCTGCTGTGATTATAGATGATTATAGATTACACTCAGCTCTATATGTCTCTTGTATTTTCATTTTATTCCTACAGTTTGGAAAATTTCCTGTTATTATTTCTTTGATTGGTTGTACATTCCTTTTGTTTGTATTTTGGAACCTTCATTTGTGCCAATGATTTTTAGATTTGGTCTCTTAATGTTATCACAGATTTCTTGCATATTCTGGTCATGGTTGCTTAACATCTTTTCTTTATTGCTTTATTTTCAAGATTATATACTTTGTCTTCAAGTCCTAAGAATCTGTCTTCAAAGTGTTCTAATCTACTAGTGATCTTTTACATTGAATTTTTAATTTGATTTATTGAGTCTTTCATTTCTGGCATGTCTGCTTCTTTTTTAAATTGATCTTTAAAAAATAAACAACAGAATGCATTACAATTCTTATTACACATATGCAGCACAATTTTTCATATCTCTGGTTGTATATAAAGTATGTTGATACCAAATAGTGTTTTCATAAATGTACTTTGGATAGTGATGTCCATCACATTCTACCATCCTTGCTAACCCCCTGCTCCCTCCCTTCCCCTCCCACTCCTCTGCCCTATCTAGAGTTCATCTATTCCTCCCATGCTCCCCTCCCTACCCCACTATGAATTAGCCTCCTTATATCATAGAAAACATTCAACAATTGTTTTTTGGGGGATTGGCTAACTTCACTTAGCATTATCTTCTCTAACTTCATCCATTTACCAGCAAATGCCATGTTTTTATTCTCTTTTA